>NW_022589711.1:3628818-3758488 GCF_004348235.1 Phoca vitulina
ATATATAATGGAATATTCAGCCATAATAAGAATGAAATCTTGCCATTGCTGCAACATAAATAGACATCAAGAGCATAATACCAAGTGAAATAAGTCAGAGAAGGACAAATACCATATGATCTCAATTATATGTAGAATCTAAAAAAAAAAAAAAGTAGGAAGAAAATGCTCTTACATACAAAGAACAGATTGGTGGTTGCCAGAGATGGGGGGAGGGAGCAGTGAAGGGGGGATCAAAAGGTTAAACATAATTACCACATCAAAAACAAAACTTTACAGATACTACTGCTTGAATAAGACTGAACAAAATAGTGAAAATTTAGGTCATTTTAAAGTGAAAAAATAAGACTGATGGTAAACAAATGGGGCAAAAACTGTGAAGACAGTATGTGACCATCAGAAATTTGCTAAAATTAACCTAAGTAGTACTTATCTCAGAGAGCTAAATATCCAGGTAGACCAGCCCTCGAGTGTCTCGGCAAAACTAAGGCAGAATTATTTTAGCCGTGCCAGTGTGGCTAGACTTCCCCACCATTTTCTTGTATAAAACCCCAGCTTTTCTTCTATCAGCCATTGTTCAGCTGTGGCACTTTCCAACCAGAAGCCCATGTAGAGCCCGGTGGGTCTCACGTCTCTCCAACCCTCATCACCCCTAGCCAGGTTCTTTCATAAAGACCCCAGGAGCAAACAAGTAAACGGCCTAGAGATGGAAAGGAACGGGGAACTGTAACCCTTGGGGGTCAGACAGGGCAAGTCCCTGCTCTGTGCAAAGCAGTATCTGAAGCACTGTAATGGCTTCAGCTTACTTTTCCTACTAACCAAGATGAGTATCATTGTTTCTTTTTAATAGAGAAGGAAACCAAAGGCCACAAAATGTGCCAAGTGTGCAGCCAGGCTTCCTTCGTTCTGAAGCTGGAGGACTGGGGTACTGTGCAGAAGAGACTGAGGAAGGGAAGCAAAACGCAGGGGAGAAATAACGTTGAGAGAGACCTTGAGAAGATATAGATCAAATCAATAGATGGTAACAAATTAAACAGTAAAGTAGAGCCCTGTGGTCATGCACCTGGGGCTACAACATGGCTATTCAAACGGTCAGTTCGATGCTCTTTCTAGCACCCTTTGCAGAAAGGTGCGGGCATTCACTGGAAGGTACAGCTGGAAAAGATGCTTAAATTAAGTCAAATGGAAGGAAACACTACTGTGCCAAGTCACAGAGTTAGTCCACGCCCAGTGGCTGGCAGCCATTGAAATAATTTCTGCTGAATAGGTTATAAAATAAGCAGCGAACTCTCCAAGCACTGTCATCTCAGGATGTTGGAACCAAAAATACTGAGAAATTTATTAGGCAGGCAGGGAAAGCGGCTGACAGTTAGGTTGTCAGAATTTTTATTAGAAGCACTGCTACTTTATGGTAACACTGATTAGCACTTTTTAAATGTTAAAAGCTGGGTGAAGTTGTTTCTTCAAAGACAAACTACAACAGGCATATTCTCCCTGGTGAATATTAATATCCCCAGTTAAAGGGGCATTTTTGTCTTCATATTTCCATGGTGTCTTGCCCATGGGTGAGACTATATAGATGTTTGTTGAATTGAATCAAACTCATTATAAAGGTTGAAACACCTGTGCAGGAGTAAATGCAGCTCTTCTAAGGGAACCTGAAAGAAAAAATCATAAAATAAAAAAGCATTTGTATTTCTAGCAGTTTGTATTTATCTTCTTTTGAGAAAGTTGTTTTCATAAAAATAAGTTTGGTCAATAATGACAAAAACTATGCCAAAATTATAACCCTGTTTATTCAATGATTCATATATTTTACCTTCTTGAACAGTATTTTAATGTATAATGCTGCTATTAAGAGGCATATTAACCCACCTTTAAACTCCACCCGATTCTCTTTAATCAAGCTTTCTATTTATGAAATGATACTAGACAAACTTTGTCAATTTCTTTGCACTTGAGTATTTCCCCTACTTTGTCTTTTAATATTTCATAATAAATTATAAAGCCATATTATATGGATTCAATGAAATCATAAGCCTAAACACTTGAGATTTTATTTAGTTTTTGTTTCCTTTCCCTTTTCTAGTAATCACAGAAACATAAAGCTATTTAAAAGGTCACAGTCTCCCAAGGAACTAATAATGCTAATTTCATAATCCTAAAATTCATGATTGCCTCATTGAAAATAATCTTTTCAAGGTCATAAAAGAATAACTACCTGTGGTCTACAATTTCAGTGATTTACATTGTTCTACTTCTTCCCAACTCTTTTCTCTACAAAGAATGTTCTAGCAAAGCAAATTTTGTGTGCAAGCAGAACTGTGAGGATCCTGAATGGCATTGAGAAACTTATTCAAGGAAACAAAGGAGGATTATTTTAAAGGTAATAGTTTCCTCTTGGGTAAGTTCTGAAACTTACTCACGCTGAAGCCCACAACTATATTTTATTTGGCTATGACCCACTTAACAATTTGAGGTAGCCTGTATTACTTTCACAAATATTTACTCTCCCTTTGCACCTTCTTTGGGAAGAGTAAAATTCCCCATTTCATGGATTTTGATTTTGGTCATGTGACTTACTTTGACAAACAGAATGGGAGAGACATAAGCCACATCCTAAGGAAAAACTTAAAATGCTCATGAGTTCTTTGTTTTGGTCTCTCTCACTTTTGCTCTCTCCACAAGGAAAGAGCTCTTCCGGTTGGCAATACTCCTTTGGCCTGGGTCACAAGATAATAGACATGTGGCACCAATTCAACCTTCATCAACAGTCTGGACCAGAGCCCCCACAGCTAAGCTATAGGACTATTTGTTGGAATTGTGTGTTGTTGTAAATTACTGTCATGCTCGATCCCTTGTTATACCGCACCAATACTGCAAAAGCAAAGTAATGCAGAAATTGATACCAGGAGGAAGCCTGAAGAAAAACATTAAATTTATGTCATTGGCTTTGGAACCAGATGTGGGTGGCCAAGAAACTACACATTTTTGGAGATTATTTCTACTCCAACTCCACCACTGAAAGTTGGTTGAGGGGAGGGGCAGATATGACGTAGGGATTATCTCAAGATTTTGAACTTTAAATCTGATGCCATAAAAGCATAAAATTTTGAGGGGAGGAAGGAATCTTCACTGGGATTGTGGTGGATATATTCTGTGGGTGAAAGTTAATATTTGTTATCCAAATTACAAATTATGTGTAGATTGTATAATTACACCACAAATGTTTCTTCTCCCCACCCCACCATAGGAGAATATGTTTTCACTCTATTGATGTTTGGATTCATCATGTGGTTTCCCTTGGCCACAGAAATATGATGGGATATGACATACAAGCTATTGAGACAGAGGTTTCTGTGTTTTGGTTTGGCCTCTTATCTATACCTTTCCGCCATGAGAAGAACATGCCCTCATTATTCATTGCATCTCAGAATGACAGCTTAATGAACACATTTATTTTTTTATTTTTTTAAAGATTTATTTATTTGAGAGAGAGAGAGAGAAAGCATGAGCAGGAAGGGCAGAGAGAGGGAGAGAGAATCCCATGCAGACTCCGTGCTAAGCATGGAGCACGATATAGGGCTCTGTCTCATGACCCTGAGATCATAACCCTGAGATCATGACCTGAGCCAAAACCAAGAGTTGGACGCCCAACCGACTGTGCCACACAGATGCCCCTATAATGAACACATCTAAATGCACCCAGAGCCTGGAGAAGAGATGACTCAGCTATCTTGTAGACCTGTGAGTAGGGAAAAAATGCTTTCTAATGTAAACCATTGAAGTATTATCAACAAAAATCTAATATAAAATTCCATAACAATGTGGGTCAAACCAGCAATCTATAACCCTCAGAAAGCAAAAGTGGTATTTCACCTGCTTGCCTTCTCCCTTCTCCCATTTGTATATATTTTATATGTGTAATTTATATTATTTAATTACAGTTCTCCTCCATCATATTACAAAGACATACTTTTTTGTTGGTGTCTGTTTTTTAACCATACTTTTCTAGGACATTGAAGAAGCTTCAGGAGATCCATAAATAAACTGTTGCGCTTATGAGGTCAACCTTTTTATTTTCCTAAATATATTTTATAGACATTTAATCTGAGAGGGTTGGTTTTCGTATGATAAATTAGAAAGGTACTGCTAAAAACTGCATTAGCCATTACTTTTATTTGGTGAGCTAAACACAAAACAATAAAACCTTTGTAATTGTATCTAGTGGTGGCCTCATTGTTTAATTGCCACATATGTTTATTTCATTATATCAATGTTTTTAGTTGAAATGAAGTATCTGTTTTGCAATAATCCTGATCTCATTGATCAGAGCTAAAGGAAAAAAAAAAAAACTTTGACAAATCAACCAATTTAAATGAAAGAAGGAAGTCAGGATAGATATTAGCAGTTTAGGATTTAAGAGTTCTCTTCTAGCTGCTCACAGAATTGACAAGAGGATTAGCTTGGCTCATGAACACCTTTTCATGCCAGACTAAACACCAGGGAACTGAAAACACAGCTGGGAAGCTTGGGTTATGTGTGTGTGATAACCCCCCAAGGAACTGCCAGCCAGATGCCTCCAGTAAAGCCAGCATTCCTAGTGTAGCACAGACATGAAACTAATGATGCATCCCATGATGCAGTCATTGAGATAAAACCATCTGTTGGCTTATTCATGCACCATTTTGTCACTATAGATGTGCCCTAAGAAAAAAACATGGCATGGAAAGAAATTTACATGGGGAGGTTTTTGATAAGCTGACACACCCTAACGAGTATACCTCCACAAATTTGAAACTATCACAATGCTGTCTTATGTTGCACCATCCACACATTATGGATGTGACCCCAAAAGTTTGAGAAATTAAACTACTGGGAGCAGCAAGCCATCAAATTAATTTATTAGTGTGAAATGTTGATGTGAGGTGTAATAAACCTGGAAGGAAGTTGGATTAATAGCAATAGTTTTTAAAAATCATGAACAAATGGCACTACCATACAGAATGGCTATGTTTGTTTCTATCAAATGAAAAGATACAAAACTGAAAAAATAGTGCAATCCAACCACAGCCAACTTCTCATTCTGATAAGCAATATTCATAATAATGACTTCAACAGAAAAGTTCTAGAAAGTTAGAACTTGGGAAAAATATCTGCTTTTATCACAAAGCAATATTTTCATTTAGGTGTTGTTACTATCTTTTGCTTTGTAGATCTATCTCTACACAGCGATGCATTGTGGACACTTACAAATTTTCCAATTAATCTATAAGTGAGGGGCACCTGGGTGGCTCAGTTGGTTAAGAGTCTGCCTTCAGCTCCAGGAGTCAGAGGATGGAGCCCACATCAGTCTCCCTGCTCAACGGGGAGTCTGCTTCTCCCTCTGACCCTTCCCCCTCTCATTCTCTCTCTTTCTCTCTTACTCTCTCAAGTAAATAAATAAAATCTTTTGAAAAATCTATAAGTGAATGGATAATATTTTATAGGTCACCAAAATATAGAAAATATTTTTATACAATTTTGTATTTGATTCTATTTGCCACCCAATGTATCATATACTACCATCTGCATTTAACCATGAGACACTTAAGACATGGAAAGAAGCATGTCCTGCCTTCATACCCCATCACATAGCTGGTAACTGGAAGATTCTAGACTTGAAACTAGATTTTCTCAATCCAAATCAAATTGACTTTGCAATAAGTAGTGATTTTATATGCTAGTTAAATTATTGTTTTCCCATTTCGTGTAAGTATTACACATTGACAGGACAAAAGGTTACAACAAATATGCTATACAATTTTATTTTATTTTTTTAAAGACTTATTTATTTTAGAGAGAAAGAGAGAGTGAGTGAGCACAAGTGGGAGGGGCAGAGGGAGAGAGAATCTCAAGAAGACTCCACAGCTGAGCGTGGAGCCCAATGCAGGGCTCAATCTCACGACCCTGAGACCCTGAGATCACAACCTGAGCTAAAATCAAAGTCAAGAGTTGGACACTTAACAAACTGTGCCACCCAGGTGCCCTTGTACAATTTTAAACAATATTTTTAAATGTAAATATCAGGCAAGAAAATCTTGACAATTTTCATTTGAAGAATCTTGATTTCATAGCAAACGATTTTGACACTTATCACAATTAGAAAATTTTATATTTAGGTCTATGCTACCCAGAGCAATCCCTATCAAAATACCATTGACACTTTTCACAGAGCTTAACAAATAATCCTAAAATTTGTATGGAACCAGAAAAGACCCCGAATAGCCAGAGGAATGTTGAAAAAGAAAACCAAACTGGTGGCATCACAATGCCAGACTTCAAGCTCTCTTACAAGGCTGTAATCATCAAGACAGCATGGTACTGGCACAAAAACAGACACACAGATCAGTGGAGATCAGTGGAACAGAACAGAGAACCCAGAAATGGACCCTCAACTCTATGGTCAACTAATCTTTGACAAAGCAAGAAAGAATATTCAATGGAAAAAAGACAGTCTCTTCAACAAATGGTGTTGGGAAAACTGGACAGCCACATCAATGATAACTCAAAACTGATGAAAGACCTAAATGTGAGACAGAAATCCATCAAAATCCTAGAGGAGAACACAGGCTCTGTGACCCTAGCTATAGCAACTTCTTGCTAGACATGTCTCCAAAGTCAAGGGAAACAAAAGAAAAATGAGCTATTGGGACTTCATCAAGATAAAAGGCTTTTGCACAGCAAAGGAAACAGTCGACAAAACCAGAAAGACAACCGACAGAATGGGAGAAGATATCTGCAAATGTCTTATCAGATAAAGGGCTAGTATCCAAGATCTATAAAGAACTTATCAAACTCAACACCCAAAGAACAAATAATCCAGTCAAGAAATGGGCAGAAGACATGAACAGACATTTTTCCAACAAAAACATACAAATGGCCAACAGACACATGAAAAAATGCTCACATCACTTGGCATCAGGGAAATACATATCAAAACCTCAATGAGATACCACCTCACACCAGTCAGAAGGGCAAAAATTAACAAGTCAGGAAACAACAGATGTTGGCGAGGATGCAGAGAAAGGGGAATCCTCCTACACTGTTGGTGGGAATGCAAGCTGGTGAAGCCACTCTGGAAAACAGTATGGACATTCCTCAAAAAGTTGAAAATGGAGCTACCCTACTACCCAGCAATTGCACTACTGGGTATTTACCCCAAAGATACAAATGTAGTGATACAAAGGGGCACCTGCACCCCAGTGTTTATAGCAGCAATGTCCACAATAGCCAAACTATGGGAAGAGCCTAGATGTCCATCTACAGATGAATGGATAAAGAAGAGTGGTATATATATACAATGGAATATTATGCAGCCATCAAAAAATGAAATCTTGCCATTTGCGATGACGTGGATGGATCTAGAGGGTATTATGCTAAGTGAAATAAGTCAATCAGAGAAAGACAATTATCATATGATCTCACTGATATGAGGAATTTGAGAAACAAGACAGAGGATCATAGAGGAAGGGAGGGAAAAAAATGAAACAAGATGAAACCAGAGAAGGAGACAAACCATAAGAGACTCTTAATCTCAGGAAACAAACTGAGGGTTGCTGGAGTGGAGGGGGGTGGGAGGGATGGGGTGGCTGGGTGATGGACATTGGGGAGGGTATATGCTATGGTGAGCCCTGTGAATTGTGTAAGACTGATGAATCACAGACCTGTACCCCTGCAACAAATAATAACTGTTAATAAAAAAATAAAATAAAATAAAGGGGACAAGAAAAAAATTCAAAAAAAGATGTGGTGTGTGTATACAAAATGGAATATTATTCAGCCATCAAAATGGATGAAATCTTACCATTTATAATGGCGTGGATGGAACTGGAGGGCATTATGCTAAGGGAAATAAGTCCATCAGAGAAAGACAGTTATCATATGGTTTCACTCATATGAGGAATTTAAGAAACAAAACAGAAGATCATAGGAGAAGGGAGGGAAAAATAAAATAAGATGAAATCAGAGAGGGAGACAAACCATAAGGAACAAACTGAGGGTTGCTGGAGGAGAGGTGGGTGGGGGGTGGGGTAACTGGGTGACAGGCATTAAGGAGGGCACATGATATAATGAGCACTGGGTGTTATATGCAACGGATGAAAAACTGAACTCTACATCTGAAATTAATGATACACTATACGTTAACTAATTGAATTTAAATAAAATAAGTTAAAAACAAAAAACACACATAAAAAAAGAAAATTTTATATTATTTAAATCAATGATTTTTCTTGAAATCTGTTTGGCAGGAAGATGCAGGTAAGCAAAACTGACTAACCTAAGAATTTTTAAAAGGCTTTAGGTATAAAAGGTTTGAACTTTTTCTCGGAGGCAGTAACCATAATTTCTTTTTCTCTCCCCTACTCTCTCTCCCTCCCCCTCCAGCGAAAAAAGTTTTACTGCTTTAAAATAAACTTTAAACAACTACTTTAAATATATGAATCCATGTATGTGTTTTATTATAAATGACAGGAAACATGAGACATTCCAGATGACTGTAATAAAAAAATCAATTTATATTAAAAAAAGATATTATAGCAACACTTCAATGAGTATTGCTAAGAGACAGGAAGAGTATCACCTATTTAGTATATAAAATGCAGAACATATTCTTTCAATCTCAACTCATTTCATCTTAAAATAATGAATTCATCTCATGGAACTCTGGGAGTAACAAGCAATTCATCTTTCCAAGTATGAGGGGAAGAATCTTTGTGAAAATGATGTCCTTCAGTTTTACCCTAAAGTTGGCAGCCCTCATAGTCATTAAAAAGACTTACCTTACAAGGCAGCAAAGTTTACCTTTGGCTCCTCTCCCACATCACAAGAGTCTTCCTACCTCCCCTCTCTTCCTGCCTCTTCTACGGAATGTGCTAGATTCCCTTGCTAAGAGTATCATCCCTCCAGATGGAGTGTATTGCCTGTGGGTGTCTGTATGTTTTATATGGGTCTTGAGGATAAATGCCCTAAAACCTAAAGAATTACTATCTTAGGAAAGTTATTGTATGCTTGTATATCATTTATTTAATTTTGAGTAGGTAATCTATATTTTTCATTAACTTAAAATCATAAAGATATTTACTATGAACTGTCTGCTCGTTTCAATTTTGTTACAAATTTTCCTGGTTCCCACTTATCTTACCAAAAAAAGTCACTTTTATTAGTCTCTTGTGTTCTTTTAGTTATTATTTAAGCGTATATAAGAAAAATAAATATATAGTCTCTCTTCTTCCTCACTGTTTTTTACTCAGATATAAAATGATATACACAATGTTTTTTATGTTGCCTATTTTTAAAATTCACAATGTATTTTGACAATTTTGCATTCACTCAACTACATAGTAAATTTGTCTTTTAAATTGCTAAAATATGATTTATATTAATAAGAATGTATGGTTCTAAGTGTAGTTTAAATATTAAAGAGAATCATAATACATAATCAAGTTGCATAATGAATCGTCAGGTTTTTTTCCATTGGTGGGCAACTCTGAGTCTATAAGGTAACATCTATAAGTAATAAGCAATTATCCTTCGATACAAGATCAAACACATTAGATACACACTCAGAAGTAAACAAAAGAGCTATTTTTTAAAAAATAATACATTTTTAACAAACATATGTGTTTGACTCAAGTTAAATATATCACTTCTTAATAATTGCATGTTTAGTGTTATTACAGAAATAACTGTTTTATGCAATACCACAAATCATAAAATGAGCATGTGTGTAAAAATTTCCCAATCTAGCAGAAGGTAAAGAACACTAGACTGCACTTCTAATCAAGACTTTTTAAAGGTAAAACTTAAGAAGTGCACAAATCATAAATGTCCAATCTATGTATTTTCACAAAGTGAACACACCTAAATAACCAGCATTCTAATAAAGAAATGGAATATCTACCAGCATCCTTGAAGCCACCCCTCATGAACAGAGCATACAGACTTATTACCCTGAATGAAAACAAGAACAAATACCTCTTATGGGAAGTTGAAGAAAAGAGTGCCTGCGTGGCTTAGTTGGTTAAGTACCTGAATCTTGGTTTCAGCTCAGGTCATGATCTCACCGTCATATTGAGACCCAAGTCGGGCTCTGCACTGCATGTGGAGTTTGCTTAAGGTTCTCTCTCTCCCAGGGCACCTGGGTGGTTCAGTTGGTTAAGCGTCTGCCTTCGGCTCAGGTCACGATCCCAAGGGTCCTGGTTTCGAGTCCTGCATCAGGCTCCCTGCTCAGTGGGGAGTCCGCTTCTCCCCCCCACCCCCCACTCATGATCTCTCTCTCTCTGATAAATAAAATCTTTAAAAAAAAAAAAGTTCTCTCTCTCCCTCTGCACTTTCTCCCCTCTAAAAAAAAGAAGTTGAAGAAAAATTATTAAACTTCTGAAAATATTAACTCCACTACATCACTGTCCATACCCTCCTACCTTCCCAGCTTTCATACCAAATGCTATAAAAATAGTTCATGTCTGAAATCACAGAACATGCAGGTTTAAAGAGTGTTTCATGTTTAAGAAGGCACAAAAGCCTAAGTTCCCAATCCCAAGAGGATATAATAAACTGTATATGAATTTGTGTCTAGAATTTAAATCTCAAAGATTAGATCCAAAATGGAGGGCTTCTACTACATACCAGCTTTCAGCACCTTTTGGTCATCCAAGCAGTAGTAATAACAATACTGAAAGAAAATCATTACTGAGTGCTTTGGTGTGATAGAAACTATAAACTATTCTACACACTTTACATGAATATCTTACTGAATCTTCGTAACAACTCTATGAGGTAAATATTATTATCCCCATTTTAAAGATGGGCAAAGTAAGGTAGAGAGGAGCTAGTGTGATCAAAATAATTTAGGGTGGGTCATCCAGCTTGGAAGTGTCAGAGGCAGGGTTCAAAGCCAGTCAGTCTATGTCTAGCACCACAGTGGCTCAGAATGAGTCTCTGAAGGAGTCTATGAATCAGCTTGGCAAGAAGTAATGGAGCTTATGAGAGACCCCAGTCAATTAGGAAGCAGGTTATAGTAGGACTCCAGGCACCATCGCTCATGGAACTAGAGTTCTGTCATTATTCAAAGTCTGAGGAGATTTAGCATGCTAGTGTTGGGTTCTTCCTCAGCTCCTCTACTGTGCTCCCCTCTAACACAGTATTGCGGATAGTTTAGAAAATCTCCAAATTTGAGGCCATTTTCCTCAAGCAATGAATATTCTCTCAGTCAATCTCTAACACTGGCCTCTTGGTAATGATAGGCTTCTCTTAGTTTCATGGGCCTTAATAATACCAGTGAGGTATTCCAACAAGGCTCAGAGATTGGGGTGCTTGGGTAGCTCAGTCATTAAGCGTCTGCCTTCGGCTCAGGTCATGATCCCAGGGTCCTGGGATTGAGCCCCACATCAGGCTCCCCGCCCAGCGGGAAGCCTGCTTCTCCCTCTCCTACTCCCCCTGCTTGTGTTCCCTCTCTCGCTGTGTCTCTCTCTGCCAAATAAATAAATAAAATCTTTAAAAAAAAAAAAAAACAAGGCTCAGAGCTATATTCTCTTCCATCCGAGAAAAGAGTTCCTTGCCTTCTTATATTATTATATTAATAATAACAAATATATTAATATGTATATTTAATGGCTTTAGACAACAAGTTTATTTTATGATCATAAAATCTAATGTGGGTAGAATTTATTGTCTAGTTATGTCATCTGGCATTGGTGGTCACCATGGAAAACTGATAGGGAAAGGGAAGAAGCACACCTACTGAGAACTGCTTCAGCCTAGGAGCTAGGCTGAACTAGGCTGAACTTCAACTACTGAAGTCCTAACTGCAAAGGAAGCTGAGAACTATAGTGCCACACATGGGTATTTGGTGAATCATATCTGCTCACCGCATGTAGCTTACGTTTCTGAAGTTATCGACATTCCTGTTACCTTTCCTTGCTCTGGAGTATTGATCTTGGCATTCTGGTTGTTCAACTGTGAGTCTCAAATGTCACTGGCCATTTTCCTGGAAAACCTCCAAGCCCTTTTACAAGTTGTATTTCTGGTGGGGAATGCTGTCATCTCCCAGTGTGGATATAACCCTCTGTTCTAAAACAAAACAAAATGAAACAAACACCACGTTTTAATTTTTTCAAAAAACATTCTAAAAAAAAAACCATTTTTTTTAATTTGAATGAATTTAATTTTGTAATGCAAGAAAAAAATATTTCCTATGATTTTCTCCTGGTGGCAGTGACAGAACTTTATAGGTGTTGGAAATAGAACAGTCCAAAAAATATACTGATTGAGCTCTTCTAACTAACAGCTTTGGTTCTAAATTTCCATGTTATTACTGATTAATATTCTGTAATTTCTGATCATTTTCTCTGACTTATGTGGTTTACATACCTTCTAGTCACTGGCTTTTTTTTTTTTTTGGTTTTTAATATTTTTTCTATTTAATTCCTCTTCAAATGAAATATTATAATAGTTCCAAATCACGAATATAGAATTTTAATGACAATGAGTCTCCTTATGTCTTTGTATTGTGTCCTCAGAAGTTTTATCTTACATGGTTGCATTCAGAACTCATTATTTAACTCCATTTGCAAAGCTGAATATATTAAAAATATCTTTGTTAATTACTTAAATGGAGTTTAATAATAATTTCCCCAGATGAAAATACTACTCTGACCTCCCAGTGCAGAGACCAATTTAGTTGAGACTCCAAGAGATGTTTGAGGGTATATACATGTAGAGTAGATATAGTGAATTTTTTAGATGTATGCTTCTTCAGGATTTTTCTCTTTCAGATAGTCCACAGCGTACCTTATTGTTCTCTGTTTCAGTGTTGATCCAAAGGATTCCTGATAAACAAGTGTTTGATAATAAGAGCTCCAAGGAGCACCTGGGTGGCTGTCATTAAGCATCTGCCTTCGGCTCAGGTCACGATCCCAGAGTCCTGGGATCGAGCCCCGCATCCGGCTCCCTGCTCAACAGTGAGTCTGTTTCTCCCTCTCCTTCTGACCCTGTCCCTCCCCTACTTGTTCTCTTTCTCTCTCTCAAATAAATAAAATCTTAAAAAAAAAAATAGTAAGGGCTCCAAGATTCTAGAACCAACCAAATACTGTAGGAAGAAACCCAAACCAAATGGCAAATTCAATAATTAAATTGGCCTCTGAATCGCAAGTGACTTGGGGCTAAACTGAATATCTTAAATATTGCACTAAAAAGAACATATTAACCTGGATTCTTTCAGCTGTAAATAAAATATACATATATATTTATACATTATATACACACATACACATATATATCAACTCAAATCAGCTTAAGGCAAAAGAGACTGGAGAAGCCCAACACAACTGGCAAATCAAGGAACTGAACTAACTCAGAGCATGGCTGGATGAAGGGGTTCAAAAGGTATCAAGACCATGCCACTCTATATACCTCTCTGCTCAGCCTCATTCTTAGACATTTCTCTCCAAATGCAACAAGTGCTTGCAATCCCGATTATTACTGCAATAAAGCTGGTGAAGACCAATTGCCCCATCTCCTAAGGTGGGGTTTGGTAGGTAGGAGGGTTAGCCCTACCTAAACTGAGCAAGATTATTATGGAATGGCTGAATAGCACCTTCTTTGTCAAAATTATGTTTAATTTTTCTTAGGCTTATTGTGGTTGTTTAATCATGACTATCTTTGCTTATATTTTCCTATTTAATATAATTTTATTTTAGTTTTTTGAGAGAGAGAGAGAAAGAGAAAGTGGGGGGGGGCGGTGCAGAAGGAGAGACAGATAGAGAATCTTAAGCATGCTCCATGCCCAGCACTGAGCCCAATGCAGGGCTCGATCTCACAACTCTGACATCAGGACCTGAGCTGAAACCAAGAGTCAGATGCTTAAACCAACTGAGCCACCCAGGTACCCCTATTTAATATAATTTTAATTTGCCACCTTTAGTCTTTGGAATTCTACTTTTTACCTTTTATGGTACATATGTTGGTAATTTTACATTTTTGCTATTTCCAAACTATTTTTAAAAGTATCTGTCAAACAAAACAGTGAGGTTGGTCTATACTGTAAATCAGAGATATTACATGTCTCAGGTGTGATAGTGGACAAAGTTCAAATGCTGTCTGCACTGCACTGGCCCTGCAGAGAGTCCTCTAGCAACTAATGATGCCTAGAAGAGTGCATGGCAAACTTTAGATGTTTGATAAATATGCATTGAGTCAATGACTGTCTTTCCTGTTTCTTTCTTATAGGGATTCCTTAACTATAAAATTAATCTACAAATTCAGTGAGAGTAGATTTTCCCCCTCCCCCACCATTTATAAATGAAAAAACTAAGAGCACGACAGGCTAAGTAACCTATCAAAGAATAATAGGTGATTCATTAGGTCAAATTCATCAGAATTTGTGCAAATATGTAATCTGATTGCATAGACATTTGTAGATGTTTACTATATGCAAACCACTCTGCTAGGACCTAGGGAGATAGATAATACACTATTCCTATTCATTAGGCATACAATCTAATTGGAAAAATGTGGAAACAAATTGAAACACAGTACGAAGTAAGTACTATTTAGAGGTAAGGTAACAGGAAGTTCAGAGGAAGGTATGATTCATTATGATGAACACACCTCATAAAGACCTTTACAAGTGAGATGATTTCTAATATTCCCTTAATGGATAAATACGACTTTCAGAGACAAAGAAGGGAGAATGCTGGACTAATGTAATAATACAAGTCATAATTCAAACCAGTGAAAGTTTTAGGAAACTGGATATGCAGAGAAAATAAGTGATGAAAAAGTTGGCATCACAAATTTATTAGATGCCATAGATAGAAAAAAAATTTTCAGTAATAGTAGACTCTGACATTTTTGAGGAGAGACTTGCCATAGCTCCCCATACAGTTGATAATTTCTAGCTTGAAACCTTCCCAGTGGAGAAGGAATAACTAGCTGATTCAGTTATGGCGGGTCTCTCTATCCTCCCAACTTTCTCAGTCCAGTGCACCGTTTACAGGGGCGGGAATACTGCCCTGCCTAAACCTTGCCAAAATGAATACATTCATTTTGACTTGACCCATTTCCCACTAGCTGGGCTCAGTTCTTGTTCCAGTGCCTTCATTTTACAAAGATCCCAGATGAGAAGCACTTGGGTGGCTCAGTGGGTTAAGCATCCAACTCTTGGTTTTGGCTTAGCACATGATCTCATAGTCGTGGGATGGAGCCCCGCATAGGGCTCTGCATTCAACGTGGAATCTGCTTCAGATTCTCTCTCCTTCTCCCTCCTGTTCACTCTCTCTCAAATAAATAAAATCTTAAAAAAAAAAAAAAATCCCAGATGAAATCTCCATGACCTGTGCCAGATGGCTTTTAAGATGGATATCCATATTAGATCAGATGTCCCAGGGTCCTTAGAATCTGATCTTGCTTATCCCACCCCTCTTCAAATTTATACCTAATCTCTGCTGGGCTCCCTTCACATCCAAACCTACCCCATCATTTTTGTTTCTTTTATCTTCTTACTAATTTCCTCTAAGTTCAGCCCACCAAATGACTGGTACCATGCTAAGATAGCCAAACCATGTTGGCTGCAATAGCGGAGAAATGTTCTTCGTGTCCCAACACAGACTAAAAGGAGAATTAGGAAATAATAGCATTCTGTTGTTTTGTTGGTATATACTAAATAAGACAAAATGATCAGTCCCTTTGAGAAATTTTGTTTGGATACTAGATCAGAAAAGATTGTTTTCTGCTTCCTTTGATATTATAAGCATTTCGATCATGCTAATAACCATCTAGTAAACAATAAGTAGTCTGTACTTTACAAGCCTTACAGATCTCAAAGCCTGAAAATGTCCAAATAGCAATCTAAAGCAGCGAGGCTAGCTAAATTATAAGAGTGTCCCAAAAGATGTACCTTCAATAAGGACATTACAATTCCAGTAACACAGGCCAAAAGAAGAATTTTTCATGTATTAGAGATTGGATTCAGATCATTTGCTTGACATCACCTAACAACTTAGAAAACAAACAAACCATTGCATCCCTGTTAGTGTTTCCTGAATGCTGAATGCAATCAATGTAAGTGATTGCTCCTTAAATGATAATGCTACCACTTCTTCCAAATAACATGATGGTCTTCGGCTTTCTGCTTCCATCTTAGTTTGTATGTCTAACTAAAATAAACATGGGGTTTACACATTTTCACTGCAGGATCATTAGCAATTTCCCTTCAGAGACAAATATTTTAAAATGTGGTTTCATCATAGGAGAATCTTCAATACATAACTTATGCATAAAGAATAAAAGGGTTAAATAAAAAACTATTTCCATTTCAAGAGAATATTTAAAGAAAGCTTCCTATAAACTGGTTTCATGATCAAATTTCTTAACTAAAGTTCAAAATATCTTGGTACACTTTGACAATTTATTATTTTAACTATAGTTTACTTAAGTTTTAAATTTATTTAGATCACTTGTTTAGCTGTGGCTTTATTATTTTTTTAGTTTTATACACTTGCATTTCCAGTGAAAACATGCAAAGGCTCATTAAATTTTTTTTTTTAAAGATTTTATTTATTTGACAGAGAGAGAGACACAGCGAGAGCAGGAACACAAGCAGGGGGAGTGGCAGAGGGAGAAACAGGCTTCCCACCGAGCAGGGAGCCCGATGTGGGGCTCGATCCCAGGACCCCGGGCTCATGACCTGAGCCGAAGGCAGACGCTTAACGACTGAGCCACCCAAGGCTCATTAAATTTAAATAGTATATAACAAAAGTGTAAACGGATGTTTGTATTGCTTTAAATCTAAATTTACAGACTTTAAAAATAAGAATTCTCGTTTCTGTTTAGTTTTGAAACTAATTTTAAATTTGGGCTGTCATGATTAAAAGTAACCTTTTCAAAACGTGATGTATGGTTCAATACCTGTATCTAAAACCAAAAAGAGTCTCTTATTGATCTATTGACTTCTGAGGGCAATTATGGTGGTTTCAGACGTTAAAACTGCTATTAACTGCGATACTGTTTGGGCAGCGGCAAAGCCATGCTATTAGTTAATGTTCAGACTGATATTGATTGGCTTTTTCAACAATAAATATAAGCTTACTAGACCCCGTGTTCAACCGTTTCTTTTCTGACAGAGTACTAGCAAAGAGAGAGACTCAAACCATGTGTTGTACAACCAACCCATATCTGAAGCAAAATTAATTACTGCTTTATGTCCAAAGAGCCCTCTATATATGCCTCTAATGTAACACTTACTAAATAATATTATGATTTATTTTTGTACATGAATTCTACATTCTTTAAATGCCAGTGGCCCACTTGACAGAAAAGCTCTCAAATATTCATCATGGAACAAATAATTTCACATGAATAAACTTAGGATGGAAAATTTCAGCCAGCAAAAACAAGTCTAGAGCAGCATGTGCAATAAAATGTTGTGGACATTGAAATATTCTAGATCACTGCTGTCTAATGTAGGAACAACTAACCTTATGTGATTATTATACATGTGGTATGTGGTGACTGCCACTGAATTTTAACTTTTATTTAGTTTTTAAAAAAGTTAAATTAAAATATAAAGATACATCTAGTTAGTGGATACAATATCAGACAGGACATTTCTAGAAGTTAAGAAATAAATTTTGGCAATCTTTCAAAAGTGTAGATAATTTTCCTTCTCAAATGTTCTAAGTCAGAAGTACAAAGTGAGAATTCAACCAAAGGTCACTCTACAGCTATGAGACACATGTCATAGTCAAGCTTTTATTGATGAAGGCCAAAAAACACCAAAGTTCTAAATAAAGAGAAGATATTTAATAACCAGATCTAAAGACCTTGCAGTTGATGCTTTTATCTCTCATGATTAATTACTGAGCTATATACAGCAAAAATCACCTGAAGTAGAAGCAAAAATTAATTACTGAACCCCAAAGCAAAAATCAACTTAAGCAGACAGATGTGATCCCCCCACAAAAAATGAAAATTAAATGCCAAAGAGAGAGAGCCAACAGAACTAGCCACTATAAAGCAGTAACTATTATCAATATTTATTCATCTTGAAACTTTCAGGTTTCAAGCATGAATTTCCAGAATGTAACTCATAATGCACCAAGACCATCTACCATGCCACCAAACCTCCCCCCAACTTGTTTAACCTCTAATGCTAACTTTTTCCCTTTGGACTCATTGTTTGGCCATTGATTGCTTTTAATTTGACTTACTCTCCTCTAGGTTAAGTAAACCATTCAATCGTTACCGAGTATCATGTACATGCTGTTCAGTGTTCTAGGTACTGAGATATAGGTCTGAACAAGGCAGACCAAAATCTCTGTCTTCCAAAGCTTAGAGTAGGGAGGGGGATGCAGAAAATGAACAAACTACATAATTAAAATACATCATATGTTAGTAAATGTCAAGGACTATGGAACAAAATAAAGCAAGAATAGGACTAGGAAGTGCATGTGTGTGTGTGTGTGTGCGCGCGCACATTTGTGTGTGCTTAGGATGCAAAGGAGCAAGCCATAGGAATATGAGGAGGAAGAACCTATCAGGCAAGGGCAAGAAAAAGGGTGGGAGGCGCACCTCGGTGGCTCAGTCTGTCAAGAATCTGATTCCATCTTGGCTCAGGTCTTGACTCATGGTGGTGAGTTTAAGCCCCACGCTGGGCTGGGTGTTGAGCCTATTTAAAGGGGGGGAAAAAAACAAAAAACAAAAAACGGGTGGCAGACTCAAGTCTCTGAAGCAGAAGCATGCCTAGTTGTTTTTAGGCAAAGCAAGAAAACTGTGTAGTTGGAACAGAATGCAACAGGAGCAGAGTAGGAAGCAGATCAGAGACACAATAGGAGCCAAATAGTGTAGACTTCAAAGGCTATTTCAAAGACTTTTACTCTGAATAATATGGGAAAACGTGAAGTAACATGACCTGTGATAGGTCTCTATCACTGACTACATTGTTGACCTGAGATTGCAAGGGGTTGAGAGCAAAAGCAAAGAGATCCAGTTTAGGAGCTCAGGATTAAGAGACTCTACAGTAGCCCAGGTAAGACATGATGGTAGCTTGAACCAAGGTGGCACCTGTGGCGGTGGGGAGAAGTGATTAATTTCTAGACACGGTTTTTAAAAGAACAACTAAGGCACCAGATGGACTGGATAGATCCATGATAGATGTAAGGAAAAGAAGTCAAGATTTTTAACCAGAACAGCTGAATGAGCGGAGTGTGTTTTACTAAAATGGAGGCAACTGGAAAACTGTGCTTTGGCAAGGGAAAATTAGGAGCTAAATTTTGAAATTTGTTTGATTTGAGATGTTTCTTAGATAATGGTGTGTTATCATTGATTGTAAAAATTGTAGAGTTCTAAAGAAAATTGGAACTACAGATATAAATTTGGGAGTCATCAACATCTAAACTCTACAGGAACCCAGATATTAGGGAAGACTACCAGAAACAGAGGGACACAAATGGGTATAACAGGTGCAGAGGTGCCCATGATGAAGTTGAGGTGAAAGGTATTGTCTAGAAAAGCCATGTTTGTAAAGGCAGAGAAAAGAGAAATTATTGTTGTTTAATGATACCTGAGGGTAAGACCCTACAACATCCCAAGCATGAGCCTGAATTTCTCAAAGAAGAAAAACATTGTGTAATGTTCAAAATATAGGTTCAAACAGAAAATTCTGAATTACATTTTAGAAAGTGTTCACTGTAAAGGTGTGCATATAAACATTTTATTAATGAAAACTTTAATTTTCAGTAACTTAAAAGATCTATTCTGGGACATACACTTTGCCATTCCCAAAACAGATGTAACTACTATATCTACCTGAAATACATGGGAGAATTGAATGATACCGTATTATAGATTTGCAAATTGCTAAAAGACTAGATCTTAAAGTTCTCATCACAAGAAAAAAAATTTGTATATATGTGACACCTCATTTTTACAAACTTATTATGGTAATATTAACTAAACTTATTGTGGTAACCATTTTGCTATATATACATATATTAAATCATGTGTGTATACCTCAAATTAACAAAATGTTATAGCTCAATAAAACTGGGGTTTAGAGCTTGACAACTCTTAGAGAGGACAGTAAACTTGTTCCTTGTCCTTTATTCTGTTCCATTCCCCATATGCTTATTAAGCTTCTGGAAAGTTCAGAATTATACAACAGTAAAAAACCCTACATCTACTATTTGATCCTATCATCTGTAGCCTGGAAAAATTATTCTTATGGAAGTTTATTTAAAAAAGAAAAAAATCCAAGTGACACCTACTAAGTAAACTAAACCCTTTCTAGAAAATTAAATCTCACTGGAACAAAGCAATGTGATTTTCTCAACAGAGATCTTACCCAGCGGTCTTTTGTGAAAATATAAACAGGGGTGACCAGGTTGTTTTCTTTCTAGAAGTTAGTCTCCTTGTGTCTACAGAAAAATAGTTCCCAGAAATTGCTTTGTTTGCACTCATAAGTGAAGGAGGGGAAGGAAAATAATAGTTCTATATATTTTATTAAAAGGAAATGTTATCTGTGTTATTATATAAAGCAGTTCAAACTCCAGTGTTACATGTTTTGAAATTCACTCAGGGGTGTTGAGTATTTTTCCAGGTACAGTGTCTCAGATGGAAATAAAAAACTGTAATGGGAAAAATGCCCTGTTTTCTATTAAAAATAAACTAACTGTCATAATGGTGAATCTGGCACTTAATGTAGTTGCAATATGTTTGTGAAAGTATGAATATTACCATCATTTATTTACCTATTCTCCAGATAACCGTACTCATTTTAAAATAATCTTATAGGACCATGGTATGATTTCCAGTCAAGTATCCATAGTGAAGTCTTAATAATTTCTGGTAAGATGCCAGATTTTATGAATCTCTTTTCCATTTCAATAGTTATAACATATTTTTGAAGTATACAGAATCTTAAATGGTAAACTGCAGAGATGCCTTGAGATTTTTATTCTAACGTTTTAAAAATTAATTTCTTACAAAACACAAAAAAGATGCAGAGTTTCATTTTTTTCAGTGAGCGGATATATTTTTAAGATTTTTTTTCAGTCACTGACTTCTCCCTCAGCTATCACTTTTAAGAGTATTAAAAATACGTAATTGTAGACTTTTATTAGTTATTTTTAATTGCAATATGTTTGCTGAGTCCATTTCTCAAATACCATCGCAGATTTTGAGTAAAAATGAGATGTTAAATAACATCATGATGTCAGGTTTTTTGACATGCAAACAGAATCCAAGATTTGTATCATGTGTCTTAAAAATACTATTTTTCCATGAGAGCCTCTATGAAGAATGGAGTACACAATTAATATTTCACAGTATCAGTTACAGTCATACCTGTACTTACCTCTGCTATAGATCAAGCTACCCAGATTGTCTAAGACACTAGATGGCCTTCCTTTTAACTAACATTATCAACTTAGTGGCTGAAATGCTTAGTGGCTGAGCAGAGCAAAGTAATACATGCTTTTGATTAATATAATATTATATGTTATTTTCTACAATACTATTGAGTTGGTGATCAAAACTTTCCAAAATATGTGGTAGATGAGAGAAAGTGATTTAAAAAGACCCTTAAATGAAAAACTTGGGAATGGCAACGTTTTAAGGAGCCAAATTAAAGACCTCTAATTAGTATAATTGAAAATCTTTTATATTTCACTTACAACAAGGAAATAGAACGTGTAGCTAGAAACAAAATTTGAAATTATAAGTCCATAATGATGTTTTTCAGGGCAATTTAAATGCAACTTGGAAGAGTGTTTGAAATTTTAAGCAAACGGTATGCTTACTTTTTATGTGTGCATACGCTTTTACTTGTGCATTTTTTGGCAATCACTTAAGACTACTGCAGAACTTCATCCAAAATTTGATTGAAAAGAAAGATAATTCAGCTCTCTCCGCTGACTTTTCCCTCATGTGTCAAAAGCAGCTAGATATTCAAATGGCTCTCAAAGAATTCGCTTCCATCTCAGCTTTCCCTCATGATCACAAAAATTACATCTGAACCAGGATCCTTTCACATTTAATCAAAACAAAGTTCTTCCGAATCAAAGGATCACTAAATAATATAAATGAATAATTTTGGTAGTTTTAAAATTAATTTCAGTTACAAATCTAAAACCCACTGAATTTAAAACTAAGTTTCATTTAATAACTGGATTAATGTTTACCATTTAAAGTATTATTTTTGATTTATATCAGATGCCATTCTCTAACAATGATTTTTCAAGATGAACTTTCCTTTTAAATTATTCAAGTTAATCACTGACATTGAATGATAACCTGGCTTTGGAAGATGTAGACACATGCAGAATATTTACCACCTATGTTAAATTGTACAGGATGTTATACTTTTAAGGACCAAGATGAAGATGAAACTCTGATCTTGCTTTGTTGAAAACCAAGTATCTTTTCTATCAGCATCATTGCGTTAAAAGTTAGATTTCAATAAAACTACTAAGAAACATAAAACATTTAATTAAGGACCAATTTTGTGGTTGCACATTTTCTATTTTTCATCCACATTATCAGTGAATCAACTTAAAATGTATTAAATAATTTCAGAATCTAGCTAACCTTCCATTTTCTCAGAAATTAGAATAAAAATATAACTTTAACAAAAGTTGTCAAGCTTTATGACCTTTAATAAAAATTGTTTACAAAATGTAAACTTCATCAAAATGTGCTTCTGCCTTCCTCTAGTATATAAGAGTCATAACATATAATTCAAGAAAGTAATAAAAAAAAAAACAAAAACAAAAAAACCCACCCTTAAGTGAAAAATTTGGGAATGGGCACGATCTCTAAAATTCAAATGATTCTCTGCATTTAAAGGATGGAGGTTTAGAATACATATGAATTAAGTCATTTTATATCAGTTGTTCACTGTCAGATTGGAAATGGTTCCTGTCCCCGTTTAATATGTCAAGGAAAGAAAATACTTTTCAAAAAGTATCAGTGAAATGTTTGGCTGTTCATTTCCTTAGTCAAGGAAGTTGACTAAATCAGTATACCTTCGGGCCTTCAAATTAGAAACTTTTCTGTTATCAAATTAGCACCAAATTAATAAGCAAATTACCCTTCTGGGAGCTGGGTTCAAATGCAATACGGCTACATTTTTATTACCTTTCCCAAATCAAAGACTTTATTAAAATTTAAAATTTATTAAAGAGTTTATTAAAATTTGTATGAACATTTTAGCGTTTTCCTATTTATTAAATCCAAGTTTGTAATGTTAAACAATAACATGCTTACAGTAGTGAAATAAGGAATGATTATCAATAACAGAAAGATCAGTGACCTTATTTTAAGATCTAAACAGCTTCGTTGAACTGATAGCCTGGTTCTTTACATCATTGTGTTATTGGGAGTGAAATATTAACCAGATATTATTCAGGTATTAAAAATGCTCTGTAGCTGTTTCTAGTGCTACTATAACAAATTACTACATACTTGGGAACTTAAAACAATAGAAATTTATTCTCTTAGTGTTCTAGAAACTAAAAGTCTGAAATCAAAGGGCTGACAGGGCCACGTTCCCTCTGAAGGCTCTAGAGAACGCTTTCGTGCTTCTTCCTAGCTTCTGCTGGCTCCTAGCTTCATCACTCCAAGCTCTACCTCTGGCTTCACAAGGCCTTCTCCCCTTCCCTATGTCACCTCTCCTCCTCTTATAAGAATTAAATTCTTAACTAATTAAATCTACAAATTTTGTACAAACATACAAATCTACACTATTTTCTTTCTTTTTTTAAGATTTTATTTATTTGTGAGAGAGAGAGAGACAGAGAGAGAGAGAGAGAGCATGAGAAGGGGGAGGGTCAGAGGGAGAAGCAGACTCCCTGCTGAGCAGGGATTCAATCCTGGGACTTCAGGATCATGACCTGAGGCGAAGGCAGTCACTTAACCAACTGAGCCACCCAGGCGCCCTACACTATTTTCGAATGAGATCACATTCAGTTATTGAGAGGATTTGAACATATGGTATTGGAGGGAGATACACAATTCAATGGACTACTCTAATTAGAATAAAAAATTGAACTGATTCAATCCCTATCCTAAGAAATGTGAAGATTTTGCTAAATGTATCAAATGTCCAAAATAAGTGAGAAATGAGATGGATGGGAATATAAAGAGGAAAACTAGTTATCTTTGTTTATAATTACTTTTATGTTCATTTTATTCTTTCTGAAATTATATTTCTAATAGGATAAGGAGAAGAAAAAGTATCTAAGTGCATTCCTTGTGAAAGAAACAAAAAGAACAACTGGAAATATTTTGTGCTAAGGTTATGACCTTGAGGTAAACAGCTTACTTCAAAGTTCGATTTGAGAGATTACTGAATTCATTTATATTCTTTATTCTTACTTTTATACATTTTGTCAGTGTAATTCTTTAAATATAATTATATCTACCACTTTTGTTGTTATTTGAGTCAATGGATTTTTTATTGTTTTAATGGTATTATGACTATGCAAATGGAGAAGATTTTTTTTTTTTAAGTATTCTGAGAATCAACACGAAGCCAAAATCTCTAATGGTTAAAATCCAAAATGCTGGCAATGTCAAATACTAGCAAGGGTGCAGAACAACAGGAATGCTCATTCATTCTTGTGGAAATGCAAAATGAGACAGAGGCTTTGCAAGACAGTTTGACAGTTTCTTAGAAAAGAAAATAGAGTCGTACCATAAGATCCAGCAATTCCAATCCTACATATTTATCCAAAGGAGTTAAGGATTTACCTCCACCTCCACACAAAAATCTCCACATGAATGATTCTAGCAGCTTTATTAATAATTGCCAAAAACCAGAAGCATATCTAAAATTGTTCTAAAAATTAAAGTCTATTAATAAAGTTGTGCTTCTTTTTATCCTAAATCAAGTTTGACTGAAACAATGCAGCCCTCGAGAGTCATCTGGGATTACCCTCTTGACCCAAGATGCCTGATTTATGAGCTATCATTCCATTTTCCTCTTTTCCATATCTTCTGGAGCTCTGTTACAATGATATCTAGAAGGCAGCAAATAAATCAAATCTGTTATTTGAGAACTAAATCTCTGAATATAAACTTATTAACATTTTAAGTTTTCTATCCTACAGGAAATTACTTAATTTAATTCCTTGGCCTGTGAGATCTCTCTCAATATCTTTAAAATGATATTAGACAAGAAGCTGAAATTTTAAAAAAAATGCCATTCCATTAGTTTTATAATATTTTATCTTCAAGAACAATTGTACGTGTTAAGTGACAGCATCCGTACTCTAACATGTGCTCAATTTTTTATTTCCTCTCTTTTGGTGGCAGAGCTGTCCAATTGCATAGAACGTACTTTTTCCTTTTTGATGACATTATTACTGCAGTTTTTTGTTGAAGCTTTCCATATTTGTGTAGTAATACATGACATTAATATTGAAAGCACATCTTTGATTCGCACAGGAAATAAATACAATTAGTTTTCCTTTTTTTTTTTTAAGATTTTGTCAGAGAGAGAGAGCACAAGCAGGGGGAACTGCAGGCAGAGGGAGAAGCAGACTCCGCATTGAGCAGGGAGCCTGATGTGGGGCTCGATCCCAGGACCCTGGGATCATGACCTGAGCCGAAGGCAGATGCTCAACCGACTGAGCCACCTAAGCATCCCAATACAATTAGTTTTCTCTCCTCAAGAATATTTTTTTCACCCTTCTACAATGCTACCACAAACAACACCCAAATTTTCAAAGTGCTAAACATTGAGAAACCCTACTCTTTGGGAGTTTGGAGATTTAGTTTTATATGAGGATATATTCTGCCAAACAATATCAAATCATATGGACTAAATCTATTATGGTTTCATTTGAAATTTTATTTTCTTTTAAATAACTACAATGCTGTTTTTGAACATTTTATAGCAATAAAGGTTTATAAATTATGTTAGCCTTTGAGATGTAAAGCAGGGAATAGGCTATTTAATCAACTATTTGTACTATTTTAACCTTGTTGCAACATTTACATGATCTTCTTTGAAATGAAGCATATCTTACTGGGTTCCCATTACCCTAAGATTAATAGAATGCAAAGCCTCTAAAAAATATTATATCTACCTAAGGAATATGGGAGTTCTTTGCATAATGTACTGCATAGCATCTAACTCAAAAATCTAATTAAGTAGAACTGGAGATGCTAAAGGAACCTATGTGCTTTCAATTGTCTGTGTTATTTGCTGACCTGTAGATAACTTTCAGCTTGCTATTTTCAAATACATAATAAAGTCTACTAATAACAATGGCTTTTCATTAACTAAATGCCCTATGATCGTCAACTCAACTGTAGGTCTCTCTCCTTAATGGTGACCCAAAGTGCTTAGGTAAGTTTAAACCACGATGAAATATTTATTTGGTTGCATTTGCAAATTATATGTTCGTGTGAAGACAAAGCTTCCTTTTCAGCTCTTATATTTGCTTTCTGCTCCCCCCCCTCCTCCCCGCCATGTGATGGTCCTTTGCCTACTGGCCCCGTTACTCCCTGATCTTGTCTTGAACCATGTATCTTAAGGGCCCAGGAATGAACTTTGGGGGAGCTAAATTTGGATTCCTTTTGCTGGTCCACAGGCTCAAAGATCACTCCATCACCAGGTGTCACTTTGTCTCTAAATAGTTTCAGGAGATATGAGAAAGTAAGCTTCCTAAGGATGTAGCTTTGCCAGCCTTAAGTGACTCCTCGGAAACAGGTAGTAGAAAGAACCAGTGTGTCACAGGACTAAAAATGTCTGCTCATGAGACATGATCAAAGTTTTATTAGATACAACCTATATTCAGTTCAGTACTGGGGTGCCAGAAACAAGGGTTTAAGCAGAATTTTAAGTTAAAAGCTTTTTAAAAATAGGGGTGGCTCAGCCATTAAGCATCTGCCTTCGGCTAGGGTCATGATCCCAAGGTCCTGGGATCCAGCCCGCATCAGGCTCCCTGCTCCGCAGGAAGCCTGCTTCTCCCTCTCCCACTCCCCCTGCTTGTGTTCCCTCTCTCTCTGTGTCTCTCTGTCCAATAAATAAATAAAATCTTTAAAAAAATATATGCTTAATGGAAAACAAAGAAACCACAAATAAGACCTGTGATAGGGGTTTCCAACACTGCACATTTTAAACTTTGCAAGATGACTGCACTGTTTCCAAATGTTCTTCTCAGAGGAGATGGTATGCACAGGCAGGCTATCATCCAGATATGGTAGATCCATTGTGCCAAAATCCACCTCTCACACTGAAGTTCCTGTTTATTTTCAAGCTGTGGATTATGGAGAGTTGATAGCAATTTGCATCCTGGCTAAAATAACACTAAGAAGGCATCCTCAGATACCAAGGAGTCCCTATTAGGATCGTTGCAAAAGACAGTGTGTTCTGAAAACATAAACTGGGCCTGAGGTAACTGCTCAAGAAGATCTTAATTTGTATGGTTACCAGAGGGGAGGTCGGGTAGGGAAGGGTTAAACAGGCGCTGGGGAGTAAGGAGTACCCTTGCTGTGATGAGCAACGGGTGTTGTATGAAGTGGTGAATCTCTATATTGTACACCTGAAACTAATACTACACTGGATGTGAACTGGAATTTAAATAAATTTTTTTTAAAAGATGGTAATTTGTTTTCTAAACCTAATGTTATTAAAGTAAGTGCTGTGATAATCTTAGGTCTTATTAACTCTGGTCTCTTTAAGAAGTATATCAAAGTTGTTTTTTTGTGAATGTGGGAGACCTTGAGTGACCAAACCGATTCCAGGCAGACACAGCTACCACAGTGACTGCTGGAGAAACCCAGCTCTCTCTGTATCGGCAACATCTCTAGTTGAGACTTAACAGAGAAAGACACCGGAGAAGACTCTGGACTTTTCACCCATAAAAGAGAATTCAGTTTTGGATTTCAACCCTTTGGCCACTGGACTTTAACTTGCAAAGGGAATTAACTGGATATTAATTTTGTCCATTAAATTAATGAGTAGATTTATATTCAAATTTGTTATATTTCTGTGTTGCTAGCATTACTGGATGAGAAACATTTTTCTTGAAGCTTCTTTATGCTATAATTTCATTTCAATAAAGAACATTTGATGCAACTGAAGTTTTAGCTGACAAACAAAAGGATGAATGTTCAGTGTTAGTGGCATGAGACAATGGAGGGAATCTCATTACTGTCCAATTCTGACCCATTTCATATCTTTCCCAGAAAGATACCCAAAGGAGCCATGGCTGGAATCAGGGGAATGGCCTCATGAAGGCAGGAGATGGAGATGGAGATTCAGCTGACCCCCTCTACTGAGGGGTAAATCCACACAGGATGGACAATTCTGACCCCGCAGATCTACCATCTCTGGATAATAACCACCTTTGCATACAATCTCCTCCAAGAGAAGGGCATTTGGAGAAAAACAATGCTGTCTTTTTGGAAAGTTTAACAGAATAAAACTTCAGGAACTATTAAAAGAAAATGACTGTTTCCTCCCACATAGAAGTTGATCAGAGAGTATAATATCCCTGGTCTCTCGCCATACCCTTTACTCACTCTGACCACAAGGAGATGCAGTGACTTTTCTAATTGGTAAATTAGAAATTAGAATTATATTCTCCCTTTTTCTCTTAGGAACTGCCTTACCTGTAGGCTGGAAGATTTCTCCTCTGCTCTTAGGATAACAGGATTTGGCTTTCATAGTGGGAACCTTCTTCTGGTCCTGTTTTGCCATAATTGAACAGGTGCATCCGTATAATTCTAAGTTTTATTTGCCATGTCCATTTGGCTCTCACATTAAGCTACATACTGTATCTTAGACTTTAGTAGCAATAAAGTCTATTTTTCTGCTTTACATTTTCCTTACTCTTTGTTATGTTTATTAATTTTTAAGATCCTAGTGAGGTAGAAAAAGACGCAAATTGTTTGGTACCCTCAAAGACCCTAAGGAACACTGTGCTCAGTCTAACATCTTGGAACATATCTAGTGATAGTTTTAATTGTAGTTATAAATTTATTCACACAAAATGTAGGACTAATACTGACCAACACCATAAAGTGGTACAGCAATAATGCACACTTCACAAATCATCCCCCTCAGTAATGTTTTCCTGACGATTGTCTTTTAGATTTTAGTATCCAAATTTCATAGGATGTACATTTTTTTTCCTAATACAATGTTGATCAGCTGATGTTAATATAGAAGTTTATAACTATGCTCCCAAAACTCAACAAAGTGATGTGTGGGAAAACTCTTCAATTACAATCCAGATACAATTAAGATGACATCAGAATTATATATAGACATTTTTTAAAGAATTCCAAGTATCAACATAGGGCAAGTATGTTTGAAATATCACTGGAGCTGAAGGAGGCATCAATGCCTAATGGATGCGAGGTAGAAATCTTGGAAATGACAGTGACATGATGAAGAGCTACTCCTAAAAAAACAGCCTCTTGTTTTATGAAACATAATAACCAGAAAAGGAGAGAATCCATCCTGCAATGTTTTCATTTTCAATCACTGACCACCTACTTTAAAGTGCTTTATAAAGCAGATGATTTCTATCAGTTCTTCCGCTTTTGATAGTTTGCTTGGTCAAGTCCCTTTCTATCCCCACTCATCCACATTATTATGTTCTTCTACTACAAAAATGACAATGACATCCTCAGCCCCCTTCCTAACTTGCTTAACTTCATTCAAGCTACAACTTTCAAATTCACTTGGTAGACATTCATTGCATGAAACCTCCCAAATGTTTTATCACATATTTTTGTCTTCTTTTAAAAATAAGTTTACTTTATACTTAATTATAAATGTTTGTGACTTCATATACAAACTGTGTACATGTTAATACACACAAAGCAATTTTTAAAATATTATCCGATGAGCAGGAAATTGTGCTCTAAGCATTTCACATCTGCACACATATATGACCATATCATCTTTTTAAAGTTACGTTCTAGGAAATTTGTTTGGATTTTTGGGTTGAAATATATTTTAGGTTTGCCCATTTAAAATAACGGGAACTAGGAGTAAGCTATTAGCACTTTTATCCAAAACAATGGATTTTCAGAAACAGATTGCTGGTTGATAATTATAAGATGCTGTGCCTTTTAGGAAGTACTTCCCAAATCATACAATATTAAAATATATGCATATGCTATATATACTTATACATACATATTTACATAAGAGACTAGTTTCTTATTTTAAGAAAGGTAATATTGTATCTGTGTGTGTATATATGTGTATATATATATGTGTATATATACACGTATATATTCACACACAAGCACCTATACGTATGCCTAATTGATTTGCATTCATAAATTCTCACTTCCTTTCAGTTTCTAATAGAATTGCTTTAGAACAGATTATAGGATTTAGACAAAAAAATCTTTGATTATTGGTAAAATTGAATTATTGGTAAAATTGAATTATTAGTAGGAGATGCAAGCAAGTTGCAGACTTTAACAATGATAGAATTTTATAATTAAATCCCTGATAGGAAAACCTATTTAGAAAAAAAGTGTTATTATCTTCATCTAATCATTAGAAAAATGACATTTACCAAACATATATACTGTAATATCAAGATCATGTTGTGTTTTGGGGCACCTGGGTGGCTCAGTCAGTTAAACGTCCAGCTCTTGGTTTTGGCTCAGGTCATGATCTTAGGGTGGGGAGATCCAGCCCTGCATTGGGCTCTGCGCTCAGCAGAGTCTGCTTGGGATTATTTCTCCCTCCCTCTTCCTCCCCTTCTGCTCCTCCCCCACTCACATTCTCTCTAAAATAAAATCTTCTAAAAAAATTATCTTATGTCTAAGTTTTAAAGGAAATTAACAAGTTTATGAAATGATTTAAATATTAAAAATATAGAGAAATACATATGCCAAGAACTGTTAAAATAAAAATTGAAATTAAGTATTGGGGAAAGTGGATCATATGTTATACCATACACAAAGGAATTTTAGTGAAGAAAAATGAGCTTTCTTGAGAATTTCTGAAGCACTCGCTTTCTCTGGTCTCCATGATGCTACTATACCTTATGGTTTTCCTCCTACCTTCCCGGACACTTTTAATCAGTTGCTCTTAAATCTCCTTCTGCTCATTCGCTAAGTTCAGTATTCTCATTAAGCCATTTTTCTTCTCATTTTATGCATCCTTCCTGGCTACTTCCCCCAAGTGAGGTAGGTCCTTAACTACCTTACATATTCTGATAACTCCAAATCTAGAACCTGTAACCATTAGCACTTCTGGATATCAACCTACATATTCTACTCTTGATGAACATCTCCACTTAAATGTTCAGTATTTCCAACAAGTCAATGTTTTCTAAAAAGTCTCCATGCATTCTCTAGCTCACAGAATGTGCCATTGTCCACCATGATACCCAGGAAGAGTGAATTTTATTCATACCTCATTGAAACTCACATGTATTAGATCACCAAATTGTGTTGACATCAGATCCATAACAGCAACTAAATCCACTCAATCCTCTCTGCTATTCCTAATCTTGGGAAGGTTGTCATCATCTTCCTCTACACTACAGCCTTGTAAGTAGCCTAACTGCCTCATTTCCTGCTGATCTTAAATATGCTATTCACAATTCATTGAGAACATTTCTAAAATATAAATCTACTCAGGCCAAGCCCCTTAAAATTATTCAATAGTAAATAAAATCCCAATTCCTCAAAAACCTTTCCAGATATACCTTCCACCACATGTCCTCTCATTCTGTTCAGCCATACTAAATGTTAATTTCCTACATTTTCAGGTGTTCTGCATCTAAACTTTTGCACAAGATTATACAAGCTGAAATATCACTTCTACACCTCCACTTTTTCCTTCATCTGCCTACTCCTACTAATCCTTTACAGCTCCACTTAGATACACTTTCTTCACAAAGCCTTCTCTAACATCTAAACACCAGGCTAGGTGTTCCTTCTCATGTGTTCCATAACATCTGGCGCTTAGCCTTCTTTGCCTACTACCACTCTGAACTATAATGGACTAACGTTGGTGCGAGGCCTCCTAAGCTATGATCATCATCACTACAGGGATCTTGTCTGTTACTCCCAGTGTTTGGTACAGGTCTTAAGACAGAGTAAGTGTTCAACCTATATTTCCTAAAAATATTCATGAAGACTAGGAGAACAAATAATATCTCAATCAGTAACACTAACAATGGAAACTGACCTGGGGATTGAGAATGATTATTTCAGTTTAGGAATGTATTGAGATTGAAACAGTACTGGAATTTCCAAGGGAACATTTTGATAGAGATCTGAAAATATGGAATTGAGCTTTTGATTATAGGCATAGGTTTTAGCTACATGAATGTTGGTGATAATTAAAGTGGCAAAAGCAAACTGGGTCCTTAATATAAAGAAAACAACAAGGACACAAATCTTTGAAAGAAATAATGAAAGTGTTTCTTAGCATACAATGATCAGTATTAGTCTTGAAGAAAAATTGACATTTGATTTGGCTTTCTGCTAATGTGGTGAGAGATTTTTTTGCTTTTTTTGTTTTTTAAAGATTTTATTTATTTGACAGAGAGAGACACAGCGAGAGAGGGAACACAAGCAGGGAGAGTGGGAGAGGGAGAAGCAGGCTTCCCACTGAGCAGGGAGCCCGATGCGGGGCTCGATCCCAGGACTCTGGGATCATGACCTGAGCTGAAGGCAGACGCTTAACCGACTGAGCCACCCAGGTGCCCCAATTTTTTTGCTTTGTTGACTAGCTTCATAAATCAGCTGTTACAAAGAATTATTGTTTATTATTCCAAGGAAAAGTAATGGCTGATATTAAAGTACAAAAAAATCCAAGGATATTCTGATTGATATAAAATTTAATATCTATTTTGATATAAAGGAATAGTTAATAGTATATTTGACACATTAAAATAATATCTAAGATTCTAGACAATTTTATGAATTCCCTTTAAGGAATCTTTGCTAACCCTGATGTAGTTAGCCACCAAGGAATGAGGAAAATACTGAATAGGAAGAAAATACTTGTGATAATAAACATTAAACCATGTTTTAATGTGGTAAAATATTTAATGTGCAGATATGTAGAAGAATATTACTTTTTCAATTTGTTTCAAAATGCTTTCAGTAAATGGACAAAAACTGAGTGAAGATATTTATATTTCTCTAAACAACTCCACTTTCCCAAATGGATTCATATTGATTTTGTGAATGCTTCTCCCCTCCCAAAAATGTGTTCCTGTCAATTATACCCAACAGTCACCACTCAGTTCATTGTAACATAGCAATGCTGTAGGAAATAGAAATAAATATTTCCAGTTGAAGATATAAAATACCTTTCTGAAAAGTCTTCCATATCATATTAAGTCTTCCATATCACATTAAGTCCTAAGACTTAAAAATGTCATTATCCTTTTTACTTCATCTTAATAAAAGTTTCATGTTGAAAATTTTACAGCAATAGCTGATTGAGATATAGATGTAAGAAACCATATAAGAGAATGTAATTTGAGCTGATTTAAAAAATCTGACACCAAGGATTAATATTAGTAACAGGCATGATATTCTTGTTGCTACCATACAATTTTTTTATCACCAAGTTTAAAGTTGAGATTGATGTAGATATTTAGTAATTAAAGCTACTGGCATCCTAAAATAGAGTTCACCATTTCATTATAAGATGTATATTTGCAGAGGGGTGCCTGGGTGGCTCAGTTACTTAATCGTCTGCCTTTGGCTCAGGTATTGATCCCAGAGTCCTAGGATAGAGCCCCACATCGGGCTCCCAGCTCAGCAGGGAGTCTGCTTCTCCCTCTGCCCCTCACCCCACTCATGCTCTCTCTCTCTCTCTCTCCCTCTCTCTCTCAAATAAGATCTTAAAAAAAAAAAAAAGATGTATATTTGCCGAGCTGAAAAGGGCCTTGAATATCATTCTGATCCAACACCCTCATATTCATATCACACATGAGAAAATAGGTGACAATGATATACATATAACTTGCACAGGTCACACAACATTTACCATGCTCAAAAGGATCACACGTGCTTCTGACCTCAGAATCCACTTGGAGGAGAGAGAATATGTCAGTCACCGTCCATCTGCTTTCATGTGGTCATTAATAAAAAAAGTTTATTTATTCTTTAAGTATTTTTCTGTGCTAGGCCCTACTATTGGTTGTTGATATAGTGGTGAACAGATAATTGATAATATCCCTATTTTCATTAAGTTTCCCTTCTCTTGGGAAGAAACCAAAAGTAAATAATTCATATGTAAATCAGAATCCTATAACATTACATAATTATATATGTTAGATATAATAATGTATGATATAATAAATCATGAATATCAGTGCCATGCAGAGAATTGAAATAGATATAATAAAAAATGGCTTGGTGACTACTTTAAATTGGGGTTCAGGGAAAGCCTCTGAGAGACAAGAAGCAGCTAGCTATTAGAAGATCAGGAGGGAAATATTTCCAGGAAAATGAAACAGGCAGTGCAAAGATGCTAAGTTTAGGATGAACTTTTTCAGGGAACATAAAGGAGGCCAAGGTTAGGGGTGTCTGGGTGGCTCAGTTGGTTGAGCATCTGATTCTTGGTTTTGGCTCCAGTCAGGATCCTGTGTTGTAGGATCAAGCCCCATCCAGCTCCTCACTCAGCTCGGAGTCTACCTGGGATTCTCTCTCTTCCTCTCCCTCTGCCCCTCCCTCTGCTCACACGTGCATGGGCACACACACTCTCTCACTAGAAAGAAAGAAAAGAAAGAAAAAGAAAATCTTAAAAAAAAAAAAAAGGAGACTAAGGTTGAAACCATAGAGAATAAAGTCATAGATGGGCGGAGGACATGGATCATACAGGACTTGGGGATAAGAAATCTATTTTATTTTAAATATGATGGGAAACCATTGAATAATCTTAATTTTGGGAAGAGATTAGAGAGGCCAGAAGTATAATCTGATTTGGGATTTTGATAATTTCTGGTTTCTTTAGTGAGAAGAATGGACAGGCAGAGGGCAACAGTGAAAGCAGAGACTAGTTCAGTGGTTATTTGGATAATCATGGGAAAAGAGTTGTGGTTTGCACAAGGTGGTACCAGCGGAGACGGAGAGAAGTATATGTGGATTCAGGATATCCTTTTGAGATCAGCTGGATTGGATCTGCTCTGCTGAATAGCAGTGGGAGATTGAAGAAAAGATTTCCACTTGGAAATTGGGTGGATGGATGATGGTACCATTTACCAAAAGAGGGAAATCTAAGAAAAAGCTTTTCTTCCTCACTCTAGAAAGCTGCATCAGTAGGTATGAACATCAAATTCTTCTCTCATAAAACTGAGGAAGTTTAGGACCATTGTAAATTTTGACCACAAATTCACTAGCTGGAAGATAAAGAAGGGTCTTATCAAATTTGCCAGGTACTGATTACTACAAAATGTGTTGAGCAGGTTTCCTGCTCTGTCTAGATCAGCCTTCCTCAAGATTCTTATTCCTGGAGCAACCCTGAAAAAAAAAAAAAAGTTCATATCTCAGGGAACTCTCGCATAAATACTATTATTCAATATCTCATGTATTAACATAATCAGTAAGTGGAAGAGCTAATCCAATAATAATTGAATGTGTTGGGTTTTGTCAACTTAACTTTTTATGTGATTTTCCCTCCCCAAGGATATCAGAATACAAATCGGTACTTGGATTTTTCTTCAGTTTTTCTTTATCTCATACTTGATTTTTTTTTTTTTACTCTTTATCCAAGTAGGCCTAAAAGTCTTACTACAAATATCTACTATACAAAATGTTAAGGAGCTATAGCATTTGGTACAGGAGTAGTGTTTTCTCCAATTTTAGATTAAAATTACTTTCAAGTTAACCTTCATTAAAACAAGAGTTGAGGGGCACCTGGGTGGCTCAGTCAGTTAAGTGTCCAACCCTTGATTTAGGCTCAGGTCCTGATCTCAGGGTCTTGAGATCAAGTCCCAAATCGGGCTCCTTGCTCAGTGGGGAGTCTCCTAGAGATTCTCTTTCTCACTCTCTCTCAGCCTCTCCTCCAACTCATGCTCTCTTTCTCTAAATAAAAATTTTTTTGAAAACTCAAAAAAAAAAAAATCAAATAGTTGAGTATACTTTATGATTCTTAAAATTAATCTTTTCATAAATTTTTAAAACTCATGGGGGCACCTGGGTGGCTCAGTCAGTTAAGCATCTGCCTTCGGCTCAAGTCATGATCTCAGGGTCTTGAGATCGAGCCCCACGTTGGGCTCCCTGCTCAACAGGGAGTCTGCTTGTCCCTCTCCCTCTGCCCCTCACCCCTGCTCATGCTCTCTCTCTCAAATAAATCTTTAGAAAAAATTTTAAAACTTGTAAGGACAACATAATAAATGTCTTAAACGGAAACAGGGTCAGTAGATATAATAAAGGTAGCATATGGATTTTAAATAATTTTATTTACATATATAAAATCTTACCATGTAAAAAAAGTTTTTGAAAGTAGCAAAAAGCTACTGAAACCATAAGCTCAAGTAATACAAACAAAAATATAACATAATGCCTTTTTTCATATAAGACTTTGAAAACAATTTGATAAGGGATACATTCACATTCAAATATAGGACTAGAAAAATTACTGGTTTCCTGATGTTTTTAAAGTTATGCTATAAAACCATGAGAAGTAGGTTTTACACCAAAAACAAAGATAAAAATTTACATTTTTAATGTGAAATTTATGGGAGGTTTTTGACCCAAAATGAATATTTATGTAGCAAACTTCAGATAAGTACACACATTTTTTTCCAACTGAAATGAGATTATTTCCTTCCTTGTTCATGATACTTATATGAAAACTCTTGCTTACACATGTAACAAGTTAGAAACTGTAGCAAAATGTCCCTTGCTATTCTGTGAATGGCTGGATACTCCTCAGAGAAAAACAGAACTTGTCTAGGGGCAGACCAGCAAATCTCATACTGAATGTATGATCAAATTGCAGTTCTTCCTCTTCTCTCAAAGTCAAGTTTCCAAGCTAAGCAGATGAGTCAGAGAAATGATCCCCCCCTCCCCTTTCATATACTTGTGCTGAAAGGCAGGGATAGGTTCAATGTCATCAGTTCTCCCAGATGGTTTCAATAAGACCTGACACTTGACACTTACCTTTTCTCAATTTTTGCCTTCCTCTCACACCTAAGTTACAATGGAAACAGGATTTTCATTTACAACGTGATTTTCAGTTTTTTTCTTTTTTTTAACCCTCTTCACAAATTTGTAAGTGTACAATACAATATTGTTAACTATAAGGGCAATATTATACAGCACATCTCTAGAATTTACTCATCTTGCACAATTGAGACGTTATGACTACTGATCAGCACCTCCCCCATTTCCCTCTCCCTCCAGCCCTTTGCAACCATAATTCTACTCCCTGATTCTGTGAATTTAACTATTTTAGAAATCTCCTGTAAATAGCATCATGCAGTATTTGTTCTTTTGTGACTAATTTATTTCATGTAGGAATTCTTAGAATTCAATAGCTAAAAAGAAAAGAAAAAATCTAGTAACCCAACTTAAAAATGAGCTAAAGCCTGGAGTTGCAGTGTAAGTCAGAACTGTATATATTTATGAACATGAGGATGAATGAAATATAGGGAAAAGGAGTCCAGAATTAAGCCCATGATACTATGGTATTTTAAGGATGAAATGAGAGCAAGAAAAACATCAAAGTAGGCTTAGATGGGGTGGCCACTGAGAAAGACAATTTAGGGTATTTTCATAAAATCCAAAAGAAAAGTATGTTCCAAAAAGGAGAAAGTGGTCAATTTTAACTAATGCTGCTAACCGTCAAGAAAGAGAAGGAGAGGGGTGTGTGGGATTTAGAAGGACAGGCAATCTTTTTTTTTTTTTCTTTTTTTTTAAAGATTTTATTTATTTATTTGAGAGAGAGAGAATGAGAGACAGAGAGCATGAGAGGGAGGAGGGTCAGAGGGAGAAGCAGACTCCCTGCTGAGCAGGGAGCCCGATGCGGGACTTGATCCCAGGACTCCAGGATCATGACCTGAGCCGAAGGCAGTCGCTTAACCAACTGAGCCACCCAGGCGCCCGAAGGACAGGCAATCTTAACAGAAGCAAAATCTGTTAGTGATGAGGTCACTTCCTGATTTGAGTTTTATATTAGAGAAAATGAGATTTCAAGTCAAAGAGGTGTCAAAGATATAGGACAGTAAGGAATGTTTATAGGCTGGTGGAAATTAGGCAAAACAGGTAAGAAACCAATGGTGTAAAGACAGCAGAGAGGAGTGCATGATCAGAGCATTTAATAAATCATGAAGGAATGAGATTTAAAACAGCAGAAATAACTTCACATCAGGTAATAGAAGAAAAGGTAGAGAGTAGAGATAGTTATTTTTGTGCTGAGAATAAAAGAGAACTGCCGTCAACTTCTATTTCCTCAATGAAAATTAGGACAAGATTGTAAGCTAAGAGAAGGATCCCTGCAGGAGATCTGAATGGGTGGGTGAGGAAGAGAGGAAGTGATGAACTATAATCACACAACAATTCTCACACAACATGACAAATGCCTCTTCAACATCAAATGCTATAGTGTCATCCAAGAGGAAGATCAAATCCAAAGAAAGTAAAGTGGAAGACTTTGAAGGAGGGGAGAGCATTTGAGCTGGGTATTAAAGGAAGTAGGATCATCAGAGGCAGGCATAATGTGGAAGTGTGGTCCAGCCTGAAGGGACAGAATGAAAAGAAATGAAAATGAAACTTTGCATTTATGCCTTGAATACAGTACTTGCTACTTTCACTATCAGTTGTCTGATCATTAATCTGTTGTTTTCAGCACATTGAAAGCTCAGCAAAAGCATTGTGTCACACCCCTGTAGGCTTAGAGCCTTGCATGTCTTCTGGAAAATAAATGTATGAATTTTACTTTATAAACAGTCAAAAACTAGACATTCTGAGGACTTATCTTGCAGCAATCATTGAAAGTATTTGGAAGAGTGACTAGGGAAAAAGCCATCGGTTAGAAGGGGGTTTCCTGAATCCCAGGGAGACTGAGGTCTAATCTAACCTGAATATATTGTATGTATTTAATATGACTAAGCAAAATGCTAACAAATAGAATGCTTTTAATGTTTAGTATGGAGACGCTAAGTATGCAATCCACTTCAAAATATAATAGGATAACCAATTGAGATATAAATATGTATTTTGATTTTACTACTGCGGTAAGAATGAGAGGCATTTTGCCCTTCTATAGCCTAAGTAAGTAGGCAAATGTGTGTGTTCTGAGCTTAAGGTCCTTGTCAAGGCAAAGAAAAATAGATTCCTTATATTTCAGGGCCCTACTAAAGAGAGTCCTATAGTGAACATGCTCCCCCCCCACCAACCTCCCACCATTGTTACTCTCTAAGGAGTCACATTCCTTCTCATTTCTGTAATTCAGATGGAATTTATCATACTCCCTGTCTCCTGGCCTGAACAATTCAAATACGATTTTCCCTGGCCACAATGATTATTTCAGGGATGAACCTATACTCAACATTCTGACACTTTTACAAAAATCGAATAAGAATAATTGTCAGCTGGGGGCGCCTGGGTGGCTCAGTCGTTGGGTGTCTGCCTTCGGCTCAGGTCATGATCCCAGGGTTCTGGGATCGAGCCCCGCATCAGGCTCCCTGCTCAGTGGGGAGCCTGCCTCTCCCTCTCCTGCTCCCGCTCCCCCTGCTCGTGTTCCCTCTCTCGCTATGTATCTCTCTGTCAAATAAATAAATAAAATCTTAAAAAAAAAAAGAATAATTATCAGTTATTAGCAGCCAAGTCTTTCTAGAGGTGATCTACCAGTAGAGATAAAAGCTTAAAAAAGACAACAAGAAGATCAGAGCAAGAAACAGAGAAACAAGGATACTGTTTCAACCACCAGGCCAGCCGCATCTGAAGTCAGTGGTGCCTAGGGAGTTCCCATTTCTTGAAGCCAATAAACTCCTTTTAGGTGCTTAAATGAGTTTGGTTCCTATATCTTGCAGCTGAATGAGCCTGACTGATACAATCTATCATCCAAGAATATTTGGAGGTTGGAGATTCCTTGAGAAAAGAGAGAAGCAAATGTTGGCAGTTGCTGGAGAAAGGGAAAAGTAACTGAACCAAAGAGGGCTCCTGTATTTATTTGCAAGTCAGGGTGGGGGAGTGGGGGACACAGGGAGGTTTGAAAGTTTTCATAAGTAATAAAGATTTGTCCACAGCTCTCTAGACAGCAAGGACTTGAAAGGTACACCTAGGAAGTCTGGATACTAGCCACTGGGCTCTAAAAATCTTAGTAAAAGCCCTTGTCCCCAGTTGGCTCAGAAGGGGATGGGGTGAGCCAACCTACATTATAATGAAAAAATCAGAGTCCTTCAAACTCAGAGACTTCATTAAAATAAAAAGCTTCTGCACAGCGAAGGAAACAATCAACAAAACTAAAAGGCAACCTACTGAATGGGAGAAGATATTTGCAAATGACATATCAGATAAAGGGCTAGTATACAAAATATATGAAGAACTTATCAAACTCACCCAAAAAATAATTCCATTTAAAAATGGGCAGAAAATATGAATAGACATTTTTCTAAAGACAACATACAGATGGCCAACAGACACATGAAAATGTGTCTCATCACTCATCATCAGGGAAATACAAATCAAAACCACAGTGAGATATCACCTCATCTGTCAGAATGTCTAAAATTAACACAACAAACAACAATGTTGGTGAGAATGCACAGAAAAAGGAAATCTCTTGCCTTGTTAGTGGGAATGCAAACTGGTGCAGCCACTCCTGAAAACAGTAGGGAGGTTCCTCAAAAAGTTAAAAATAGAACTACCCTACGATCCAGCAATTACACTACTAGTATTTTTGTATTCTTTGGGTAAATACCTAATTTGAAGGGATACATGCACCCTGATGTTTATAGCAGCATTATCTACAGTAGCCAAATTATGGAAAGAGCCCAAATGTCCATTGGCTGATGAATGGATAAAAAAGATGTGATACACACACACACATACACACACACACACACACACACACACACTGGAATATTACTCAGCCATAAAAAAGAATGAAATCCTGCCATTTGCAACAACAGGGATAGATCTAGAAAATACAAGGCTAAGTGAAATACATCAGAGAAAGACAAACCGTATGATTTCACTCATATGTGGAATTTAAGAAACAAAACAAGAAGAAAAAGACAAACTAAAAAGACTCTTAAATATAGAGAATAAACTGATGACTATCAGAGGGGAGAGGGGTAGGGGATGGGTTAAATAGGTAACGGGGACTGGGGAGTGAACTTGTAGTGAGCACCGGGTGTTGTATGGAAGTGTTGAGTCACTAAATTGTACACCTGAAACTAATATCACACTGTGTGTTAACCGGAATTTAAATAAAAATTAAGAGAAAAATAACTTTACAAATATTTCTCCCTTCCCACAGTATTTGATATGGGGTATGTACAAACTTGAAGTCAGAGTCAGTTCAACTTAAATAGTTTTATTAGCTTATACACTTGGTATTAAGGAAAAAATTCATTAAAATGCACATATACATATACATCAAAATACACATTTTTTAAAAACCGATGCTTGCTTGAGACTTTGTAAAAGTGATAAATGTATTTATTCCTAATATCTTCATTTTGTTCTTCAAGAATGCACTTCTAATAAACATTCTAACAAGCATTGATTTTTCCCAGTTAAATTTCTTAGTCTGAATTTCACTTAGTATACTAACAGTTTTTACATATATTCTGTTTCAAAAATAAGAGGCAAATCATCCAGATTTCAGTGTTACCAGATATACATTTATCTAAAGAACTTTCAATCACTAAAATTAGTTATGTCTGGAGAAGTCTCTCTTCCAGTTGCTTTTTAACTCTAACCCTTTTTTTTCTTGAAATCAAATAAAGTTGAGATTTCCTTTTGTGATAATTTGACAATAAAAAATTAGAAAATCATGTAGAACAATATAGAGTACATTAGAAAGTGTGAATTCCAAGTGTGAATAATTCACATACCTAAATCTCATGAATCCAAAGAGAAAAAAATAGCTTTGGAAAAATAAACCTTTACTATTATGCTTTTAATGAGGTTTTTTTTTTTTTAAACACATGGGAAATGTGTTTCTGTGAGTAAAAAAGTGACAGACTTTCAAAAGCTAGGACTCCATTGCAAAAGAAAGTTCACATTCAGATGACAATCACAATATCCAAATTATTTTAAATTTCTAATGTTGAATACAGGGTCCCTTGCTTATTCTGTAACCACTTTCCCCCATTCAGCATAATAAGCTGTCAGAGATATACCTTGACTGAAGGATTTCTCTTTGTTCCATTAGGGTGCACAGAATTATGACATCTCAGTTATATAAATATTATTATCAGCAAATCCAGGGAAGAAGGGAAAAAGCACTGCTTCCTTCTTTTGGTAGCTCTAAGAAGCTTGAATCATTAGTGCTTTTTGACTACAAGTAATAGAAACTCAAGCTAGCTTATGGGGGAAAAAACAGGGAGGAAATGAAGAAAAATTAGAAATGTCCCATGAATCAGTTATCAGAGTTGGCTTCTCAAGAAGGACTAAAATCTAAATCTCCCTCCCATCTACCATCCCAGTCTTTTATGTATCTTTTTATTATTTTCTTTCTGCACTTAGGCAACATGGCAGAGATGGTTATGCCACAATTCCTATTTGGTACAACCCCCCACAAATTACAGCTGGAATCCCTTGGATCCAATTTTAAATTCCTGGGAAGGGGCATGATTTGGCACGGGTTGGGCCAACCCCTGGTCCCATGTCCAATTTCCTATTACCATAAGGTACTAGGACAACATAGATATAATATAAATACCTATCTTAGGCACACACCCCCCCCCAAAAAAAATCTTACGGACAGATGTGGGGAAAGGTGAGTGCATTCTTTGAAAAAGGGACCCCAGGAGCACCTGGGTGGCTCAGTCAGTTAAGCATCCAAGTCTTGGATTCAGCTCAAGTCTTGATCTCATAGCTTATAAGATTGAGCCCCAAGTTGGGCTCTGCACTCAGCAGTTTGCTTGGATATTCTCTCCCCCTGCCCCCGTTCCCCACTCATGCTCTCTCTCAAATAAATAAATCTTAAAGGGACCCCAAAATTTATCTACTCCAATACTTTAAATGTACTTAAAAAGATGAAAAGTTTTAATGGCTCTTTTCAAAAGCCTTTGGAGACTGGCTTTTGTATTTAATCAATAGGACATAATTTTATCTTTTCTGTACTATAGACTATATATGATAGAGGTTTTGTGACCTCAGAATTACAGTATCTAAGGGTTATTCTAAATATTAATAATACTGACTAGTAGTGATACTATTAATATAAGTGTATTGCTATTAATTATGACTTATTTTTTTAAAGATTTTATTTATTTATTTGACAGAGAGATAGAGAACACAAGTAGGCAGAAAGGCAGGCAGAGGGAGAGGGAGAAGCAGGCTCCCTGCCGGGAGCCTGACATGGGGCTCGATCCCAGGACCCTGGGATCATGACCTGAGCCAAAGGCAGCTGCTTAACTAACTGAGCCACCCAGGTGCCCCAATTATGACTTATTCAACATTTACTTTGCACCAGGCATTCCACTAAACATTCTGTTTTCATTAATATTCCTATTAATCCTAAGAGGTAAGTGCTATTAATCCATCTTACATATGAAGAAGTAGGAGCTCAACTAGCTTTGATTAACTGCCCCAATTTATAAATCTAGTAAACTGCAGAACAGATAAACTCAATTCTAGCTGATTCCATAGGCCAAATGCAAATGATATGCAGTCCACCTTGCAGTAGCTTGATGGATATGTGTAACTGGTTTTAGGACACCTTACTTGATCATATCTTAAGAATCTTCCCCAGTATTTTAGGTGAATTCATCATGTAACAATGCCATTTCTTTTGATTTTCAGTCCCCTCGAGATAATTTGAGAGAACATTGAATTGTTTTCTGAGTTATATATAGTAATGATGTGTGTTCACTTAAAAACTAATTTTGATTTGGGCAAAGCAGTTCCTTATCAATAGCACCTCTTCACAATGATAATAATGAAGCCTAATTGTACATCTATAATAACTTCCTCTAGCACCAACTGGGTAACCACTGGGATCTGGTGATGTCTCAACAACATGAGTAAGAGTTGTTCCAAGATAATATCATGTAAGCAAATAATTGTGTGTTAATGCACTGTCAGAAGTGAATGCGGTTATTTCTATCTAATACTGTGAAACAAAAATTGTTAAAAAGTCTATAATATCCAAAGTAATCTACAGATTTAATGCAATCCCTATCAAAATACCAACAGCATTTTTCACAGAACTAGAACAATCCTAAAATTTGTATGGAACCACAAAAGACCTCAGATAGACAAAGCAATCTTGAAAAAGAAAAACAAAACTGAAGGTATCACAATTCCAGATTTCAAGTTATATTACAAAGCAGTAGTAATTAAAATAGTATGGTGCTGGTATAAAACAGAAAACTCCAAAGTAAAGCCACGATTATATGGTCAATCTTTGACAAAGGAGGAATGAATATCCAATGGGAAAAGGACAGTCTCAACAAACGGTGTTGGGAAAACTGGACAGTCACATGCAAAAGAATGAAACTGGACCATTTTCATTTACTATGCACAAAAATAAACTTGAAATGGATTAAAGACCTAAATGTGAGACCTGAAACCATAAAAATCCTAGAAGAGAGCATAGGCAGTAATCTCTCAGACATTGGCTATAGCAACTTCTTTCTAGATAGGTCTTCTGAGGCAAGGGAAATAAAAGCAAAAATGAACTACTGAGACTACATCAAAATAAAAAGTTTCTGCAGAGCAAAGGAAATAATCAACAAAACTAAAAGGCAACCTACTGAATGGGAGAAGATATTTTGCAAATGACATAACCAATAAAGGGTTAGTATCCAAAATATATAAAGAACCGATACAACTCAATAACCAAATAATCCAATTAAAAAATGGGCAGAAGACATGAACAGACACTTCTCCAAAGAAGATATATGGATGGCCAATAGACACATGAAAAGATGCTCAACATCACTCAGCAGGGAAATACAAATCAAAACTACAATGAGATATCACCTGACACCTGCCAGAATGGCTAAAATCAACAACACAAGAAACAACAGGAGTTGTCAAGGAAGTGGAGAAAAAAACAAACCCTTTTGCACTGTTGGTGGGAATGCAAATTGTGCAGCCACTGTGGAAAACAGTATGGAAGTTCATCAAAAATCAATAATAGAACTACCCTACATCACACTACTGGGTATTTACCCAAAGAATACAAAAACACTAATTCAAAGGATTGCATGTACCCCTATGTTTATATAGCAGCATTATTTTCAATAGCCAAACTATGGAAGCAGCCCAAGTATCCATCAAGTGATGGATGGATGAAGAAATATATACAAGGGAATTTAACTCAGCCATAAAAAAGAATGAAATCTTGCCATTTGCAATGACATGGATGGTGCTAGGGAGTATTATGCTAAGCAAATTAAGTCAGAGAAAAAGATTTCACTCATATGTGGAATTTAGGAAACAAAATAAATGAGCAAAGGGAGTAAGAAGAGAGAGGGGGGCAAACCAAGAAAGATTTTTAACTATAGAGAACAAATGGTTATGATGGTTACCAAAGGGGCGGTGGGTGGGGGGATGGTTGAAATAGGTGATGGGGATTAAGGAGTGCACTTGCTGTGATGAGCACTGGGTGATGTATGGAAGTGTCGAATCACTGTATTGTACACCTGAAACTAATATTGCATTGTATGTTAACTGGAATTTCAATAAAATTTTTAAAAATGTTGCCAATAACAATAGAAGTTAACATTCATCAAAATGCTGACTATAACCTAGGAATTGTTGCTTTCCATGTATCATCCCACTTAATCCCCAAACAATACTATAAACTAAGTACTATTACTATCCTCTTTTTATAGATATGGACTATGGAGCAGAGGGAAGTAGCAGAACCAAGGTATCAAATAATCTAGTTGACAGCTCATACTCTTGACCACTATTGTAAAGTGACCCCAAATGCTTAAGATTAGTTTCAGTTAATAAAAATCATTAAACATTATAAAATCCATGTATAAGAAGGTCTATAATCTCTAAGAAAACAAATTTCAGTGTTGAGACAGACATTCCTAAAAATAAATGGAATTTTTAGACATTTTGATTCATTTGCAAAATGTATAGCTAAATTTTTTAAAAAGATTTTATTTTTGGGACGCCTGGGTGGCTCAGTCATTAAGCGTCTGCCTTCGGCTCAGGTCATGATCCCAGGGATCGAGTCCCACATCGGGCTCCTTGCTCGGCGGGGAACCTGCTTCTCCCTCTACCTGCTCTGCCTGCCACTCCCCCTGCTTGTGATCTCTCTCTCTCTTTCTGACAAATAAAATCTTAAAAAAATAAAAAATAAAAAAAATAATAAAAGATTTTTGCAAGGGAGAGAGAGCACAAGCACAGGCGGAGGGTGCGGTGGGTGGGGAATGAACAGAGGGAGAAGCAGACTCTCTGCTAAGACACTTAACCGACTGAGCCACCCAGGCACCCATAACTAAATATTTTCTGAAAGAGTTTGCTTTTAGGAATCTCATAAGTCCTTTGTGAACTAGAAAAGGAAAGTGGAGGGAAAAGAAATGCTATTATCACATCTAATCGATTCCTCCCACAGTAACAAGAACAGGAGAATCAAGGTAAAAGGAAAGCCCCTCAATTTATTAATCCCAAAAATCTATTCTTAGGTTAAACTTAAGGGGGAAATTGCCCCAACTTTAGACTAGTAAGTATAAGGGAGCAAAGAGAAGTTTCTAGGAGTCCAGGGAGGCTGCTGAGAAATTCTGAAGTAAGAGTCACAAAACCAGCCTGGCTTGGTCCTTACAAACCTGATGCCATTAACCAACTGGCAAAACTAAATCAATTCAGAATGGTATAGTGAGTATAATGGCAGCAATAATTTCAAGGTTGTAGTCTGAAAACCAAAGACAGGAATCAATGAATGAGACAGAATCCAAGAGTTAGGATTAGAGGTAGAAATGGGCCAGAAATGGGTGAAAGGGCAAGTAGAACAAATAAAGGGCAAAGCAGAAACCTGGCTTTTTGCCAAGCAGCCAGGTGTTCTTGCATCACCTCAGAACTCCACAAATGGAGAGTTTCAGCTTGAGACCTTGAGTTTATTGAGGTTTCAGTTACTTACAAGCAGTTTCTAAGGATGGATCTGTGTGCTTGGTGGCGATCAACTTTCTTTTTAACAATATCCAATTCTTATCCACAGAAGACAGGATTTGGGAATATAGGCAAGAAATGAGAAGCTTTCAGAAGACATAACTTTTTTGCCCCCCAAATGGTATAATTCCTCAGTAAACTAATACACTTTGTATCTTTGTTTAAAGATTTATTTATTAGAGAGAGAGAGAGAGAGAGTCTGAGCGCAGGGAGGAGCAAAGGGAGAGAATCTCAGACTCCCCACTGAGTGCGGAGCGCAATGCCTGGCTGGATACCAGGGCTCTGAGATCATGACCTGAGCTGAAACCAAGAGTTGGATGCTCAACTGACTGAGCCACCCAGGCACCCTTAATATACTTTGTATCTTAAAGATGAAACTCAACAGTAACAAAATTAAGATAACCACAATACTTTTCAAACATGCCTTTATGAAACTATAGTTTTATGAGTGTGATATGAATTGGTGATAATCTGAAATTAAAGCTCATGCAAGTTATTTTTGGACATGAAAGGGGGAAAAGATAAAAAAAAGATAAAGCAAACTATTGCAAAGCATAACATAGTATCTGTATTTACCATCACCACCTCCTCATGTTAAAACACACAGATAAAATCTAAAAAAAAAAAAAAAAAAAAAAAGATTATTTATTTGCTAGAGAGAAAGACAGCGAGAGAGGGAACACAAGCCAGGGGAGTGGGAGAGGGAGAAGCACACTCCCCGCTGAGCAGGGAGCCCGATGCGAGGCTCGATCCCAGGACCCTGGGACCATGACCTGAGCCGAAGGCAGACGCTTAACGACTGAGCCACCCAGGCGCCCCAACACACAGATAATCTTAAAGGGATCCTACAAAATATAAATTATCCAACAGCCTTGTGCAAATAACTTGTATCCAGTATACCTAATTATGAAACTTATATCACAAAGTGTAATTTGAACTATATTATACAAAATGTAGCTTTGGAGTAAACAATTAGCTAGAAGTTCTCTAAGTTAATTACTACCAGCCATAAGTTTAATGGCTAAGATTTATCCCTAGCCAATTTCTCAAAGTTCATATGTATTCTGGGAATTGGATAAGGAACCTAAGTATTAGAAAACAAAACTGCAGTGCTCTTGTTGAAAAATAAATATTTTCATTTGGACCAAGTCAGTAGCTTTTTCAAAGATTATCAAATTTGTTTATAAAGTGACATTCTAAACCTACTGAATAAACTCAAAGTTTATTCCTGAAAGTGTATTATAAATAATTTACTGTTGATGGAGCACTCTAAACCAGTTGAATAAACACAATTTTTAAACTAATGAATGTTGTAAGATAGATAATTGATATAATTTTATATAAGTTTAAAATCAGTAGAATTTTGGTACTTAAATCTAGAGAATCAACTTATTGACTATCCTGGCATCATTTTTTTATGAATATTGCATTTCCTGCATTATGAGGTGTCCATGAGGTATCTAAGCATTTCAGTTTTGAGTAAAAAAATAATAATTCCCTTTTTAAAGTAAAAATAAAAGCACCAAATGATAAATATCTGCATGGTAGAAAGAACTAGACTGAGGAGTAAGGAGGACATAGATTTAAACCTCACCTCTTCAACATTTTTGCTGCTTCAGAATTTTAACAATTTATATAATTTTTTACAACCTCAGTTTATTCAACTGAAAAATAGGTTTAATAATGCCTGCCTAGCAGAGTTGTTAGAAGGACTGACAATAATTTATGTAAATCCCTTAACATGGCACTTAAGCACACAACGAAAATTGAAGGAATTTCTTCTCTTGCTAATATTTGCACCATTATCATCTTACTTTGGACTCTTGATATATCCGAAATTGTGTTGTACTTGTCATTTAAATTCTTAATCTAATTTTAATAATATTGTATGTTATTAACATCTAAATCTTTTGTTCTCTCTGGTAAGCAGGTAGTGAATCTTTTTCCAATTCCAACTCTTTCTTCTGAGCTTGAATAAAAGCCCTTCCTTAAACTACAGACAATACCCTTTTGTCATAGGTACCTAGTAATATTACCATGAGCACATTTTAGTATCAAATACTTTCATATTTATTGAGCAAAATTTCATTTTTCCCCATTAATTAGAATAGAAGCTTGGTACTGTGGCCCAAACATTTTATTAGGCTCAGTGGAGACAAAGAAAACAACGTCTCCACTTTGGGGCTTGCAGTCCAGTGTGGGATACCAATGTTCAACTGATGTCCTATGGAGGGTTCAGGATGCCAAATGCCAAGAGACTATATAAAAGCTAATACATGTGACAAATGAAAATGAAATTATTGGGGAAAAAAAAGGATTGTTCTGGTAACAAATTAGGCAGATGAAGCTGAAATCATAATAGATCCCATAAGGAATGGCAAAATTCTACAGTCTGTTCATTGTGAAATAAGCTCAAAGGAATAAACCGAAAATACACTTGATCTTAGCCAAAAGGCCGAGAAGCGATAGGAATAAACCGAAAATAATGAAGAGGTTGTGATTCAACATACACTTGGTGGATGCCACTCCATGGCTTATTCACAGATGTTAGGGGGTTAAGGATCAAGTCTGGCTTCCTGCTGGGAACTCAATGCCCCAATGTTAATAGCTGTGAGCACCTCCAATGAACACAATCTTACCTGACTTAGAACTTCTAACTCCACTCCTGGAACCTATTTCCCATACTGTGTTTGTGGGTTATTACCCATCTCCTAGCTCAAGACTCTGGAAATAATGGATTCCTTCTAATCCCTTGCCCCCTCACAACCTATAACTAAAGACGTTTTTATTTTCTTTCTGCAACAAAAGCTGCATCTATTTCCCTCCTTTTGCATGCCTCTAATCTCCCTTCTCCTTTCCCCCCTTCGTCCTGTCCCAAGAGTAGTTTTCCCACATCACAACTCTTATGATAATGTTCCTCTGTTTCAGTAAGCCCTTTGGGCTCCCAATTGCCAATGAAGTTTAATCTAGTTAGCCTTGCTTTAAAAACACACCTGGGTGGCCCAGTCGTTAAGCGTCTGCCTTCGGCTCAGGTCATGATCCCAGGGTCCTGGGATCAGGCCCTGCATCCGGCTCCCTGCTCAGCGGGAAGCCTGCTTCTCCCTCTCCCTCTCCCACTCCCACTCCCCCTGCTTGTGTTCTCTCTCTTGCTGTGTCTCTCTCTGTCAAATAAATAAATAAAATATTTTAAAAAACACACACACATTTGTTTCAAGCACACTTTTCTGCAACACTTAACTAATCTTTAGAAAGAATAATTTTTACAGCGCTCACCATAGCACATACCCTCCCCAATGTCTATCACCCAGCCACCCGCAATGAATTGTGTAAGACTGATGAATCACAGACCTGTACCCCTGAAACAAATAATACATCATATGTTAAAAAAAAAAAAAAAAGAAGAAGAAGAAGAAGATAACAGGAAGGGAAAAATGAAGGGGGGGAAATCGGAGGGGGAGACGAACCATGAGAGACTATGGACTCTGAGAAACAAACTGAGGGTTCTAGAGGGGAGGGAGGTGGGTGGATGGGTTAGCCTGATGGGTATTAAAGAGGGCACGTGCCGCATGGAGCACTGGGTGTTATACACAAACAATGAATCGTGGAACACTACATCAAAAACTAATGATGTAATGTATGGTGATTAACATAACATTAAATAAATAAATAGAGTAGAATAGAATAGAATAATTTTGCTTGAACTCAAGGACCACAGATGGCATCAGATAAAGAAGCCTCAAAAAAACACAAACAAAAACAAGTTACTCTGACAGAACTATATTTACCAGCACAAAGGACTCAATGGTCCATTCTATTATACATATCTTGGACATGCATGAAGGGTAAAGAGTTCCTTACATGTATAAGGGTAAATGAAAATGAAAGTTCATATGTTCATATTTTTTTAATCTCCTGTTGATAGTTCAAGACTTCAATAGTTACTAGCATCTACAGACAAATACAATGACCATGAAATTCCACTAACCTCTTTTAACGAGCTCTAGCATTTGATTTTGTGAGAAGGTAGAACTGATAGACCGTACAATGGTCTTAGCATTCCCCCTAAGAATGGGCCTAAGTAGCTGACCTCACACCCTCCAGGTTTTCTTCATTTCACTAGCTTCTCTTTATATTCTTTCCCAGCTCTTCCTCTTCTGACTTATCTCCTAAAGGTTTCTGTTCCTCCTGTTTCAGTCCTTGATCCTCTTCTTACCTACTGTCTCTCCCTAGGTGATCTGATTCATTCGTATGGGCTTAAATATAACCCACATACTGTTATTTCCCAATTCTCTCTATGCTCAGACTCCTCCAAGTTCCAAATGTATGTATTCAGCTACCTACTAGACATCTCTGTATGGAGGTCTTAAATTTCACAAAATTAACATGTCCAAAACTGTACTTTTGATTTCCTTCTCCACCACCAAAAAGTGTGTTCCCCCCACTACCACTACAATATCTTCTTTAGCCTTTTTTTTTTTTTAATTAGCTAAGGTCTTCCATGCCTTAATAAATCTTTCACATGTCTAGAATGCTCTGCCAGTCACTCTGTTTCTTTAAAATTCAAGGTTAGTTTGAATGTGACCTCCTCAAAGAGGCCATTTCTGATTTCTCCCTAAAACCAAGTAGCTTCTGATATTCTCTCTTAGTATTCTATTTCACAGAATTTGTTACAAGTTTTAAATATTTCATTTATCAGATGCTTTTCCTTCTGTCTCCTTTATCTGATTATAAATTCCATGAGGGCAAGGACCATATCTTTCCTGTTCAGTAATATAGACCCAGCATCTTGCATAGTACCTGGTACATAACGTATCTCTGAAAACATCTGCTAAATGAATAACTAGATGCAAAAGAAAATAAAGCATTGAATGACTATGTGAGTTATCACTCACTGTAAATGAGAATTCCCTTCCAGCTACTTTTAAACTACATCTGTATTATAAATTTAGAAAACCTCAGTATATAAAAACAAAAAAGTTAGGGCACCTAGGTGGCTCAGATGGTTAAGCATCTGCCTTCGGCTCGGGTCATGATCCCAGGGTCCTGGGATCGAGTCCCGCATCAGGCTCCCTGCTTAGCGGGGAGCCTGCTTCTCCCTCTGCCTCTCTCTCTCTCTGTCTCTTATGAATAAATAAATAAAATCTTTTAAAAGAATAAAAATAAAAAAAATAAAAACAAAAAACAAAAAGTTACATTCTAAAGTAATTGCTTTAATGAAAGATGGTAGTTATTTCATACAGTATTCCTTTGGTTTAAGTGCTTTACAGATATTACCACTTAGTCCACTCTACAAACTTATGGGGTAGCAGTAGGATGTGCATTTTACAAATACACTGACAGGCAAATTCAGGTCTTGCCCAAAGTAACACAGTTAAAAGTGGGAAAATCCAGGATTTGAGCACCACCTGGCTTCAGAGTCTGCATGGTAAAGCAAAATTGTGCCAAAATGTCTCCATATCTAGGCATTTCTCTTGGTATTTTAAGTGTAGTTTGATGTGGGGAGGAAAAAAAAATGTAACGTGCAGGTAAGCCCTCAGGACAACATCTGTGGCATAAAACAAGGTATGATCATATCCCTGTCCAGGCCTGACCAACAAGCTCTGCCAGGTTAGATACAGGCGTATTTTTTCCCTCATTGACTTAAGTGGAACCTGTTTGGTCCAATCCTTTCTAATTAGAAAGAGCCATTTCATCATTTTCAACATTTTTTTTTTTTCTGGAATCATATGCATCCATTAGTTATCTCCAAAAGCCCTGTCAGCAAAAATTGTATCTTCAAAAAAATGACAAAGTAAGAAAAGCTTATAAACTTGGTCTTAAATATGAAAGTTAATGGCTAAGAGCAACTGTGTTTCATAATCCAATGTGGTCCTTAAGGAATTTTAGAATTATTGATGCCATAAAAATTTAACTTAATTAGAATTTTAGCAATAAGATTCAAGGAAAACTAGTAGATATTGAATCCAATTCTTGGAATAGCACTTCACCTAGTATTAAAAGAAAAAAAAACCCTTAATTGCAAGAAATAATTCCTTTGTGTGTTACTTACATAATTTTCAAATATAATCTCCATATCTAGTGTTGACTTTTTTTTAAAGAAAGGATTCCCTGATAATGTGAATGAAAAACTAAGCATCACTATTTTGAAAGGCTTGGTATATACAGTCTGGTTAAAAAAAAAAAAAATGCCTAGGAACACTACTGATGGTTATTTCAATTTTTCTATGTAAAGTTATTTGGGCATTCAATTTTATAAGCTACTGTTTGTTTCCTTTTAAATTTAAGATTTTATTTATTTATTTGACAGAGAGAGAGAGACACGAGAGAGAGAACACAAGCAGGGGGAGTGGGAGAGGGAGAAGCAAGCTTCCTGCTGAGCAGGGAGCCCGACACGGGGCTCCATCCCAGGACCTTGGGATCATGACCTGAGCTGAAGGCAGTCACTTAACGACTGAGCCACCAGGCACCCCTCCTTTTAAATTTTTAATCAGGGATATACGGCAATGTTATAAGTATCTTATAAAGAAGTCAAAGTGGGGCCAAACATGTACATTTCAACATTAATTTAGTTATATAAATTTAAATGAAAGCCTTTACTTAGGTCTAAAAAGGACACCATCCTGTTGTGAAACTCAGTATTATTCCCCACATAATACAGCTGAGAAAACTGCCCACTCATTTTCCCATCTTCTCTTACAAAGCAAAGCAAATCCACGGGGAGAATACCAGTATAGACAGCATAGAATGAGGAGTATAGACTAGGGTGTTGAGGGTAGAATAAGAGCGGCAGCACATAGGGGCACTGGGTGGCTCAGTCGTTGAGCGTCTGCCTTCGGCTCAGGTCATGATCTCGGGGTCTTGGGATCGAGCCCCGCATCAGGCTCCCTGCTCAGTGGGAAGCCTGCTTCTCCCTCTCCCACTCCCCCTGCTTGTGTTCCCTCTCTCACTGTGTCTCTCTCTATCAAATAAATAAATAAAATTAAAAAAAAAAAAAAAGAGTGGCAGCACATATTTGTAAGTTATAGCAAGTCTCCAGCATAAGCAAGCCTTGTAAGGACAGTACAAGAACTTGCCCTTGTCACACTGGGCCTTAGATTTTGACTGTTGGCCGTTGGAATCCCCTCAGTCCACTGCCACTTTATAATAATGCTTGAAGTCATTGTTACATTATAAAGATAAAATTATGAACTAAAAATGACCAAACCAATTAGTAGAATGAGAACTTTTTTAGGATTCACCCTATGTGGTAACAGATTTTTAGGATCATCCTTGAATAATACCTCCCTGTGAGTGTGGACAAAACCTGTAACTTGCCTCTAAAGAGTAGAATATGGCAAAGGTGATAGGATATCACTCCTGCGATTATATTATGGTATTTTATATGGCAAAGATGAAGGGATTCGGTAGATGTAATTAAGGCCTTTAATCAATTTATCAAAGGGGAAATTATCCTGGATGGGACTGTACAAGCACGTAAGCTCTTTAACAGTGGGTCCATAGGTCAGAGCCAAAGTAATCAGAGATCTACTTTCTTGCTGGTGTCAAAGCAGCAAACTGCTATGTTGTGAACTGCCTGTGGAGAGGGGTGGCCCTAAGAGCTCAGAACCTCCGTCCTATAATTACAAGGAACTGAATTGTGTAGATAGTCTAAATGAGCTTGGGAGAGGACCACAAGCTCTAAATGAGAAGCTGGCCAAAGATGTCTGGATTTCAGCCTTGTGAGACCAAGCAGAGGACCCCATTGAGCAGTGCTCAGACCTTAGACCTACAAAACAGTGACATGATAAATAGGTATCTTCTGAGCCATGAAAGTTGTGGTTGTTAATCACATAGAAAGTTAGTATACTTCAGCCCCATCTTCTAGGTGGGACTTCTGTAATGGGGGAGTAAGAACATCCAAAAATCCGCTCCTCCATAAAAGCAATAAGAACACTAACAAATTCTCAAAATTAACTTTCAGAACTCTGGAAAAAGCCAAAGACCCCAATCGCCAGACTGAGAAGTGTTTAATTCAGTAAAACAGCTAAATCTTGGTAAGAACAGCTGGCCTTGTTTTGTTTTAACTTGCATTATCCTATCCCATCCCATCACCTTCCACCCAGCTTTTCAGTAGCCTTGAAAATCAACAGCCTTACAACCAAGATAGCTATAAACAGTGTAGCAACCACTGGATGGGACCAAACAGGTTTAGCACCAGTTTTGAACCAAAAGCCCCACTCTCCCAGAGAACTCGTGTTATTTGATCTATATGGTTACTTCCTAAAAACGTACTCATAGGACTTGTCTTAATTTGACCTGATTCAGAGCTCACTCAGTGCAAACAGTCTTTGCCTTAGGTTTTTTGTCAAAACAACAACAAGAACAGTTTCAATTGTCTAACACACTGGCACAAGGCAGAAATAACAATACAAAAGCACACAAGGAGGGGGGGATCTTAAAAGGAACTGGGGGAGGGGCACCTGGGTGGCTCAGTCATTAAGAGTCTGACTTCGGCACAGGTCATGATCCCAGGGTCCTGGGATTGAGCCCCACATTGGGCTCCTTGCTCAGCGGGAGGCCTGCTTCTCCCTCTCCCACTCCACCTGCTTGTGTTCCCTCTCTCACTGTGTCTCTCTGTCAAATAAATAAAAATCTTTAAAAAATAAAATAAAAAAGGAAATGGGGAATAATTTTAAAGGAAAAGTTATGGGATGAGAAGACTATAGGGGAATTTGAAAAACTAACATTCCTGGGAACCTAGAAGGTCATGAAAATGTGGTCTACCTAGTAAAGGCCTGAGAAGCCCCTAATCTCTCATCTATAGCTAATCTAAAGAATCCTGCCCAAGTAGGAAGTGAAGGCTAAAGTAGAGTTGTGAACTGCTGGAGCAATTGAAAGTGTGGCTTAATACTCACACAGAGTACCACCTTAGAAAAAGGTGTGTGGGGGGTTGACTTACCGTTTCAAGGCATTTAAGAAAAACTGTCCAATATTGGCTGGCCACTAAGCTAACTGAGCAGAGAAATAAATGGCTGCACATGCCAAAGAATACAGACCAGCAGCAACAATCACCAGCAAAACCAAGAAACAATGGAGAGATCATGAGGAGAGGGGTCTGATTTTCAGAGATGTCACATTTAAAATGTCCTATTTCCAAACAAACAAACAAAAAATTCAAAACATGCAAAGAAATAGGTTGTATGGCTATCCATTGGTGGGGCACTGGGGAGAAAAATCAATAGAAATCATCCTGAAGAAGCTCAGACATTTGAGTTACTAAAAAATTTTAAAACAGCTTTTATTATTATTCTTTTGAGAGAGAGAGAGAGAGAGTGAGAGTACAAGTGAGGGACAGAGGGAGACAGAGAATCCCAAGCAGGCTCTATGCATGGAGTCTGACGATGGGCTTGATCCCACAATCCAGAGACCATGAACCCAGCCAAAATCAAGAGTCAGGCGCACAACTGACTAAGCCACCCAGGTGGCTATAGCTATTATAAATATGTCAAAAGAACTAAAGGAAACCATATCTATGGAACAAGTAGAGAATGACGTCTCATGAAATAGAGAATATCAATAAGTAGAAATTCTAAAAAGTGAACCAAATAGTTCTACAGATTTTGAAAGAGAGAGATAATCAATAAAACCAAAAGTAAGCAACAGTACGAAAATAAAGAATAGAGCAGAAATAAAGGAAAGAAGAAGAGAGACAATCAACAAACCAGAAGTTGTCCTTGGAATCACATGGTTCCAAGCACTCATGCTTACTAACTTCAAGAGTTACTATAAAACTAGAGTAATCAAGACAGTGTGGTCCTAACATAAGGATATATAGATCAATATAAAAGATTAAGAAAGTGGCAAAACTTTAGCTAAACTAATCAAGAAAGTGAGAAGACTCAAACTACTAAAACAGGAGAGAAAGAAGAGGATATTTCCACCTGCCTTACAGAAATAAAGATTAAAGGAATATTATTCACAGTCATATGAACAAAGTACATAACTGGAAATGGATAAATTTCTAGAAAGATACAAAGAACCAAAACTGAGCAAAGAAAACATCTGAATCTACCTACAACAAGAGATTAAATTAGTAATCAAAACACTGACAAAGAAAACACAAGGCTCTTATGGCTTTACTGGTGAATCCTGTCCAACATTTAAAGAGGTAACAAATGTTTCACAAACTCTTGCAAAAAAAATTGGAGAGGGAATCCTAAGTCACTCCATGAGACCAGTCTTACCCAGAATTCCAACACCAGACAAAAACATATTAAAATTATAGTTTAATATCCCTCATGAATAGAGACACAAATTCTCAATAAAACACTAGAAAAGTGAATCCAGCAACATATAAAAATTGTAAAATATGACCAACTGGGATTTTTCCCAAGAATGCAAGGTTGATCCATCATATGAAATCAACCTTAACACAATGGGGAAAGAGAGGTCTTTTCAACAAGACTTGGACACATGGATATCCACAAACAAAGAAGTTGAATCCCAATTTTATACCATACAAAAAATTAACTCAAAAAGGGCCATATTGCTAAATGTAAGAGCTAAACCTATAGAATTCTTTAAAGTACTTGAGTAAATTTTTGTGAGCTTGAATTAATGTTTTAGACATAACAAATACAAATAGCAAAAGCAAAAACACAGATAAATTGGATTTCATCAATATTTAAAAACAAATACAAAATGTACTCATTCAAAGGACATCATTAAGAAATTAAAAAGATAATCCAGAGGATCAAGGAAATATTTGCAATTCCTATATCTGATAAGAAACTGGTATCAGCAACTTCTTGCTAGATACATCTCCAAAGGCAAGGGAAACAAAAGCAAAAATGAACTATTGGGACTCCATCAAGATAACAAGCTGTTGCACAGCAAAGGAAACAGTTGACAAAACCAAAAGACCACCGACAGAATGGGAGAAGATATTTGCAAGTGTCTTATCAGATAAAGGGCTGGTATCAAAGATCTATACAGAACTTATCAAACTCAACACCCAAAAAACAAATAATCCAGCCAAGAAATGGGCAGAAGACATGAACAGATATTTCTCCAAAGACAACCTACAAACGGCCAACAGACACATGAAAAAATGCTCAGCATCACTCGGCATCAGGGAAATACAAATCAAAACCACAACGAGATACCACCTCACATCAGTCAGAATGGCTAAAATTAACAAGTCAGGAAACAACAAATGTTGGTGAGGATGTGGAGAAAGTAGAACCTTCTTACACTGTTGGTGGGAATGCAAGCTGGTACAGCCACTCTGGGAAACGGTATGGAGGTTCCTCAAAAAGTTAAAAATGCACTGACAGAGCTACCCTACAACCCAGCAATTGCACTACTAGGTATTTACCCCAAAGATACAAATGCAGTGATCTGAAGGGGCACCTGCACCCCAGTGTTTATAACAGCAATGTCCACAATAGCCAAACTATGGAAAGAGCCCAGATGTCCATCGACAGATGAATGAATAAAGAAGATGTAGTATATATATGAACTGGAAGAGTGAGTTTCTTGTCTCATGGAGTTGAAGACTGAATCTCGTGGATGGCGGAGAGTGAGTAAAGCTACAGAAGTTTATTAAGCAAGGATCAGAAAAAGCTCAGTAGTGAGAGGGGTCCCAACAGGGTTGCCACTGGGGGCTTTGAGTTAACCAGGGAATTTAAATCCTTTTAACATCTCTATTGATAGCACCATTGAGCAAGGATTAGTGATAATAGCTTACTTCCTTTTTAGGGTCAGGTAATTTTTTGTTGGTCACAAGCAGCTCTTATAATAAGAGCACACCTCTGACACCTAGGACAGGTGGTCTGATTTGTTTCCTTATCTCTGGTTTCCTTTCACCATGCATTTTCGGAATTTTATGAGCCTGATCCTGTAGCCCCCTACCTATCTCTCCCTACCTAGCCCTGCCTGTCCCTTACTCATATATACAACAGAAAATTACTCAGCCATCAAAAAAGAAATCAATCTTACCATTTGAAACAACGTGGATAGAACTAGAGGGTATTATGTTAAGCAAAATAAGAGAAAGACAATTATCATATGGTTTTGATGTGGGAAACAAAGGCAGAAGAAAATTACTAAATTTCCTTACTACCTAGAGACCACTGACAAGTCCTTGAAACAGGCAGAATGACATCCTCTAGGGGCTCACCTGCCTCAATGTTAATACTTTGCTAAGGGCAAAAGGCAATCCTAGCCTGAGCTCCCCACCGCCTCCCCAACCAGGATCCTGTAAGTTTACTTTAACATATAAAAATTCCTTTGGAAACTTCCTTTATCTCTAAACCCCCCCAAGATACGTGTTGGTAATCATCCCCCAAGCATATGGCCCACCCATATACATCTGAAGGGTCTCATGACTAAGGTTTTATTAGACAGCAATAAATGACCTTTTCCAAACAACAGCTAGCCCCCTCAAGGCCCTGGAAACCTGGCTTCCACAATTCCTAAGTGATTTACCCTATCCCTAACCCCCTCCCAACTTGAAAGTATATAATGGGCCACTCCTCATGACCCTATTGCAGCTCCTTCTGCCCACAGATCATGTCCCCGTGCTTTAATAAAACCACCTTTTTGCACCAAAGACGTCTTAAGAATTCTTTCTTGGCCATCAGCTTCGAACCCTAATAACATCTTTCCTACATTAGTTCCACTCATATATGGAAATTAAACAAAACGAGGCTTATAGGGGAAGGAAGGAAAAATAAAAGAAGACAAAATCAGAGAGGGAGACAAACTATAAGAGACTCTTAACTATAGGAAATAAACTGAGGGTTGCTGGAGGGGCAGTGGGTGAGGGATGAGGTAACTGGGTGATGAGCATTAAGGAGAGCATGCAATGTAATGAGCACTAGGTGTCATATGCAACTGATGATTAACTGAACTCTACCTCTGAAACTAATAATACACTATACGTTAATTAGTTGAATTTAAATAAAAATTTTAAGAATTGGTATCCAGAATACATAAAGAACTCTTACAATTCAACAAAAGACAACCAAACTTTAAAATGGGCAAATAATTTGAATAGACATTTCTCCAAAGAAGGTATACAAACAGCAGTAAGCACATGAAAAGATGTTTAATATCATCCTCATTAGGGAAATGCAAATCAGAACTACAAGATAACATTTCACACCCACACACTAGAATGGCTAAAAGACAGATAATTACTAATGTTGGCAACTCAAGTTCTTGAGCCAGAATGTTTGAATTCAAATGCTACCATTGCCACCTACTATGACCACAGACTAGTCAGTCTGTCAGTTTACCTGGGCCTCAATGTTTTTCAATGGCAAAATGGTTCCAATAATCTACTTACCTCATAGGCTAGTTTAAGAACAATTTAAACAACAAGTATAAAAAGAATAAACAGAGATAAAAAGAAAAAGTAGTGAATTTTAAAATGGCAGAAATTAAAGGGCTGATTCTTCAAAAATCTTAACATACCTCCCAAAAAAATCTTCAACACCCCCCTGCCAAAAAAAACATAAAAACATGGAATTAGAAGCGAGAATAGTGAAGTAACTATCAAAAAAAAAAAAAAAAGTTAATTCTAATATTGATCTTTTCCCACTTGTATATAGCTGCATTCGAAAACCTGATAAAATATTTTTAAAAATACGACCAAAGGGACCCCAAAATAGCAAAACTAAGCAAGTTGTTTTCCCAAAGAAATTGAAGAAAAAAAAAATCTATCCCAACTCCTCACCACCACCACACAAACACAAAAATTTTAAAAATTACTAGGCTTAAATATTTGCATAGGTACACATCAGCAAATCTTCATGGATGAGAAAACTCCATTGCTATTTAAACCACTGAGAACATAAGATGGGAAATTCTTTACAGTACCAGCATAAAATTGATCCCAACACCAATAGCACAATAAAAGGATTCCATAGGATCAAGCTTATCAGCAAATAATGATGCAAATAACCTGCTAAATAAAAAATGTGAAAAAAATGTAAATAGGATTCAGTAACACCAAGCAAGTTCACTTTGATGAGGGACAAAGCACAAGCTGACACCCCACAAACCATCCCAACCACTGCTCCCACGAGTCCCCCTGCCCCCGGTGGGATATGTGTGACATTCCTCAGGCACTCCTTGCTGCCCTAAAGCTAAGGGGAAGAAAAACAAATGGTTAATTTATAGAGATCACAGTCCTGCAAGACAGGAGTCTCCCTCAGTTTACAAATGTATTAGTGATTTACAAGAAAAGAGCATTATCATCAATAACCTAACTTCCAGAAGGAAATGTAGATAAAATTAAATGTCCTCATAACCTGCAGCCCATTGACCAATAGTTGAGGCAGGCAGAGTATAACGTTCCTCCAGGAAGCTCCCAACATCTTAATGTTTGTGCTTTACTAGAGGGGAAAACAACCTTAACTTGACAATGGCAAGGCCTCCAGTATCTCGTAGGTCCTCTTTAGCATAGGAAAGTTCTTTTGAAAACCTGCCTTTTGCCATATCTCCCCCCAACTCCAAGTATATAATCAGTTGCTCCTCACAACCCCAGTGAGGCTCTTTCTGCCCACAGGTCCTGTCCCTGTGCTTTAATAAAATCACCTTTTTGCACCAAAGACATCTCAAGAATTCTTTCTTGGCCATCGGCTCTGGACCTCACCTACATTCAAAACTACATCAATTTCAGGAATACCAGCACGGTAATAATTGAAAATCTATTAATACAATTTAGCCACCATTCAAGTGAAATGTCTATTATTCAATAGAAATAGATCTAGGGTGCCTGGGTGGCTCAGTTGGTTAAGCGACTGCCTTCGGCTCAGGTCATGATCCTGGAGTCCCTGGATCGAGTCCCGCATCGGGCTCCCTGCTCGGCAGGGAGTCTGCTTCTCCCTCTGACCCTCCCCCCCTCTCATGTGCTCTCTCTCATTCTCTCTCTCTCAAATAAATAAATAAAATCTTTAAAAAAAAATAGAAATAGATCTAGATTTCCCTTATATTATGCAGACATACACACATCTCAAAACCAGAATCATTATGTTTCATGGAGAAATATTATAAACATTCTGTGGTGGGTAGAATTCTATGACAGACCTTAAGATTTCTGTTCCCACCAAGAACTGATTTCTACCAACAATCATGTGAGCTTAAAAGAGCAATTCAGGTTCTAGAAAAGATGCAGCCTGGCTAATAATTTCAGCCTTGTGAAACTGAGCAAAGAATCCAGCTAAACTGAGCCAAGGTTTCTCATCTACAGAAACATAAAATGAGTTTTTGTTGTTTTTAAGCCCTAAATCTGTGATAACGTGTAATACAGAATAGAAAACCAACACACATTCTCATTAAATAACAAAAACATTCAACTTAGCTCCCAACTTAATATTCATCTTGAAATAGTGTGGCAGGTAGTAATCTCCCTCCACACAGACCAAAAAACAACAAAAAAAAGCGCCACAGTAGTAACTTTAATCCCCACACACTCTACTAGGACTTTGTCATTCTTCCTTTATCAAGAGGTAGAGATTATTTTTTCTGTCCTTGAAACTTGGTAGATTTCTGTGACTCTCTTGAATAAAATACTACAGAAGTGACAGTATAAGAATTCTAAGGTTAGGTCTTAAGAGGCAATTTGGCTTTCACCTAGTTTTCTCCTCTTGCAACATTCATTCTTGGAAGCCAGCCACCATGTTGCAAAAAAAGCTCATTGTCTGAACTTCTAGCCACTTCTGTTGCCATGAGTAGAGCAGAGATGAGCTATCTTTGCCAACTACTGCCCAATTGCAGATTTGTAAGCAAAATAAATGTTATTGCTCTTTTAAGTCATTAAGTTTTGAGGTTTGTTTTTTTTTTTAAACGCAGTAACTACCAGGATAAAATGAAGATAAAGATTGAAAGGTGGCAAAATTATCTTTATTTGAAATGATGAATTACAATATTAAATAAAAAACTAAATAGATGAAAAAAATCAAACACAGACTACTTCAAGTGGTGGTTGTGATAGTTAATTTTATGTGTCAAGAGGTAATACCAACTTGTACAAGTGCCGCCGTTCTCAACAGAGATTGACTTTCTCACTCCAGAGGACATTTGTCAATGTCTAGAGACATTTTGGGTTCACAACTGGGGGAGCACTACTGGCATCTAGTGGGTAAAAGCCAGGGATATGGCTAAACATCTTACAATGCACAGGACAACATACTACAGTAAGGAACTACCCGGCCCAAAATGTTGTCAGCAGCAAGCCTGAGAAACACCAGACTAGTCATGGCAATGGAAAGAAGTGGGCATATTCAAGATACAGATCAGAGGCAGAGTTAACAGAATTGCCTGTGGGAGGTGATGGGACAAGAGGAACAATGATTCACTCCTGGTTCTTTGGCTTGAGCAGCTAGACGGATGGTAGAACCACAGCTGGGAAGGGGGAGAACTGGGAGACAGATTTCTGTGCTTGCGGTAACCAACTGTTTTGCTTTAGCCAATGTAAGCTCAAAATGCCTATTCTGAATGTGAGTAGAGGTGGCAATTAAGCAGTTGGAGGGACACGTTTGGAGCTGTAGAAAGACCAGGACTAATGACAGACACTTAGAATCATTAGAATGTTTTTTATTCAATCCCCATGATCTTACAATGCAGATGTTACTCTCCTCCAACAGTTGAGGAAACGGAGGCCTGGGGAGAAGTTAAATCATAAAGTTAATATTGCCAAGTCTAGCATTTGCAACCAGATGTCTAATACCAAAGCCTTTCCTTTTAACTATCCAGAACAAAATAACTGAAATTTTGTTCACTACATTGGCCACAAGAAAAGAGGCTTCTAAGTTGTCTAAATAGCAAAAGATACAGAATGAGAAGTGTTACTGGGTATCAGATCCCGGGCTTTTGACGACTGTGGTCTAGATCCTACTTATATGGTAGCGATTTTTAAGCCCCACTGCATTTTGTGTGTGTGTGTGTGCTTGAGATTGCATTCCTGGCTTCACGCTTGCAATCAAAGTATCTTAATTAAATCCCTCCGTAAATCCGAATTTACTTGCCATCTGGAATGCAAGAGCAGCTCGGAGACTTTTAACTTAATTGGGGTGCAAGCCCTTTTGTTTGGACATAGTGCTGTTTGGCAGAGCTGGTCCTGTTGTCTCTGTCTGGGACAAGCTTCCCTTCAGACTGCAGTCAGCAAAATGAGCCATCAGGAAAAGTGCTGACGCCCAAGGCGCACTGCAACCCCAAACCACTTAATTAATATACAGGTTTAATGCACTTGGTAATTAAAATTTAATTCTTTTAAGATGTACAATAGAAACAACTCCTTTTGCAAGCATTTAATCCACTGTGCTGCTAAGAATAAAGTTGTAAAGGGAATTGAAATGGGGTTGTTCCTCCTTCTTAAGCATTAATCACACCCAGATCAGTAAAACGATAGCATGAACTTAGCCCTGGCTGATTGATCACTATTCATGCTGAATTTTGAGGGTTCTGTTTTAAGAGACAGCTCTTTTATCACAGAAACGCTGTGCATGCAGAGAACCCCTTACAGAAACAGAAAATATGGCTTATCATCGTAATACAAATGATACTTCAAAAAATTTGCTAGCCTTCAAACAAGAAAACAAAAACAAAAACAAAAACCTCAGTGTCACGATTTAAGTTAGTTGACAGACTATGGTCCAAACCATATATCCATCCTCCAGAGTTCGTTAGGTTTAAGTAATTTACCAAATGAGCTCATATCACATTTGAAAAAAAAAATAAAATCCAGTACCTGTTCAGTAAGTAGAGAGCCTAACAGAATTTTGGTTCCTAGCTATAACTGCCCAAAACACATTAAAAAAAAAAAAAATGTCCCTGTCAAACAAATTTGAGAAACACTGGCTTTCACATTCACTCTCTAGGAGAAACACAATTCACATTAGCATTTTAAAGCTCTGGGGAAAAAAAAAAGTCTTGTAGTAAAACTAAAAAGAACAAAAAATCTTACTTTGTTAAATCTAATATTTTCAAACCTTTTTTGAATGGCTTAAACAAACACAGATTTTTTATCTTGCAGTTCTCTCGATAAAAAGGTCTGAAAGCAGGGTATTATCAGGGCTGTGTACCTATCTGGAGACTCTAGAGAAGAATTCACTTTCTTACCTTTTCCAGCTTCTAGAAGCTGTGTGTATTCCTTGGCTCATGGCCTCCTTCCTCCATCTTCAAAACCAGCCTCAACAAATTGAATTCCTCTCACATCACCCTCCATCTGACCCTCTGACTACAACTGGGAAAACATGCTCCACTTTTAAGAACTCACGTGATTAGAGTGGGCCCACCTGAATAACCCCCATCTCAAGGTCCTTAATTTCAATCACATGTGCAAAACCCCTTTTACCATTTAAAGCAACAGATTCACAGGTTCTGAGAATTAGGACGCGGAGTTCGGGGAGTGGGGGCGGGGGGGAGTGGTGGTCATATTATTCTGCCTACCACAATACTAAAAACAATGCCCATATATAGGAAACTCCAAAGAATTGTCGTTTTATTTTTAAAACATTTTCTAAATTTTTTTCCTGCTTTATTGAGCTGTAGCTGACATAAAACAATGTATATATTTTTTCTTTTTTTTTTAAACAATCAAGACGGGGTTAAGAAACAAGTCATTGGCATGGAAAATTCACTCCAATAATATTTGAAGTTACCCTAAAAATCTAAGGTTTTTGATATCTGATGAGGCCTTTTTTTGAAGAAAAAAAAAAAATCTCCAAACAGCAGACAACTTTAAATGCTGGTGGGGGGGAAACATATTAAATCACCACAATTGCCAACCTTACATGCTAATCCTACAAAAGACAGGAAAGCTGTCCCCCACCCCCAACAAAAAATGATCCTGCACAAAATGTCAATATTGCCATGGTTGAGAAACCCTGCTACAGGGGAGGAATACTCATAGAGCATGTTCAAAAATAAATGTTTGGCCAAGAAATTAACTGGCATATATGAGAGTAGAATAGAAGCCTTCATAACTCCTCCACAGTGGAGGCCCATCCCCCAGCTGAGACAACAAAAATATCTCCAGATATTGCCAAATGTCCACTGAGGGCTCCAAATTGCCTGCCATCGAGAACCAGCGCTCTGAGCTAAAATATATAAACTCTCTGGTTAATGGAGTCACATTTAAGAAACAGCACAGAAAACAAAAGCCAGAGCACACTGTCAAAAGGTTTGCAAAAAAATGAACCTACTTGTGATATATGCTATATTCCGTGTGTCTAGAGGCAGAACACACTAATAAAATTCAAGAGTAAATACATATTCTGATGCTTGCTTTTCTGTAAATGTCATTTTTCTCAGCAATATTGCCTGAGCATGTAGGTGAAGTGAATAGAAGATGCAAATGGAGACGCAGGTGCAATGTAACATTAGTGTGTCTTCTAATTCAGTCTTTTGAAGAAGCTGTACTTCTGTCTTCTATCTAGCAAAGCAAAACCAGTAAGAACTTTTTATGTGCAGCACCTTCTGTTGCCCCTTTTAAAGTTTCAGACAGATGCTGATGTTGGATAAAGAAAGTACAAGTGATTGTATAGTATTCAAGACTGAAAGAAAGAAAATGATCTACACAAAACCTATTGTACATCAGTCTCTACATATTTTCCTCTTTCAGGAAATGGAGTAATTGTCTTCCATTTTCATTCCCACCACTCAAAACGGCTTACTTCTTTCTAGTATCTCCAGAAGTTCCCCTAATGACAAACACCTGAGTTTTCAAAAAAAAAAACTCCAAATACCAAAACAAAATGAAAAAAACTCTTGGAGTCTGATGTGATTGAAGTGAATCCTCAAATAAAACACATGGTAAAACCGTCTTAATGTTTCTCCTGATTGCTCAATTGATCATTGGCTTTTTCTTTTTCCACTTCTTTTCTGGAATAGACTTATTTTCAGTTCTCTAATCTATCACCATGATTCAAGAATTATATGCCTTTATTTTGGCAATATAAGTTTTTAAAATGGTAAAACCAGAATGTCGGAATTAATGAAATAATGTTATTAAACTGATGCCTAAATTCTATAAACAGAAAAGTACATAGATTTATGACGATATGGTAAATATTAAATTGAATAGTGCAAAATAATCCATTCTGAAACTTAGCAAAATAGAGTTACTATACACCAAGCTTCCAGTACTACCCCTAGCCAATACAGCACACAGTTAGAAAAGAACCTGTATAAACACTGGACTTTATCCAGTAATTACTGCAGATGATGAGATAGCTTGCAATATGACATTTTTTATTCACATATTATGGCCCAAATGAGAACATCTGCCCAAAGGCATTATGGGCAGGCCATCTGCTGTTTGGATGACACAACCTGCCTGAATAAAGAGAAATAAAGTTTTCATGGCAATATGTACAAATAGAATTTTTAATGAAATATATCTATAATGTTACTAGTAAACTGAATAATAAAAATATCATTGCACTTCCAATTTAACATTTGTTCTTCTCATCACAACTATTAGAATATGTAATTTCATTTATTTTATGACCACAAATAAAGATTTTTCTGAATAGTTCCCAAATGCATAATGGCAGGTAAGCAAGACAGATTGTGGCTACAAAGATACTCTCGATTGAATAATAAATATGCATACCGTAAACATCGTGACAGACTGCACTTTCAAAAATAGCAACAACAGATCTTCCAGCCCACATACCCTTGCTTCTACAATATGACCTTGGTACTCCTCCAACTGAGCGATGGTGCCTATCCCCACTCCCCTTGAAGGTGAGCAGGTGTGTGACTCTCTTGTAACCAATAGCAGTGGTGGTGGTAAAGGGACTGCCACCACGTGGTTTCTAAGGCAGCTTCTGCCTTGTTCGCTGGAATAATTACACTTGGAACCTTGAACTTACATGTAAGCTACCATGACTGGAGGAATTCAAGCCACTCGGAGAGGCCAAGGATAGGCACACCTAGACTTTGGGTCCTGCCTGCCCAAGAGCAACAGGTGACTGAACAAGCCATCTGATGAGCAGTCCTCACCATCAACTTACACCCTCCCTCCCAGCTGTTGAGTCTTCCAGCTGAGGCCCCAACCTTGTGGATTAAGACAGATCCTCTCCACTATGCCCTTTAGAGATTCCTGACCCACAGAAGCCATGATCACAATAAAAGCTTGTTTTATACCAAGTTACCAAGTTTGGGCTGGTTTGTTTCATAGCAATAGTGACTAGAACAAATGGGTCAACCATAAGCCAACATTTTAATATGATGTTCACATTAAATTTAACAAGAACAACAACAAATCCACAGGTGATATTAAACTTCACTGATTCTACATTGACCCAGAAAGTAAACTTTAAAATCAAGCCTCTACAAATTTTGATCAGTTATGTGTGGGTGGTGATTTTTATTTTTATCGAAATTATTTTTAATAGGTGATAAACATTTTAAAGCCTGAATTTGGAAGTCAATGCTTATTTTTAATTACAGCTATTTTTTTCTCTCAAAGATAAATTGAGAGTAAGTTGCCTTTCAGATTGTCTTTTTACCCCCACAAAGGTTTCATCAGATCTCTAGGTAAAGTGAGTCACTCTGGTTTCCCTCCCAGAGTCCAAAGTCAAAAGAAATACGTTAGGCTATATTTCAGCAGAGAATCTTCCAGTCACTCTCTGAGTATCTAACACTACAGACAGTTCATCAATAGTAGCACTTGGCCTCTGTAAAAATACTCCATGTTCATAATGCCTTTAAATTACTTAGTTCCAGGATTTCCTTTTAGTGGCCTGATGACCCTGAGACTCTAAAGCTCTTTAGTATGTGTCCTGAGTCTGACATTATTTAGCAATTTGAGCTAAGCTCAGAAGGCCTAGAATTGAATCTGTAGCCTCCTCCCAAGACTGAAATACTGAAGCCTAAAGGTTCAGTTTGAAAGAACAATTCTAGTCCGGATCACTGTTTCCATGGCTGCCTTCCTACTGCCAATAACCTGAGGAGATCCGACTCCAGAAGACTGCTTAATAACTAACTTCCTGACTCTAGTGTTCCATGAGGAACACGGTTTAGCTACACTCAGTGGCCTTATATTTAAACGACCAGGTTTCTCGGGGTGCCTGGGTGGCTCAGTTGGCTGGAACTGAGGGGATACTTAACAAAATAAATACAGAAATCACCAATGATGTCAAGACCATGCATATCGCCCCAAATCAGGGCTTATCATCCTTGCTGAGGGTGGTGGCCATTCTCCCCTCTTAACTTTCTGTCAGAAGACTTATTAGGAGTCTCATGATTATTGTAGCAACTTGAATATGAGTCTGTTCATGTGTGAGGCTGAATTCTAAGATGGTCCCGAAGATCCCCACCCCCTGGTGTACACACCCTCCTCTGGAATGTTGGTGAAACCTATGAATATGATGGGATAGATGCTCTCGATTATGTTACATCATGGAAGAGCAATCAGAGCAGGCTGGAGTGGGGTTTTCCTGCTGGCCTTGAAGAAATAAGCTGGCATGTTTTGAGAAGGCAGCGTGGCTAGCATCTGAAGGAGACCTCTAGGAACTGACAGCAACCCTTCCCTGTCCTGTAGCCAGCAATTAAATAGGGACTTCTGTTCTACAACTGCAAGGAACAGAATTCTGCCAACCATCTTGATGAGCTTGGAAAAGGACCCTGACCTCCAAATGAGAACCTCGCCCTGGCCTACACATTGATTTCAGTCTAGTGAGACCGTGAGGAGAGGATTCAGTTGAGCAGGGCTCACACTCTAGAACTCAGTCCTGTGTGATAATAGATAGGCGTGTTTTAAGCCATGAAGTTTATGGTGGTGATCTGTTATGCAACAGCGTAAAACTAATATGGATTTGCTCATATAGTCCAAGGCTATCTTATTATAGATGATGATATGGAGAGTAAACACTCTTCAGAGGCAAAACCACTTAAGTTCTAGCATTGTGACTAAAAGCCAGGTTGGGTTCCACGCTTCCATGTTTTACACAGCTGCTACCTGTTGAATGGATTATTCATATATTCCAAACCATCTTACAATCTATTTTATCAAACTCCATAAAAAATATTTACTACACTATGATACCAATAAGTTATACATACACACTTATACACACACAGAGAGACACACACAATTACATACATATTGTCTCATCCCAGTTAGCCGGTCATCCCAGCTCACTATCACAGGACAGCCTAACTTTTGGAGAGTCACTTAGGACCCTTGGTGGTATTAAGTTTTACAAAATGGTGCAGTTCTACTCAAGGAACCTTGAATTTTTTGAATTTGTGTAACTGAGTTGATGTTCTCATGGAGATGTAAATCGCCACATAGAAGTTTAGAGTCCCCTTGCCTATTTAGACTTTGTAGCATTAAAACGGCTCCGAATAGTTGAAAGACTGGACCTTATGTGTTGTTCATAAGCAAAAGGAGAATCTTTGTATAGACAGGCCCATGAGATTCCTTCTCTTAAAAAAACAAACAAACAAAAAAACTTTAAATTTCCTGTAAATGTTTAATAGATACAGTGCCACAAGAGCAACTGTGCATACATCCCAAGCCCAGTCTTCTTCCTTCAGCACTTAGGTATCAGGAGTATATGTATGAAGACGGTCCATTCAGCGTGAGACCCTTTTTCCTGAGACTGACCATGACCGCCAATTACATTGTCAGATGGAATAACAATAAAAGAAGGCAAGAGAACAACTCATCTGAAAAGAAGCTTTCCTTTTCTTGTTTTTCTTTTCAAATGTCATTAAAGCCGAATCCAAAATCTGACTCTCATGGTTATGTTTTACTTTTACAAATCAGTAAGAAATGAAACAGGACAGGGAAACAAATTCAAACAGAATGTTCAGCAAGGAACAAATAAATCCTGTAATTAGAAAGCAGGAAAGCCAGTTATTTAAGAGCAAAACTACTCACTCCAAGCAAAAGAGCCTGCTTTTAAAATTAATTGGTGACTTTATCCAATGGTTAACAAGTGGGTAAGGGGGCTCCATCTGACCTTTTTCCCTTTGACAGCCAAGATTTTGAAGTAAGATTTAAACCTGGGGTCCATGTGAATAAATTTCCATTTCAACATTGATAATAAGTATAAAAACAAAGATACTTTGGGGTTTGTAGAAAGTTTTCTTCTGTCAGCAACTAAACTGCTCAACCCATATGGAGTTTCAAGATAAAATGACATGTGTACATTGTAAATGTAAGTAATACTTCTTGGACAAAGAAGGAATCATCAGAGAAGGAAATTTACATAAATATGAATATCTGGAAGCTGGTTTATATGGCCTCACACCTCATAAATTACTCAATATGAGATGTACTGTATCCATTTCCCAATTAAAGAACATCGTATGCATGTGCATAAGTCCAAGAAACCTCTGTAAAACCTATAAATTCTCTGCAAAAATCCCCAACTTTTAAATTAAATTTTATTCTATCATTTCTCTTAAATATTACAAAATATTCTTCTACATATATAAAAATTACATTAAGTGGCACTGCTACATTCCCTAAGGGATCTCGAAAGAAGTATTTAGCTATTTTGCAATGACATTTTTTAAAAAGATAGCTTTTTAAGGTACTTATGCTTTTCATGCAATTTTTAATTAGGTTTCTGGAGACATAAAGTTTATCTTTGCTGTGAGTTTGGTTGCTTATGAAGCAAATTAACAGTATTCATTCTTAAATATTGAAAAAATCTATCAAAAAAGGTGGTACCGATGTGTGTCACAGATTTGGGGACAAAATGATGAGTTACTTGAAGTTAGCACAAATCATCACTATCCTCATCATTGATAATAAATGTGATATAATCACATCTTCATAATGTAGCTAAGGAACCTGCTTTTCTTTTATTTTTTTTAAATTTAAATTCAATTAATTAACATATAATATATTATTTGTTTCAGGGGTAGAGGTCTGTGATTCATCAGTCTTACCTAATACCCAGTGCTCATCACAACACATACCCTACCCGATGTCCATCACCCAGCCACCCCATCCCTCCCACCCCCCTCCCCTCCAGCAACCCTCAGTTTGTTTCCTGAGATTAAGAGTCTCTTATGTTTTATCACCCTCTCTGGTTTCGTCTCGTTTCATTTTTTCCTCTCTTCCCCTATGCTCCTCTGCTTTGTTTCTCAAATTCCACATATCAGTGAGATCATATGATACATGTCTTTCTCTGATTGACTTATTTCGCTTAGCATAATACCCTCTAGTCCCATCCACGTTGTTGCAAATGGCAAGATTTCAATTTTTGATGGCTGCATAATATTCCATTATATATATATATACCACATCTTCTTTATCCATTCATCTGTCGATGGACATCTGGGCTCTTTCCATAGTTTGGCTATTTTGGACATTGCTGCTATAAACATTGGGGTGCATGTGCCCCTTTGGATCACTACAGAACCTGCTTTTCTTATGTGGCCTTCTCCTACAAAATGATTAGCAGAAGTCCCCCAACAGATTTCCCTTTTGGTGGGATATACACCTACCCCTAGACCAATCTCTGGCCAAAGGGTATTCCTACTGTTTTAAATCAATCATGATACATTATTTGAAGCTGAGAGAGGAGCCTACTTTCCTGAGCATGTGCTCACCAACTTCATACTGAAGAAAAAGAAAAAAAAACCTGCATTTCGGAAAGAAAGAATGAAGAGAGGAGCCATCAGATAGGACAGGCATTAGCCACACTCAGTTATTTACACATCATCTAAGGCTCCTTCATGCTACAACAGCAGGGTTGAGTAGATGTGACAGAGACTGTATGTTCTACAAAACTATAGTATCTACTCCCTGGCCTTTTGCAGAAAAAGGCTGCCACCCCCTGAGATAAAACAATCAGTAGTGTCTTCCATAATTTACACGGCAAAGACCAAAAGTTCTAGAACTCCTTACTATAATTATGAGAAGAAAATAACTGAGATTATGTCTACAAGCCACCCATAGGAAGATTTACTACTTTAGAATCTTCTTTTTATTTAACAGATTTAGCCAGTTGTTAATTATTTAACAGAGAATTAGAATGAATTTGGAATAAGGAAGAGCAAGAACAGGCATGAGGACAGACAACTAATATTTGGAAAGGAGAAAGGTGTGGAAGATTCTAGTTACTTCCAAAATGACCACGAGCCTTCCCAAGAATAGCTTATTGACTCTGCCGAGTAGATCATGCCTGTTCTCTGTGCCCCTGCAACCAAACCAAAATGTTACTCTAATAAAGTTACTCTTCCAAGTGATTTGTAAGCTCAAATACAGGAGTAAGAACTCAAACAAACATTAAAACCTGTCTAGCAAGATAGCCCCAGAGGATAGTCCATATTTAAAACATATTACAACTCTTTTCCAATGGTCAGAACATGAAGCCCCTTTCTCTTTACCAAGGAGAGTACATAAGGCCAAGAAGGTGAAGCCAAAAGGATCAGAAAAGGATTGGAAAAAATGATGAGTCATTTTTCTCCCTCTTCCAAGATCCCCAAACACTAGCAATCTGAGAAGAAGAAGGTAGACATTTCAGGTCTGATCAAAATAATATATTAGTCAGGATGCTAGAAAAGCCAACAAGCTGCAAATCATTTTGATGGAGCCAATAAAACAAGTGGATTCCAAAACATTCTTCTTCACAATATTTGAGAGAAGAGGATAAGAAGAAAAAGGCTTTCTTGGTACAAAAGAGATCAGAGACGTAAGCAAACGATGTGTAGGTACAGTGCACTAATGGAACTTCATTCCCATTTTAAAACTCGTACTAATGGGCACAGGATTCTTTCCCCACATACATGGGCACTTTGACTCATTCAGACACAACTCTGAGTACTGGGTTAGAGGCACACGAGAGTTAGTGCACGTGTGTGTGTCTGCGTGTGCATGCATGGAAAAATCTTTCTCAATCCATGGAATCATCACAAAGTGAAAGGAAAATTAGCCATTGTCTGGTCTCTCTGATTGATAAACACACTCGCACCAGACTCTCAGGCTCCAAACTGGGAGCTTCTGAGATTCTTTATGAAGTCTTAAAAACACAAAGATATATTTCATAAAACTTGGTGAAACCCCAGGCTTTCTTCCTTGAACACATCAACTCCGAATGGAATAGTTTATTGCCTCTTGCTAGCAGTTCCTCTCTATTCTGCACTACAGAACCAAGCTTTAAGAAAAAACACCTTTTGGATGTCTGTCACTCAAGCTTTCCATATACAGGTTTAAAATGAACTCAAAATCATACTGTCCTCTGCTTTTATTTTTTTTTTTATTTTTAAAGATTTTCTTTATTTGTCAGAGAGAGAGCACAAGCAGGGGGAGCGGCAGGCAGAGGGAGAAGCAGGCTCCCTGCTGAGCAAGGAGCCCCACGCAGGACTCGATCCCAGGACCCCAGGATCATGACCTGAGCTGAAGGCAGACGCTTAGCTGACTGAGCCACCCAGGCATCCCTGTCCTCTGCTTTTAAGTAACAGTATTATACAAGTGTTCTACTTTACTGAATTAAAAAATTTCCCTTAGTCTACAAAATGTATTTGTAGTAGGCAAAAGCAGAGTTTTAACAAGATAAAGATCACTACTCTAAGGTTTTGTTACTGTAAACAATAACTTAAGTGAAGTCATTAATGATGTGTCATATCATTTATAACTGACATGCAAACGATTATTTTCAAAGCTTCAAAGTTATACTTTTTCATTTAAAAACAAAAGCATTTTCGGGGTGCCTGGGTGCCTCACTGGGTGAAGCATCTGCCTTCAGCTCAGGTCATTGGACTCCCTGCTCAGTGGAGAGCCTGCTTCTCCTTCTCTTCTGTGCCCCCCACTTCAGTACTCTCTATCTCTCTCTCTTCCTCTATCTCAAATAAATAAATAAAATCTTGGGGGGAAAAAAAAAAACACAACAAGTGTTTTCAACTTTTACTTAGTTAATGTGATTCGGAATATAACCTGCTTTCTTTAAGGCTTTTTATCTTTTCGGTTACAGAATTTCTCAGTATTCTTCCTAAACTTGCTTGCCCTGCCCCCCTGCCCCCTGAATTCAATAATACCATAAAAAGACAAATAAAAACATCTTCATACACTGGAGAAAAGGTGACATTTCCTTCCTAATCTCCAGAGAAGGAAGAGGTGAGAAGAAAATTAAACATTTTACATAATATGACCTGATGCAGATATCTAAAATGTGCTTTCCGGAGAAATACTTAATGAAAGCTTGTTGTGTGATGGAATGTTTAAGTGGGATCCCTGTGGTCTCTGTGTGAATGTAAATCACTTTAAGGTAGGCACTTACTGAAATTGCTGTATGTGATATGGACTAGAAATCATTGCAAGTGACGCAGACACAGGTTCAAAGCAAACCAACTTCCATGTAAACGTGGCCTTAAGGTTAGTCGCATATGTAAAATGAAGAGTGATAACTGGGAAAAGCTGCACTAATTCTCCTAATGGTAAAATTAAATTCCTCTATTGCTTTATATTAATACGATATTCTACATGGCATTGCAGTTCCTTCAGCTAAGACGTTAACAGAGAACATTTCTGTAAGTGGTACGATGCAATGCGATAATTCTCAAATATAAAGAGCTATCTTCTCAGATATCAAGTGACTCTGGTGTGATTTCCTTTAGTACGAATGATCGCAAAAATTTAAAATCAAACAGTCTGTGTAGAGAAGCTGATATACCTAGACTCAGGCGCTACTCTTCCCTTAGAGAATGTTATTGACCACACACAAGTATTCCAACTAACTACAAGCAAATATCTTCCGGATAAGTCTGGGTAGCTATTAATTACTAGACCAGCGCTGCAAGTCCTGATGATCTTAGTTATGTTATTGCCTCAATATAATCATTTAGTTTTTGTTAAAAAAGTTAATGGAATTATAATGCCCCAATATAAAAAGAGAGGAGAAAGGAAATATTCAACCGTAGTGAATAAATGTTGAATATGTAATTTTGTAAAAGACTGACCTAATTAATATCCATAAGCAGGAAGTAATTGTCCATAAATTAGGATGTTATTCAGAAACACCTCCGTAAGTTGGCTGAATAATCAAATAAGTACACATTGAATTATAATAACAGCCAACCATTATATAGCATTTTTTATGTTCCAGACATCATATAAATGATCTACATATTTGAAATCATTTATCTCAAAACAACACTAGGGAGTTGGAACTATTATTATTCCCATCTTATAGATAAAGACATAGAGGCACATTGAGTTTAAGCAACTTGCCCAGAGTCACACAGCTAATATTTGGGAAAACAAGAATTCAAACTCCAACCACCTCACTTCAGAATCCATGCACTTAGTCATAAACATTTTAAAACAACAATTCACTTGCAATAGTACCCATCAACAGAAATAGATAAGGCAATTCATCTCCCTACATAAAAAACACTATAGCCATAAAAATTAAAATCATGAGAATTTTCTATTATGATGTTGGAGATGTTAGACAAACAGATACTGGAGAAATATTGGATGTTGGAGAGAAGTAAAAAGGATCAATTGACATAAACATTTCTGCTGAATATATACATGGCAACAATATTCCTCCCCTTTGATTGTTCAATATGTATGGAGTAACTTAGGGGTGCTTAACCTGGAGAATGTGCTCCTAGCACTTAGTGCCTTGACAAATATTGCATTTATGTAACTATCAATTCATTTATAAAGTGTTTTTCCCTAGGGTTTGCTAGAAGTCAATCAGTAGTACCCACTGAAAGAGAACACAAATATAGAATGGGAAGATGGGTAAATTAATCAGGCTGTCAGAATTGCTGACTCCTCTGGTTTTGGTGGAATCTTAACTATAGCTCAGTTTTGTTTCTCCTGTTCTGAAATATATTATACTGGGTATCTAAAATCCAGGAATTTCTATATTTGAGCAACCCTAACATAGAAAGGTGAAAAGCACTTAAGTATTCTGCAAACATCAAATGCAAAGTAGATCCCAGTCAATCAGCCAGCTGTGTTAATCATATACTTGACCTAGGCATTCAGCCAACTATCGTCTGCATATATTTGTCAGAAAATCATATAACACCTGATGATTCTCCTAGCAGATCTGCATACACATCTAATAATAAAAGACCATATGAACCCCGGGGAACTCCAGATTTGGAAATTCTGGGAATAGAAAATGGATGGTAGGAAGTTGTGAAGGAAGATCCTAAGTGGAAGTGGACAGAAAGTGACCTCACAGGGTGACATACCTGCGTGGATTTACCATGATCTGGAGTCTGGTTTTAATCTCTCAAGGCCAGAAACTGGGACTTAGTACTGTATCCAGAAATAAGTGATAAAATGATTCTAACTAAATTCTCACAAAACAGATGTATAGTTAAGAATACTAACTTATCGGGGCACCTGGGTGGCTCAGTCGGTTGAGCAACCACTCTTGATTTCAGCTCAGGTCATGATCTCAGGGTCCTGGGATCAAGCCCCAAGTCAGGCTCCGTGCTCAGCAGGGAGTCTCTTGAGGAATCTCTTTCCCTCTCCTTCTGGCCCTTCCCCACTGCTGGTGTATATGTGTGTGGTGCACGCACACTTATTTTTAAAATAAATAAATCTTTTAAAAAAAAGAATACTAACTTACTAATTCATAGTTGAAGATATCACTTCTAATATGCACATTTCCTCCAATATCTATAGCCAATAATTGGATCAGTATGTTAATTGATGGCACATAATTAAAGCAAAGCCCAAGGACTGACATGGGGAGTAATTTACTCTAGCCATGATGAGGTCTAAAGTGAGAGATCAGCCCACAACAAAGAACACACTTTGCTCATGAAAGAGCTGAGACCCTGAATGCTGCATCTCTCTTCCTGGATAATGCTATAGCTGAAAGTCCAAAATTTGCCTCTCTAAGAGGACCTTCTCTGTACAAGCCAATCCATTTATCCTTTAACTACACTTTCCTAAATAGGTCTAAAGAATATGATTTCTATTTTCAATAGGTTTTGATTTTTGTTTTGTTTTGTTTTGCTCTCAAAAGCAAACCTGTTTCTATTATCTCCAAGTTCTTTGGAGGCACCTTCTTATAACCCTCATTACTCATACCCCATTATGTGATGTGAGCGACATATAAGGTTGAGGAATTCAAGTCTGAAATAAAGTCCAGGTCAATTCGCAGTAGATCAATTATACCTGGGCAACTGCTATCAAAGGCTCCATGCAGACTAGTCAGAGTCAACGTAGTATCTTGAAGTGCTTCTGAATTCTCACCCTCAGTTTGTTTCTCTGGCTTATATTTCTCTTGCTGATCTATAAATGAGTTTCCTCTAATGTTGTATTACCATTTTCCTTTTGCTTTCTACTATTTCTCAAGGAGGATCTCCTCCAGTCACTACATTCATAGAAGTGATCTCTATTTCACACACTAACTTCTCTCAGCATTTAAAAATATCTGGAGGGAACTTGTCCATGTATAGCATGCTACTACCTCCAACGGCCAATCTCCAACATAAATTCATCATTTTCCTTTAAAGCCCATCAAATCCAATCATCTCCCATGTTTCCCATTTCTAAAGTTGTCACTACTTCTCGGACACTGAGACAAGTACACTCAGAATGTCTTTTGTCCACTGCTATCCATTTCACTCCAGTGTGTAGTGTCGGTTTTATTATTTTTTAATTTTTTTCACATATTTGATGGGGCTATGGAAATGTCTTCCTAATTATACTCCTTATTTTCAGTATCTCTATATTTGATTTGATTTGATATATGTCTACTAAATTAGTAGTAGCAACCTTCCCATAGAGAAAATTTCAGTAGCTTTAAACTTTACTTACCACTGAAGCTCAGGGGTCCCCATGATTGCTCCAAACCCATCTTTCTGGGCTTATCTCCATTATTTTTCTTTACTTTGGTGTTCTCCATTTTATGCTTGATGCATTTTTCTACCTCAATCTTTTGTCATTGTCTGAAATATCTTGAACTCCAAGTTGAGCTAATCCAATGACCCCTATGGAAAATAATTCTATTTGTTGACAGTATCTACATAGCTTGTGTCATATTCAGTGTAGACATCTAACATGAAGTAGCAAATACATAAGTCTTTATGTCAAATTCACATTTTTTAAACGTGAGAAAAGTGCCACAATATAGCAATAATACGAAAGGGATATTTTATTAAAATGTAGGCACTCTAAAAGTACCATTAAACTTGAAACATGCAAAGGAAAATAGTTCAAATTTACCTTTCCTTTATGATCCATCTCAGACGTTCTTAGTTACATGCTCCATTCTTGAATTCTCTCATCCCTCTTCCCCATCAACTGTCTACTCTCTCATCAACTAAGATTCAACTCTATATGTAGAAACTATAGATTTATTTATCAATATAATTCTAACAATTACTATCATTTTCTAGGTTATTTTAGTCATTTTGTACATATATCCCATATGCCCCATATTCTTTAAAGAAGCTTAACTTAATAAATTAATGTAATTTATTTGTATAATATATATACACTATACATAATTTGTATAATTATACATATTATGTGTATAATTATACAATTCTTATTGTAGCATATAATTATATAAACATATGCACATACACATACGTATAATTATATGTCATATATAATTATGTACAGGTACATATATCCCCACCACCACCGTTACCAACTTCCCACATTATTAAAGGACAGCAGGAATGTAGATTATTTGCGCTATCCAAGTAAAGTCCCTCCTGCTCCCACTGGCTGACTCTATTTTTCCAGCTTTTCCTACACCTGGAAATTTTCAGATCCTGGAACAAGCAGTGAACCATGTGGAAAGAGCCTCAAGATAATAATATTCAGCTTTCATGCTTCATATGTTCCCCTCTACCTCAACAGAATGGGTCCACAAGGGCTCTTCATATAATTTTATGAGCTATAAGGAAAAAGAAATATTGGCAAACTATTGGCAAAGTCAAACAGTAAAACAGTGGTACGTTAGAAGGGTTATATATTTGACATATATAAAATTCTAAGCTTATAGACAGGGTAGTAGTCCTAAGTTTACTACCATCCCCTCTGTGCATATTACAGGCCTTTTAAACTTTAAGGATTATCAAGTTTACCCCTCTACCCTGCCCCATTTTGTAAAAAAGTGATTGAGGTTTAAAAAGGTTAAGCAAATTGTCCAAAAGTGAAGAAGCTAATTATCCATGTTCAAAGTCTTCAGTTTCTTCCCAATCTCCCTATTTGCCCTCAGATACTAAGAAAGTGTTCTAGGAAAATGGACTCCAAAAAAGATGTTCTTTTCCCAGAAATCTAACCTTTTTTATTAAATTAATCTGGGATGTCAGAGAAAAGAGAGACATTTACTACAGTTTTGTTTCTGTGAATTTAAACAGAAGATGGAACAGTGCAATGAGATAAGGAAGAGGAAAGAGATTGGGACAAATAATTCAACTGGATAACGGAGCCCTTTTTAGCACCATAATCCATGTGATAGTTCCTCAGTTTTCCCAAGTATTTAGAGTCATTAAATACTGGTACAGTTTCTCAAGCCCATTCCCACTGTTTTTTTCCCTATCAATTCTGGACATTCAGGTATAGTATTCTTTAAAAAATTAGTTAATAGGGGTGCCCGGGTGGCTCAGTTGGTTAAGCATCTACCTTCAGCTCAGGTCATGATCCCAGGGTCCTGGAATCAGGCTCCTTGCTCAGCGGGGAGCCTGCTTCTCCCTCTGCCTGTCTCTACCTCTCCTTGTGCGCTCTCTCTTTCCCCCTCTGACAAATAAAGTCTTTTTAAAAAATAAAATGGTAAAAAAATAAAAATAAAAAATTAGTTAATAATTACAGTCAACATAAAATAATACACAGCACATACAACAAACATTAACCATATAGCCTGGAATACAGGTGTGTCAATAACATTGACACTTCTTAGATGTTTTTAGCTACAAAACTCATTGCCATTATCTGCAATCATTGATCTTTTATTTAGTTTTCTAAATAGGCCTACAAAACCTCAGGGTACCAGAATTTAGCTTCCCAATTTTTCCAGGATTCCAATGCAGTGAATCTTATATGCAGCCAGGTCATGGTCAGCTCTGCCTGGGATGAGCCATTAACTGTTACTTTGCCTTTCCATTGGCTCAGGCTCTATTCTCAGATTACTTGGGCTGTAAATTTTCATGTCTCAAATTCCAATAATAAATTTTTTCTTAAAGATTTTATTTATTTGAAAGAAAGAGACACAGCGAGAGAGGGAACATAAGCAGGCGGAGTGGGAGAGGGAGAAGCAGGCTTCCCCCCTGAGCAGGGAGCCCAGTGCGGGGCTCGATCCCAGGACTCTGAGATCATGACCTGAGCCTAAGGCAGATGCTGAACAACTGAGCCACCCAGGCATCTTCCAATAATAAATTTTATACCACAAAGCCTTATAACATCACTCTGAAGCAGGGGAACTATATCACTTTCACTGATAGTTGCCATTTGTTTTCTCATTTTTTTTTCTTTTTCTTTTCTGTTCTTTTTCTGGTTTTTTTGTTTGTTTGTTTGTTTGTTTGTTTGTTTGTTTGTTTTTGGCCATAGAGTCAATTTCCCCCTCCTATAGGTTCTCCAATGGCCCTTGACTCTACATAGTCAGTCCTCCTCCGTTGCTGACGCTCTTTATGTCTTATCCCTAAGTCACAGTCTTATAATGCTTGCAGTTTCCAGAGAATGTAGAAATTCCTACCTATACTATTGAACATCAAATTCAACCATGTTTATCTACAGATAACAGTCATATGATTATAAATAGATACAGTTTTTATTTGGATATAAACACATATACACAGATTCACAAATTTTATTCACAGGCTTTGCGCACATGCGCGTGCACGCACGCACACACACACAACCAGCCTGGTTGTTGCATTATCTTCGATGACATAACATTAAAGGAAATAAAGTAAAATTCCACCGCAACTATTTTAAGCTTCTTCATTTCTACTGCAACTGCACTTAAGTCCATCCATGCCTGTATCTGTGAACGGGAGCCCTGCTCAAAGTAATGAGGCATCAGCTCCTGTTTGATATATTCCTAGGTCTTGGCAGAGAGCATTTCATCAGAGATGAACTGCACCTAATGCAACCACCAGAATTAAAGCAGTTAAGAAAACGCAGCTCCTTGCCAAGAAACTCTGCTGTATTGTGCTCTCCTTTGCTTGCCATTCCAGAAAGTAGGCAACTAGTACTAATAAGTCTCTGGCTGCAGTTCCGGAAAAGGGCAGCAGGAACAAAAATGCTGACCTCCGTACATTAGTCCTCACTTTACAATCCATGAAATCCTCACTGATTGATCTACAAGGCAACATAGCCATCCAGTCCATTACTGGTCTTTCCAAGGACCTTTTAGGAACTTGCAAAATCAATATAATTCTGTAAATAAAGTGAATTTCCATCAATACGACTATAAATATGATAACAGAAAAACTCGTCATATTTAACTGATGGTTATTAAAACCAAAAGGGGAGGGGCAGTAATTCTATCATGATGATCCAATTTTATTTCAAGGAAATAATGTAATTACTATAAAAATAAAAAGCTAGGCAATATATTAATTGAAGTTTAATTAAAGCTCTTTAAGGTTCCATATTTTAAGTTAAAGAGGCATTAAAACATTTCCCTAACTTGGATTTCTATGTGATCAAATTCCAAATATATAGAGATATGAAATAAATTGAATAAACAGGCACTTTTCAGTGGAAAATAGAGTAAGGGACACTTCTTTGAATCAGTTATAATTTTGGAACGATTGTATAAAAGGACAAAGATGATTCCGAATACAAATTGCTGTATTTATGGGAAAATAATCTACTTTAATGATGAAGTTGTGTAACAAAATGCCTTTTCATAGAAAAGGCAAACTTGAACCTGAGAGTACATCTTTTAATTCGTGTGTAATTACTCAGACAAAATTATTTTCTCTTGGAGTTTTTCTACCTAAATTCTCAGAGACAAATTGAGTTTTTATAGTTTTACTCAGCAAGAAAATATTCTTTCTGTGGATAAACATAAAATATGCCCCATGTATCTTTATACATGAGTGTATAATAGAGCTAGGTGTGCATACACACATGTCAGCATGATGGTAAAGAAATGGCTACCCGAACGAACCATTTCTCCTAGAAAGCCACCACTTCCAGGTACATAAGAAAGGAAAGCGCGCATGTGCGCGCACACACACACACACCCCTATACACTATCACTATCATTGTTTTTAATGAAATACATTACAGCTTTCAAGCAAATGCAGCATTTATTTCAGAGGTGGATGACAACTTTATTTAGGGATGTCATTCACAGACCATTTTAGATTTACAAGAGCCTGATATAGGATGAAAGTTGAAAGTAAAACTATTCGGCAGAATAAAGAATTTGGTGGTTAGGAGAAGTAACTTAAGAGAAGTTAGGCAGAAAAATCTTGACAGTTGGGGTGAATTATTAAAGTCACCTGTTGAAATGCTCTCAGTAGGGAGACATGAGAAAACAGAAGATATTTAACATATTCAAACCTGAAGTGGTTGGCTGTGATGTAATGCTCTATCATCCTGACTTGCAATTTAAAAATGCTCATAGTGATAGTTTGAGCTGGCTTCTTTGGCCAAGGGAAACAATGAAGAAAAAGTTGGGTGGAGAGAAAACAGCGATCCCATAGCAATGATGGAGAGATAAACAAAAATACTGTGGGAGAAGAAATTCAGAATTACAGGTGCCTAGACAACACAAATTCCTTGAAAACCCTAAGAAATAATGAAGGGAGTGCTGGTTTTATACTGTACATGGGCAGAGGACTTAAGCCATTTTTAGTGGATACTGGAGGAAAATTTAGAACTACTCAGGATACTCAAAACACCCATCGTTCACCTCTAGCACTAGATATGTCAAGCACAAGCCAATGCCGTTTTATAAAAACTGATAATTTAAGGACGCATGGGTGGCTCAGTCGGCTAAGCATCTGCCTTCGGCTCAGGTCATGATTCCGGGGTCCTGGGATGGAGTCTTGCATTGGGCTCCCTGCTCAGTGGGGAGCCTGCTTCTCCCGCTGCTGTTCCCCCTGTTTGTACTCCTCTCTCTGACAAATAAATAAATAAAATCTTAAAAAAACAAAACGAAACTGATAATTCAGTGTGATGCAAATGTGAAATAAGATGAACAGAAAATAATCTTTTTTTTCTGCGTCTCACAGTAAGTGGCATTCGGAGTTCAGATTAAGCACATCTAATTGAACTATCACACTGAGATAGATTACACAATGTGCCTGTCTTAATTCTGGCTGCTATAACAAAATACCACAGATTTGGAGGCTTAAACAACAGACATTTCTTTCTCATAGTTCTGAGGCTGGGAAGTTGGAGGTCAGGGAGCCCAGCATGGTCTAGTTCTGGTGAAGGCTTTCCTCCTGGCTTGTAAACAACCCTCTTCCTCCTGTGTCTTCACATGGCAGAGAGAAAATAAGGAAGCAAACTCTCTGGTGTCTCCTTTTAGAGAGACACTAATCCCATCATGAGGGCTCTACCATCCTGACTTCATCTACATTTAATCACCTCTAAAAACCCCCACCCCTACATACCATCACACTGGAGGCTAGGGCTTCCATATCTAGATTGGGGGGGACACAATTCAGTTAATAGCAGTGCCTCATAACAAGAACTACTTATACATTTGTATTATACATATATATGCAATATATATATACATAAACGAACATATACATATGTGTATATATGCAACTTCCTTATTAAGGGTATCTGCTTCTAGATCTCAGAGTTTCCTTTTTGAAATTAGGATATAGTTAGAATAGAAGCCTTAACCTCAGCAATTTTTCCCATTGAGATGGTGTGGAAGAAATCAGTGATATCTTTGGCACAAAGTTATCTGGAGTTCCTGAAATCAGCCAGAGATTTTTAAAAAGAGGTAACAGTTGAATGCTGCAAAATCCAAGATGCTAGGTCTACAAAATTAAGATCGCTGTATGAATACCTCGATGACAAAACATATCTTTATTTTTCTGATGACATCACTTTTTAGTAAGGTGTATATGGACAACAATATGCTACAGGTTAAGGAAGAACTGGGAAGAGGCTATTAAAGACTCCACAATGCAGATTAAGGAGAAATCTACATTTTTTAAGGTTGTCATAACCTCAACCCCCTGCTGTGTCATGAAGTAAAGAAGCTGCCCAGGGTTCTGCAAACTAGAGTGGTCTGGCAGCTCTTCAGTGGGCTTCTAGAAGTAATGGCATACATGCAAAATTGTGCCACAAAGGAGACCAATATTCACATGCACTGAAAGACACATCGAGGATGAACTTACAGCTGCCCTTAAAGATGTCCCACGGCCTAAATCTAAATTTTTGGTTTTCCTCTCTCTAATCAATCTTCTGTTAAAAATTGTTAAAGAATATGCATTATTTGCTTTCATATCATCCAGTTTATTCAACCCTCATAATAGCTTTGTAAAGTAAAAATAAAAAATTGAATTTCTAAAAAAAAGGGGGGTATCTGCTTCTCTGTAAACAGTGTACTCCACACAGCTTACACTTCACACCCTTTCTGCCCCAGCATGCATATACACACAAACACACACACTTGCACACAAACACAGGATAAGCTACTAAGTGAAAATGTAACTGGTAACAAATCATTATTTCTCTGGGGAAAGTGTCAAGGTTCAGGTCAAACACTCAGAGGTGGTTTTCCTTAGAGTGGGGATTAGCATTCACCTAAGAAGTGATGCTCCCCATCCCCAGGCTGTGCGGTACATAGAAAGTGTTTACACAGTTAACCTAGACATTGTACAAGTTCCTTCTGAGTTAACTCTGTAATGGAGTTCAACTATGTTAAAAACACCGCAAATGCCCCCAAAATCAAAGATAATTATTTGTTAAGAATAGAGGTGAGGGGTGCCTGGGTCGCTCAGTCAGTTAAGCATCCAACTCGAGTTCAATTCAGATCATGATCTCAGGGTCATGAGATCGAGCCCTGTTTCGGGCTCTGTGCTGAGGGTGGAGCCTGCTTAAGATTCTCTCTCTCCTTCTCCCTCTGTCCCTCCCCCTCTGCGCTCTCTCTCCTTCTCTCTTAAAAAAAAAAAAAAAAAAAAGAATAGAGATGAATCCTAATTCCAAACCAAAGTATTATAATATTGGGTATTTCATTCTTCTTCTTTCATGATGTTGAAGGATCAAAGGTTGATTGTATTTGTGTGAGTAAAGCTAAAACACAAAGGAGACATGCTTTAATGCAGAGATGATGTTTTAGAAATTCTTATTCATTTATTAATTCTTTCAGCAAATGCTTATTGAATGCCTACTATGTCTTAGGTACTATACTAGGCACAAGGAAGACAAAAATGCATGAGTCATACCCGTTCTCAAACGGTATCTGATCCTGTCTGAGTGAGAGATAACCCACTCTAACAGAGCTGCATGTTGCACTATGATAGAAATAGAGTGGACTGTTGTGACGCCAGAGAATGCGGCAGGTTAGATAAGACTTCCAAGAATGAGAAACCTGATGCAAGAGAAGGAATTGTCCAGATGCAAGAGAGACAAATGGACAGAATTCAGTCAGAACACACAGGAGATGAATTAGGGATGGATGAAGATATCTGGATAGAGTCCGAGGATCATTTCTTGCTTCCAGAGAAGCAACTCTGTTTTTGTCTGTTCTGTATTGTTGAATTTCATCTAAGATTTTATTTGAGTTAAGCTTCATGAAAATAAAATATATCAAGAGCTTATAGTAAGGAGTTTGTGGGGAGTTTAAACAGCAGGAGCTAAGAGGGCATGTGTAAAAATGCTAGAAAATTAAATTAACAAGATTGGCAAAGGACAAATTGTAAACTTGATTAAATGAGAACCTAAGTGTCACAGGATGAAATGCAATGTTCCTCTTGTGTAAGGATAAAAGACTTTAATAGGGACTGGCACCATCACACCTCAATAGAAAAAATCAGGAGAGAGCTATTTACTTACAGTAAGTACGGTTTCTCTTTATAAAGCAAGCATGGCTTGGGTAGGTCAAGACAAAGCAAAATTCTTATTATTCACAATAATGGTAAAATCTATTGTTCAAAAAAAAAAGCAAGATCAAAGCCAGGCTAATAAGAGAAAATACATTTTTCTTAACTTATTTTTTTTCCATATGAACGTTCATCTTGATGTGGTAAGTTTACATTGTAACTAAACATATGAAGACTAACTCTCTCTGGTGGCAGATAAAACTGTAATTAATGCCATTTTCCATTTGTGATAGACTGAATTTTTGTGTCTCTCCAATTCATGTATGGAAATCTTAGCCCACAGCCCCAGTGATAGTTTTAGGAAGTAACGGTTTTAGGAGATGACTAGGTCATGAGGGTAGAGCCTCATGATGGGGATTAGTGCTGCTATAAGAGACCTTCAGGCCTCCCCTGCCCCCTTTTACCACGTAGGGACACAACAAAAAGTTAACCATCTATGAACCAGGAAGCAGGACCTCACCAGACAGCAAAGCTGTTAGTGTTTTGATCTTGGACTTCGCAGTCCCCAGAACTTTGAGAAACAAATTTCTGTTATTTATAAGCTACCCAGTCTAAAATATTTTTGTTACAGCCATCCAAAAGGACTGACACAGTCCTAGACCCTCTATAGCTTGATCAGAGGAGAGATTCATTAGCATTTGGCTGAAATTTGAAATGTCATCCAGGTTTGTAAGACTTAAGGTGGAAGCTCCTCCTTTTGTGAGAGAGGTGAAGTACATTGAGGGAGAAGATAAAAGCCCCAGCACGATGGATCTAAATGGATAGAGGAGGAAGGAAATGTACAAGGAACTATTGGCCTTGGTCTGAAAATGTTTTCACTTTCATAATTCAGAGACCTACTAAGTCTAGCGTGTGTCTGTCTTTGTTTTCAGCCCTTGTACTAACTTTCTGAGAACTTTGTGGCCATTTGGTTGCAGAGTTGTTGTCCAGGTTGTCCAGAAGAAAGCTGATAGAAGAGATGCAGAAATGAAAGAGATACATGGTGAATTATAAATCTGTGTGTACATGCATTTTCTTCTAATTATTTCATAATTTTTAATGTTTGGTTCTTTAATCTATACAGACTTTATTTTTATGTAAGTTCTCAGAAGATGTTTTCTGGTACATACAGCAAAAGCATCCTAAATAAAACAGAGAACTGGACTATTCAACTTACATATTTATGTATCTGTGTGTACACACAGGCATGGAAATGAGATCAGAAATAAAGACCATAAAGCACTTGGCAGTGGATACCTATAGAAGAGAGGTCCAGAAGTGAGTGCATGCAGAGGGCTTTCAATTTTGTTTCAGTTTTTATATTGTCTGTCTCTTATACAAACAAAACAAATTTCTGGATTACTTAGGCACATATTAGCTTTCTCTGGGTGATGATGCGGTTACAAAGAATCCCAAATTATCAGTAAACAACAACGATAAATCTTTATTTCTAACTCAGTTATGCTGGGTTCACTATGGTTCTGTTCTACATTCCAGAATATAAGCTGAAAAACTAGCAGCTTATCAGCTAGCTATAATATAGGTTTCTCATGGTAAGGAAAAAAAAGAGCAATCACCAAACCACAAAATGGACTTCACATTTCCCGCATGAGCCTGGCATACATGCCTTTCTTTTATATTTCATTGGCCAAACAAATGACCACTACTAAAGGTCAATGAGATAAGGTTGTATAATCTATTTTCAGGGGCAGTAAGGAAAACAACTAAGAATAATAATAAAATTATACCACATGTAACTTTTAAGAAAAAGAAAAGGTTATTCTTTTTTTAAAATGATGGAAGAACTAAAGAAAGAAGGAGAAAATAAAGGAAAAAAGAGAGGAGGGAAGGGAAGAAGGAAGGAGATTGAGCGGCTGTGTTGGTGATAAGTTAGAGATGGACCAGACTCGAGACAGAGAGACCAACTGCAAGGCTCTTGCTGTCATCTATATAAAAGATAATGAGAGACTGCTAGGAGGCAAATCCAGTAATGATGCAGGACCTGTAGTGCTAGGACTTCTGTCATTATTAAAGAAACAGTATCTAAGATCATTTTTGAAACAAAGATAATGGGAAGACCAAACATTGACTATTTTAATTATAGGGCGGAAGTGACTGGAGAAATTGTTACTAAAGGTAAATTTTCTCTGTGTGAAAATTCAACTGTTTATCCAAAGTCAATATATTAGCACTTTCAATATTCTATTATTACATTAAATAAAAGGGTTATAAATTGTAATGTATACCAAAGTTATACGAGTAGATTTATATTGGAATGTTTCTAATAACTTGTGGTACTGCCTATCTATGAAACAAATGTTTCTACTTTACTAATTTAAGATATTGTTATGGACTGAATGTCTGTGTCCCCTCAAAATTCATAAATTGAAGCCCTAGCCCCCAGTGTGTTGGTGTTTAGAAATGAGGCTTTTGGGAGGTAGTTAGACAAGGAAGGTAGGGCCCTGGTCTGATGAGATTGGTGCTCTCCTAAGAAGAGACACCAGAGAGATTGTTCTGCCCTGTAGGTGGTGTGTGTAATCCAGGAAGAGAGTCCCCACCCAAACGTGACCATGCTGGCACATTGATCTCAGACTTCAGCCTCCAGAACTGTGAGGAAATAAATTTATTTATGTTGTGTAAGCCATTCAGTCTATGGTATTTCATTATGGCAGCTTAAGTTGACTAAGATTAGTTAACAAAATAAACAGGAGTACAGACATGGCAGACCAAGAAAGTCCTTCAAAGTGTTTGGTTAAAAAGATCTCTGTCATACAGATACCGGCTCTATTAATATTGCACACACATATTCAGAGAGAGACAGAGAGAGAGAGAGAGACAGACAGAGACAGAGAGAGAGAGAGGAAGGGAGAGAGAGGGAAGGAGGAAGAGAGAGAGAGAGAGAACGCACAAGAGAATACTAGAGTTGCATTTATTACACAACATGAAGTATACATTTTTTGCTTTACAACTGCCAGGCATTCATCAACCACATTCCAGGAACATCACACCATTTCTGTATTATCAGAAACTTATCCAAATCTGATTTCCCCAAACATAAGTGACCCATAGGGAGAGTTTGATGAATGTCCTTCCACAGAGGACTTTTAATGGATTTCTACTTCTGCCTAAGCTGCTTTATTTGAGGCTTTGTGGAAGGTAAGGCAATGCCGTATGACCTTCTAGGGTCCCTTCTAAGCCTCAAGCCCTATTACAGAGAAGCTAATATTCTGAAGAACTCAAGAACCTTCATCATCTATTATTCAAATTCATGGAATTTCCTCTGGTTACTGTCACATAGCATTTTCCTTTTTAAAACAGTATTCAATTCACTTCCATTTTTCTCCACTGTGACCCCAACCCCCTTCTAATACAATGCATTCTGAATATATGCTGCCAGAAGGAATAATTCCTGCAAATTAATAAGGCTTGTCATAGAAAACGTCAACTTGGTATTGGAACAACAGAGCAATAAACCAAAAGCAATTCCACAAAGTAATGATGCATGGCTAAAAAATAAAATCTGTCCTTTGTCAGGTTTTTGATGAGTGCTAATAAGAAATCTAATCTTGTTAAAATAAAAAATATTTTTCTTAATATGTTTTATACAGTAGAATTTTATTAAAATAAACCCATCTTTTTTTTCCTTTTACCATTAAGGAAACTCTCCTTTTTATAGAAATTATTCTTACAGAATATACAGCAATTGACAGTGAAGAAAATCTAATAAGATATAAAACAGGTTTCTTTATTAAATATATTTCAAATAGTACATATATTTCATGTGGCCAAATTTGGCACCATATGGAAGAAGTAAACAGCATAAAACTACTAAATGGGGTCTAAATTATTTAGATAAAGAATATATCCCACTTCAAATTTAGGAGTCTGGAAAAAGATTATATAGTTTCATAAATCTACAATGAATTCCATAGCATTGGCAACATTAGAGTAATTTTACAAACAAGTTTTATGGGGGCACCTGGGTGGCTCAGTTGGTTAAGCGTCCAACTCTTGATTTTGGCTCAGATCATGATCTCAGGGTTGTGGGATCAAGCCCCGTGTTCAGTTCCACGCTCAACACAGAGTCTGCTTGAGATTCTCTCTCTCCCTCTCCATCTGCCCCTCCCCATTTCATGCTCTCTCTCTCTCTCTCTCTCTCTCAAAAAAAAAAAATCTTTAAAAAAAGAGTTTTATGAATATGTATATAACATATACACATAAGCACATATATATGAAATGACATATGGAAGTAAATTTTGACATGCAAAGTGCACATATTATTGATTTTATTAAATACTGCATTCCCTCTGTCCTTTTACAATAGCACTTATCCCCCTTAAAATTGTAAATATACTATTATAGTTAGTATGTTAATTGTTTATTGGCTAAATCCCACTAGAATATGACGACACAGGGAGGAATCTCCTTGAACAACTTTTTTATTGTATGAAATTTTAAGCACACACCAAAATAAACAGATAGTGTAATGTACTCCTTGTGTTTATTACCTGACTTCAATAATTATCAAGTCATGGGTATCTTTTTATATTCACACCTACACATTCTACATATACCCTATATTATTTTGAAGTAAATTTCAGACTACATATAATTTCATCTGTATATATCTTAGCATGTATTTCTACAAGATACTCTTTGTAAAATATGTAATTGCAACAATGCTCTCACACCTAAAAAAATTAATAGTAATACCTTAATGCTAATCAACTATTTAAATCAGTGTTCCAAATTCACTTACTGTGTCACTGATTTTTTTACAAATATGTGTTTGAATCAAGATCCAAATATGTATCACCACTAAAAAATGAAATATAAGAATCTGAAACACAGTGAGTGTTAAGCTATGCTTACTACTAGGCAAAGCAGGAGAAACTTGATCCAACACAAAGGAGTTAGGTTTTGTGGGACAGAGTCTTCAGATTAAGTGGCAAAAACAATCAGAGACAACTAGTTGTAGTATTGAGGACTGACTCATAGGCAGGAATATAAAATGGCCCCTTAGAAGATTATCACCCAGAACAAGAAGGCCAAGTATGGAGTGGCGGCAAAGCAAAAGACTCACAGTATCATAAGGAAAAGCAACTGGTCTTTTAATTTTTTTAATTTTTATTTTTTCGAAGATTATTATTTTAGAGAGAGAGAGCAAATGCGGGGGAATGGGCAAAAGGAGAGAGAGAGTCTTAAGCAGACTCCAAGCACAGCCCAATGCCCGGCTTGATGCCTGGCTGGATCCCATGACCCTGAGATCATGACCTGAGCAGAAATCAAGAGTCAGATGCTTAACCAACTGAGCCACTCAGGTGCCCTGCAATTAGTCTTTGTAAAACAAAGTCCTTGGCTTGTTGGCACAGGATGGTGCTGGGCAGAGGCAAGTTGCTGACCCTCATGCCCTTTACTGAGTACAGCTAGCACAGGTGAGTGACCCACTGTGGGGACAGTCACAGAATTCACTCTCAGGCTGTTGTTCTGCTAATTCTGACCAATTTTCCAAGAAGTCTTGGTCCTACCATCATAGTTACTTACAACCTCTTCCATGTTCCAGACTCTGGATCATGCAGAAGGTAAGTCCTTATGCATATGCTCAAAGCTCAGAGAGATTTTCTTTGTTAATGCATTGTAACTGCTTGATTTGTCTCTTACATCTCTTATAAGTTTCCACTCCATCTTTTATTTATTTTTAACTTCCAATTTATTTTTTAACTTCCAATATATCTGCTGAGTTCTCTGAGTTCTTTACAGAACAGCTTTTGCTAACATTCCCTATGATGGCATATGTCATGATCCTTTGCTGTCTCTATTTCCCACATACTGGTGGTGAGACCTAGAGGCTTGATCAAATTCAAGTTCAGTTTCTTTGGCAAGACCAGTTCATGTATGGCATTTTGTTCTTACTTCAGGAAGCATATGATGTCCATTGTCTCTCTTTTTGTATGCTAACAGTGCTTGATGATCAGTTCCTAGATCAATTAATTCATTAGAGGTTACCAAATAATATCTTTTCTTCTATCATTCCGTCCTCTTTTACTTGATGGAATACTTCCATAAAGAGAAGCTTTCCCTCATTAAATATTTGAAATAGTTTATTTAGAAAGGTAGGATAATGTTTAATTCTTCCTTTTTTTTATCAGATCTAAAAATGGACAAAGAAACAGCTAGCATCCTCAAATATGATTTTGGTAAACAGAATTCTGAGATGACCCCCAATAACCCTTGCCCTTGTATGAGTCTCTCCCCTTGAGTATGTGCAGGACCTTTGAATATGATGGAATATTACTCTTTTGATAACAGTATATTATATGACAAGGGTGAATTTAATTTGATTTGATTTGATTTAATTTATTAATTTAATTTATTAATTTAATTTACTCAAAAGCAAGATTATCACAGTTGGTCCTGAGTTAATCAGATGATTAAGATTTAAAAAGAGGGACTGGACCCTCCCTGAGAAAGATTCTCCTGCTTGCTTTTAAATCATATATGGAGAAGGGGGGCACATTACAAACCAAAAATATAATAATAGTGGCTTTTATATTTACCTATGTAGTTACCATTATGACTGTTCTTTATTTCTCTAATGGATTCCAGTTATAGTGTCCTTTCATTTCAGTATGAAGGACTCCTTTTAGCACTTCTTATAAGACAGATCTGCTAGCAATGATTCCCTCAGTTTTATCTGGGAATGTCTTTTGATTTTAAAGAATAATTTTGCCACATATAAAATTCTTAGTTGACAGGTTTTTTTTTCCTTTCAGCTCTTTAAATATTTTGTCTTACTGACTTCTAGCCTCTATGATTTCTGATAAGAAATCTGTTAATTTTATTGGAGACTTCTTATATGTGATGAGTCACTTCCCTTCTTTGCTTTCAAGATTCCATTCTTGTCTTTGGACAGCTTGATTATAATGTGTCAAGATGTGGATGTCTTTAAATTTATTCTACATGGATTTTGTTGAGATTCTTGATATGTAGATTCATCCCTTATGAAATCCGGGAGATTTTCAGCCATTATTTCTTCAATTCCTCTTTTGACCCTTATTTCTCACTCCTTTCCTTCAGGACTCCCATCCCGCATATGGTGGTACACTTAATGGTGTCCTACAGGTCTCAGGCTCTCTTTGTTTTTCTTTATGCTTTCTTATTTCTGCTGCTCAAAGTGGGCAATCATGGTTGACTTATTTCAATTTCATGGATTATCCTGTCCAAATCTGTTATAGAAAGTCTCTAGTAAATTTTTCATATTGACTATTATAATTTTCAGCTAAAGAATTTCCATTTGGTTTCTCCTTTTTATAATTTCTATCTCATTCTTCATAGTCTCTCTATACTGAGACATAGTTATGCTGGTTTTCTTTAGTTCATTGTCTATGATTTCCTTCAGCTCTTTGAGTATACTTAAGACAGTTGCTTTAAAGTCTATGTCTAGTAAATCCAATGTCTGGGTTTCCTCAAAGATAATTTATGTTAATTTCTTTACTTTCTGTGAATGAGCCATTATGTCTAATTTCTTGATAGACATTGGCAACATGTTTTAACCCCCCCTCTTTTGAATCAATGAGGTAGACATCTATACATGAACAAAAGGTAGGTCTTTTGCATCCCAGGACCTTACTCCAAGGGACCTGGGAGGAGTCTCATCCACCAATGCAGCTGGAAAGAGACAGACAAACCTCCATATGAGATATGGAACCAGCAGAGCCAAAGAAACAGTTAATCTGGGCAGGAACTCATGCATGACAGAGAACTTACAAAACTCCAGCCTTCCCAAAGGGAAACTTCATACCACTGGAGAAAAAAAAAAAAGAAAAGAAAAGAAAAAGAAAATTATGAGTTTGGTCACAGAGGAGGCAATAAGAAAAGCTTTTTTGCTGCAATCTCTCCTTCAAGGAAGTACTGAAAAGGGCTAATTGTCTGGTGGAGGCAACCCTTCCCGTAGGCAGTCAGGGATTAAAAAGAATATAATCTACAAATGAGCCCCCACTGGGCTATCAGTGGATTTCTCAGCAAAAACTTTACAGTCCAGGAAAGAATGGAATGATACATTCAAAGTGTTAAAAGATAAAAATTGCGGGGCACCTGGGTGGCTCAGTCGTTAAGCGTCTGCCTTCAGCTCAGCTCATGATCTCAGGGTCCTGGGATCGAGCCCCACATCAGGCTCCCTGCTCAGCGGGAAGGCTGCTTCTCCCTCTCCCACTCCCCCTGCTTGTGTTCCCTCTCTTGCTGTCTCTGTCTCTCTGTCAAATAAATAAATAAAATCTTTAAAAAAAAAAAAACATAAAAATTGCTAGCCAAGAATACTTTATCCAGGAAAGTTCTGAAGGAGAAATCAAGGCTTTCTCAGGCAAACAAAAGCTGAGGAAGCAAACGCTGAAAGGCATTCTTAAAGCCAAAATGAAAAGATGCTAGTCAGCAACATGAAAACATAGAAAAGTATACGATACATGCATAAAGGTGAAAAATATACAGTCAGACTTAGAAAACTGTAACTCTAGGGGCATCTGGGTGGCTCAGTCAGCTAAGCAGCCAACTCTTGGTTTTGGCTCAGGTCAAGATCTCAGGATCATGAGATTGAGCCCCGTGTAGGGCTTTGTGCTCAGTGTGGAGTCTGCTTAAGGCTTTCTCCCTCTCTCTCCCCCTATGCCCCACCTCCTTGCTTGCACATTCTCTCTCTCTAAAATAAATAAATAAAATCTTAAAAAAAAAACAAAACTATAACTCTACACTAGAATAGTGCATTAACCACTCAACTATAATATAAACTTACCCAATGTTATATGTCAATTGCATCTCAATAAAATTTTTTAATTAATTAATTAAAACACTACAAAGTGCATTGTTCATACCGGTATTCAGCCATTTTTCTGGAATAAATGTTCCTTGGATCACTACAAGTCTTTGGTTAATTTCCAGATTCTGAAAAATACATGCCATTGTTTTTATGGAGGAAAGAATTTTTAGGAGGTTCTCATTCCAAAATTCTAGAAGTGCTTCTTCCTGGTTACTTTTTGAAAATATTAGTGGACCACTATATGATGCTAGAAATGCTCATTGCTATTGCTCTTTGGTCTTTTATTCTTTTTTTTTCTTTCTGTTTTTAAGTTTTTGATTTCATTCCAGTTAGTTAACATATAGTGTTATATTTAGTTTCAGGTGTACAATATAGTGATTCAACAATTCCATACATCACTTGGTGCTCATCACAGTGTGCTTCTTAATCCCCATCACTTGTTTATTTTATTTTATTTTATATTAACTTAATTTTATTATGTTATGTTAGTCACCATACCATACATCATTAGTTTTTGATGTAGTGATCCATGATTCATTGTTTTTGTATAACACCCAGTGTTCCATGCAGTACGTGCCCTCCTTAATACCCATCACTGTGCTAACACATCGCCCCAACCCCCTCCCCTCTAAAACCCTCAGTTTGTTTCTCAGAGTCCATAGTCTCTCATGATTCATCTCTCCCTCCGATTCCCCCCCTTCATTTTTCCCTTCCTTCTCCTAATGTCCTCCATGCTATTCCTTATGTTCCACAAATAAGTGAAACCATATGATAATTGACTTTCTCTGCTTGACTTATTTCACTTAGCATAATCTCCTCCAGTCCCATCCATGTTGATGTAAAAGTTGGGTATTCATACAATGGAATATTATGCAGCCATCAAAAGGAATGAAATCTTGCCATTTGCAGCGATGTGGATGGAACTGGAGGGTATTATGCTGAGCGAAATAAGTCAATCAGAGAAAGACATGTATCATATGATCTCACTGATATGAGGAATTCTTAATCTCAGGAAACAAACTGAGGGTTGCTGGAATGGTGGGGGGTGGGAGGGATGGGGTGGCTGGGTGATAGACATTGGGGAGGGTATGTGCTATGGTGAGTGTTATGAATTGTGTAAGACTATTGAATCACAGACCTGTACCTCTGAAACAAATAATACATTATATGTTAAAAAAAAAAAAAAAAAGAAGATAGTAGGAAGGGAAAAATGAAGGGGGGGAAATCGGAGGGGAAGACGAACCATGAGAGACTATGGACTCTGAGAAACAAACTGAGGGGTCTAGAGGGGAGGGGGGTGGGGGGATGGGTTAGCCCATCTGTATATACTGACCACATCTTCTTTATCCATTCATCTGTTGAAGGGCATTTCGGCTCTTTCCACAGTTTGGCTATTACAGACATTGCTGCTATGAACATTGGGTGCATATGGCCTTTCTTTCACTACATCTGTGTCTTTGGGGTAAATACCCAGGAGTGCAATTGCTGGGTCATAGGGTAGCTCTATTTTTAATTTTTTGAGGCACCTCCACACTGTTTTCCAATTAAGATTAGAGCAGAGATCAATGAATTAGAAACCAGAAACACAATAGGTCAGATCAATGAAACTAGAAGCTGGTTCTTTGAAAGAATTAATAAGATCAATAAACCACTGGCCAGACTTAGCCAAAAGAAAAGAGAAAGGACCCAAATTAATAAAATTATGAATGAAAGGGGAGAGATCACAACTAACACCAAGGAAATAGAAACAATTATTAGAAATTATTATCAATTACTGTATGCCAATAAACTGAGCAATCTGGATGAAATGGATGCCTTCCTGGAAACCTATAAACTCCCAAGACTGAAACAGGAAGAAATTGACAACCTGAATAGGCCAATAACCAGTAACAAGATTGAAGTAGTGATCAAAAACCTTCCAAAAAACAAGAGTCCAGGGCCTGATGGATTTCCTGGGTAATTCTACCAAACATTCAAAGAAGAAATAATACCTATTCTCCTGAAGCTGTTTCAAAAAATAGAAAGAGAAGGAAAGCTTCCAGACTCATTCTATGAGGCCAGCATTACCTTAATCCCCAAACCAGGCAAAGATGCCATCAAAAAGAAGAATTTCAGACCGATATCCCTGATGAATATGGATTCCAAAATCCTCAACAAAATCCTAGCTAATAGGATCCAATAACACATTAAAAGGATCATCCACCACGACCAAGTGGGATTTATCCCCGGGATGCAAGGGTGGTTCAACATTCGCAAATCAATCAATGTTAATTTGATTGATTCAATCAATCAATGTTAATTTGATTTAATTCCACATTAATAAGAGGAGAGAGAAGAACCATATGGTCCTCTCAATTGATGCAGAAAAAGCATTTGACAAAATACAGCATCCTTTCCTGATTAAAACTCTTCAGAGTAGAGGGATAGAGGGAACATTCCTCAAGTTCATAAAATCCATCTATGAAAAACCCACAGCGAATATCATCCTCAATGGGGAAAAGCTGAGAGCCTTTCCCTTAAGATCAGGAACACGTCAAGGATGCCCACTCTCACCACTATTGTTCAACATAGTACTAGAAGTCCTAGCAACGACAATCAGACAACAAAAAGAAATAAAATGTACTCAAATTAGCAAAGAAAAATTCAAACTCTCTCTGCAGATGACAAGATACTTTATGTGGAAAACCCAAAAGACTCCACCCCCAAATTACTGGAACTCATACAGCAATTCAGTAATGTGGCAGGATACAAAATCAATGCACAGAAATCAGTTGCTTTCTTATACACTAACAACGCAACTGTAGAAAGAGAAATTAAAGAAACGATTCCATTTACAATACACCAAAACCATAAGATACCTCGGAATAAACCTAACCAAAGAGGTAAAGGATCTATACTCTAGGAACTACAGAACACTCATGAAAGAAATTTGTCTTTTATTCTTTCTACACTTTCTCCATGTTTAGAGCTGGGACATAAAAATTAAAATAAAAAACACTTATAAACACATAAGTTCAATACATTAAGTTCATACTTCAAATTTAGAACTACAAGGTTCTTTTTTTTAATTTATTTATTGTTTTTAGTAATCTCTACACCCAACATGGGGCTCAAACTTACAACCTTGAGATCAAGAGTCACATCCCCTTCTGACTGAGCCAGCCAGGGCACCCTCAAATTATAAAATTTTTGCTTGACTTTATTGACCTTGATCTATATTTACTTTCTCCCATGATGAAAACTCTAGGCTTCAATAAAACCAACAAAATGTCAGCATATTATTGGGATAGATTCCTAGAAATAGGATTGCAAGGTCAAAGGGTAAACATAGATTGGTTTGCAACCCTCTCAGGAACTTCCCAAATGTAATCTGCAACTGGCCCCCATACATGGAGAGCAGGAAGATACCAAAGAAAAAGGCAGGCCACTCCAGGTTGCTGGGTGGCAGTTTTAATAAGCAAAGGGAACTTACATACGAGGCTTCTCTTGGGTGGCAGCAAGATAGATGGATCCCTGTATCCGACCACCAAATCTTAAAAGTTTATAAAGAAGCCCTAACTGGATCGTGCAGGTGCTCTCAACACATCACTATCTCAAGGTTTTGTCCTTGGAGCAATGTCTGGGAGCGGGAAAGGCAAGCAGAACCCACATTCCAAGGACAGGGGATGGAGTGAGGAGGCTTTGAGTGCCCAGGTTCAACCCAAGGGCCAATCAGCCATCACATCTTTTTGATGATATTCTCCAACAACATATATGTAGTTTTGCTAAATATTGCCAACTCCCACCACACAGGGATTGTACCAGTTTGCATTCCCACTGTAAATATACAAGAGTATCTTTTTCCCCACTGCCACACCAACAGAGTATATTGTCAAACATTTGGAATTTGCTAAACTAATCATTGACAAATCGTATCTTAGTTTTAATTTCCAATTCTCTTATTTTCAAAAAAGTTGAGTATGTTTTTATTAGGTTGAAAACTATTTGCATTTTTATTCTATGAACTATCTGTTCTAATCTCTAATTCATTTTTTTGTCAACTTTTTTCATCATGATAAGTGTACCCTTTAATCCCCATCATCTATTTCACCCATCTCCCCACCCACCTCCCCTTGGTAACCATCAGTTTGCTCTGTTTCAGAGTCTGTTTCTTGGTTTGTCTTTCTCTTTCTCTCTTTTCCTTTGATCATTTGTTTTGTTTCTTAAATTCCACACATGAGTGAGATCATAGGGTATTTGTCTTTCTCAGACTGACTTATTTCGCTTAGCATTATACTTATATTTTTTTCTAATTTGTTTTTTAATGAAGCTACTAGTCTCTTTCTTTTTGAAAAAGTTCTTTATATAAGTTTTGATTTCTTTTTCAATTCTGCTATTTATTTGTATCTGTATTTGTATTTGGTGATCTTTTCCAAGCATAAAAAACATTTCTAAAAAATCATCAGATGCATCAATATTTTTCCTTAATGCTTCTGTATACTAAGTCATAGTAAGAAAAGACGTCCCCATGTTTAGATGACAAAGTACTCAACTCTAGTCATTGCATGGTTTTATATTTTATGGTTGACTCTGATTCATTTGGAATTTATCTAGAACATAGAGTATGAAGTGGATGAGGGCAGGGTCCTTTGCTTTTTTTGGCTGATGTATTCCAAATATCCAGAACAAATAGCTAACACATATTAGGCACTCAGAATATAGTCACTGGACATGTGATTAAGTGAAGAAAAAGGAGGTTAGGAATAAATACAAATTTAACAACTATAACATCCCACATGCTTTAACTTCAATTATGTCAGTAAGTCCTTATAAAGCTCCCTAAGGTGCTTTTTGTTCACTGGTTTTTATCACTAAAGAGGAAATAAGAGATCAGGCACTTGGTTCAAGACTGCATCATGTGTAAATGGGGAACTGAAAATCGCTGTGTGATTTGTGTGACTTACCATGCATGCATATACGTTAATATTCATTGCAGGGCAGGGTGTTTTTCAAGATCCAAGATCTGGATTCAGACAGATAGGCTCTAACCTTACCTCTACCACTTTCTACTTCTGGCCAACTTATTTAACTCTCTAGGCCTTAGAGTTTTATATGTTTGTTTGTTTTTAATCTTTGACAACTGTACTACTTCATAAACCTATTGTAGGATCACTACATCAAAAACTAATGATGTATTGTATGGTGACTAATATAACATAATAAAATTTAAAAAAAGAATTAAATGAAAACATGCATGCAGAAGTCTTAGATCATGGTACGTGGAAGCGCTTGGCAAAGCTTAGCCATTGTCATTTATTCAGGATATCATTTACTTTCTCTTTTCTGCCTCTCTTTACCGGTTTGATCAGCAAATGTCCAAAACATCCTCAAAGGGTGTGGGTAGATGCAAAGCAGTCCATTTCTTCCTATGTATGCTCTCAGGCGCATCAGCTTTCCATTGACAGCCCTCTTGATTCTCAGCATTAAAATTCTTAATATTCTTGGAGATGAAAGGTTTAGCATAGAGAATACTGTCAATGGTACTGTAATAGCATTGTATGGTGACAGACGGTAGCTACACTTGTGCAAACATAGCATATAGAGTTGTCCAAAAACTACGTTGCACATCTGAAACTAATGTAACATTGTGTGTCTACTATAAAATTTTTTTAAATCTTAATATTTTAAAAAATCAGCTGCATGCCTTGTTTGACCCTTAGGGGATAGATACAAGAGGGGGGTTATTTCCAGTACAAGGTTAGCAGTGACATAGCAAGGCATCCAAGGATGCTGGGTCACAGCATCAGCATATTGGAGAAAGGCCAGAGAGTACATGGGGTGGGGAGCAAGGGAGCATCACCTGTTCTGATCACCTCCTGTTCACCCTCTTTATGGGGGAAGAATTTCTGCCTTAGGGCAATGGGGATGGGCAAACACAGGACATCTGACACCGGACAGATAAGATGAGAGCAGTTTATTAGTCACATACACTTACAGCTCGGAGGGAGGAGGGCACTGCTGCCATGGAGGGTCACACAGGATTGTACTTGGGAACAGAGCGAACAACTAGGGGCTGCGGACTTTGTAGTAGCAAGAGAATGAAGTGCCCTGCCCCCTTTCTGGTGGGAGAATGTGACTAGCTTGTTTGAATAATTCCACGGGTCATCGGGGAACCGAAACCTACTGCTCAGGGATAAGCAGGAACTTCACCTGGTCCCCTTACTAAAGAAAGGTGTACGGTTTGGGGAACTTATCCAGCAGGAGCAGAGTAGGTGGGCACTTGCGGTTAGGCTGAAGGAGCCCTCCTGATTTCACCAAATGTCAAGGCAGTACAGAATATTGAGCTTTAAGTTTCAGCTTTATACCACCATGTCCAGTGAGGGTGGGTGTCTGAACGAAAAAGAACACTTGAAACGGCTGGTAATGGAGATCTCTAATTCACCATTTTGTGCAAGTCCACCCTGCTTGCGACAAACCCCCAAAGCAGTCTTGCACATGAAAGCCCTTGGCTCTTACCGTGTTACTCTGGAAGATGTCACAAATGTCAAGCCCTAAATCTCCAACATGAAAAGCCAATTGCTTATCTCAATTATCTCATACAGAAGCCAAAATAGCCATCCAAACCAAATTGTGTAAACTTGTACATACATAAATTGATGATTAAGTGAACATATAACTACGGGAGAGAAAATGTTGCTTTATATCAAATGATTAATTATGCAGTGATTAATGAAGCCACTTTAAATAAACAGATACCTTAAATGCATGAATAAGACTCTAATGGAAATATCACTGTTAGAGATGACAGAAAATGTGCATTTATTTGATGAATGCATTTCATAAACATCCAGCTATTCACTTTAATAGTGTTTTATTTCTAATCTATATGTATCACCTCTTTGGTAAACTACCTTCATTCTTAGGTAAGACTATTTGCAACAGTTACTTCTACATCCACATTGTATAGTAGATTTCTCTGACATTGATAGAACTTGTTAAAATACAAAAAAAAAAAAAAAAAAAGAGTAAAATATGTTACTGGGTTTTTTGATAGTTACTGAGTTGCTAAACGTTGGCACAGACTTTTAATTAGCCATTGAAGCTCACAGAGGATTTCTTCCAAAAATGGCACAACAATATGCTTTCTGTTTACACTGCTCAAATTAATTATCCTCCCTCAGGAAAAAACCTATATTTTACAAGAATTTAATGCAGTATATGGACCTTGTCCAGTGGCTGTAAGAAAGTGTATAATAAAAGATATTAAAAGATTTTTTTTTAAATGTATGTCCATTGGTAGTTTTGAATGCATCTCAGCATCTCATCTTACATATATTATTCCGTTTGGAGTTTTTTATAAAACAATCAATAAAAAATGTAAAACAGGGATCATTTCAGTTGAAATAGTTTAGGCATTTAGAAGGCATTTAAGCTAAATGAAATAAGTCAGAGAAAGACAAATACCATATGATTTCACTCATATGTGGAATTTAAGAACTCCATAGTTATTGTATGCATCACAAAATGAAATTCTTCATGAGTGTAGATTGAAACAAAGTAATTATTCTTAGAAAATTTAAGACAATAATTTTTCTTTAAGGGCTGTAATTCATGTGAGTTAACATAACCATTTATTTCTTTAATATAGATAGAAAAGTAGAGGGTTTACTAAGTGCCTGGCACTGATAATAAAAATCTGCATTCATGAAATTTACAGTTTAAAGGATTGCACAGTTGAGAAGAAATATTAACTAGTAACCAGCACTATGTAATTATTAAAATTAGATGATAAAAACACTAAATTGAAAAGATACAAACATCCCTGCCTTGTTGCAGCATTATCTACAATAGCCAAATTATGGAAGTAGCCCAAGTGGCCACTGATTCATGAATGGATTAAGAAGATGTGGCATATATATTATATATAATATATGTATATTATATATATATAAAAGGAAAAATTAACCGTCAAAAAAATGAAACCTTGCCATTTATATTGACATGGATGGAGCTAGAGAGTATTAAGCTAAATGAAATAAGTCAGAGAAAGACAAATACCATATGATTTCACTCATATGTGGAATTTAAGAAACAAAACAAAAAAAGAGATAAATGAAACAAAACAAAAACCAGACTCAATTATAGAGAACTGATGGCTACCTACATGAGGGGAGCTGGGTGGGGGTATGGGTGAAACAGACGAAGGGGATTAAGAATGCACTTGTCATGAGGAGCACTGAGTAATGTATAGAATTGTTGAATCACTATATTGTATACCTAAAACTAATTTAACAGTGTATGTTAACTACACTGGAATTTTAAAAAATTAGATGATAATGTTCAAGAGTGTATTACTTTAGTTTGGGTGGTCAGGAAGACCACTCTAAAGACTGGCATTTAAGCTTAGTTCTGAATGTCAAGAAGAGAGCATAAATATCAGGAAGAAGAGAGTTCCCGTATGATGGCTCTAAGGCAGAAACTGGTAAAAATAATAAGTTTAGTAAGTTTGAAGTGTGGTATGCAAGAGGGAAAGCAGCATGGAATTCGTCAAACGAGTAAAGACAGGCAGGGTCTAGATATGCCTGATAAAGCAGGGTAAGGAGTGGATTTTATTCTAATTATGATCAGCAGTGATGAGGGAGTTAAAAACAACTGTGATATGATCACTCTGGGTCAACAAGTGGAAAAGATTACAGGGCTGCCGGTGTCGAAGCAAGAACACCAATAAGGACATTGTGTCTAAAGGACTGGATCTGTGATTATGAGGAAAACTGGAATAAAAAAATAGTTGATTTTTGGCTTAATTTGGGAGAGATATACACTATGGTGTTTACTGAAATGAGGAAGATGAGTGAGGCGCAGGTTTGGGGGAACAGGAAAGTAAGACTTTGGGCTACGGTAAGTTTGAGACGCCTATTTGATATTAAGTGGAAATGTCAAGTAACCCGTTGGCTATATCAGTCTAGAATTCTAGGTACAGTAGGGACTGGCGTCATCTTTTAAAGATGGTATTTAAAACCATGGAAATGGATGAGATCTCCCAGAGAAAGTGTGTAGCCAGAAGAGAAGGGCCCTGAGTAAGGACCGGGGGAAGTTGTGAGTTTGAGAGAAGGAAGAATCACCAAAAACAAAAACAGGATAGCCAATGAATAAGGAAAATGTGGGAAACTTGGAAAAGTTCTAATGCTTTATAAATATAATTCTTGCCTTATAATTAGAGGTAACTGAAAGACAACTTGGCTATTTATCATGTCATCTTCCTTGGACTTGAAAGAAATTAAGATTTTCACTTGGTGTTTCTTTGGTGATAATCACATGGGAGTGTGATTACACGTGGAAAAGCACATGCAACAGGAACACAGAATTTTAGTTTTCCTACATATCATAGGACTAAATAGTTAAGAAGAAAGGGCCATTATATTATCAGGATATTCACAGAGGTCCTTTCGCATATTGATCAGACCAAAGTAAATAAGAAATGTACTTAGCTATGGACAGAGTAGAAAAATATTTAAATAAACAGGTATATACATAGATATAAATAGAATCATATACAATCAGACACACAAACATTTTTTAAACAAGTAGGTCTAAACAATAACAGGTTCATTCTGGTTTCTAATAAATGTTTTCTATGAGTCAGTTTGATCTACTCCAAGGAAAGGAACAAATCTATGAAGTGGGAGAGGTAAGAAAATAGAATTAGTTCTCTCTATGGTTTCACCTCACAGATCTATGAGTGTGATTGGAAATGAAAGTATGTAGAGGATGGACAGATGCCCAAAGGATTCAAATAAATGCAGCCGAGATTAATATTATTAATTAATATTTAATTAAATAATTTAATTTAATAATAATTTAATAATATTAATTAAATAATATTAATATTATTACTATAATTAGTATATTATTACTATTAATTAGTATAATTAATTATTACTATTAATATTATTTCTGCCCCATATACAGGGAAATTCTGTCTGACAGGAGATAGAAAATAACCTCATATTGGATGTAGCTACATAATTTATACTCTTAATAACACCATCAGCACAATGTAAAACAATTCTTATTCTCAAAAATCTACAAATATAGATTGTTCCCTTGCCCCAATGATTTTAGGACTATTCAAGAGCCAGTAGAGAGTATTTTTCACTTAGTCACTACGAAAAAAGGACCTGCAACCACGATCTCAGGACTTTCAAACTTCTGGATCTCACTGTCAATCACAGCAGTTAACTTTAGCACCATCTGATATGTTTAGCCATTATCTAGTGCAATATTAATTCCTTGAGAAAAAAATTCCTACAAATTCAGAATCAGGAGGTTTGGCTCCTAGCTCCAGGTCTGACACAAGTGAGATGGGTGATCCTGAGTATCTCACTTTCATGACTAAAATAAGAACATTGACTAGATGATTTTTGAGGTACCTTCTGACTCTCAAATATAATTTTACAAGCTACATATATGTCTATTTACTTCCAACACTACTTTATGTTCACTTTCCTCCACTGTTACTAGTAGCTCTCCATAAACCCCCTAAACTGATTTGTGGCATTTTCATAGGGCAATTTCTTAATTTAAGCCAACTCTATGTTGTGTCCCAAATTTTAAACTTTATGCTCCTCTCACTTGACCTACACATTTCAGAAATCCTCCCCACTAACCCTTCATACAGCTCTTAAGCCGACATTACCCTCTTTCTTAGGGTACATGCCTGGGTCATTTTATGAGCAACCCCTTTCTTGGTCACATCCATGGCTAGCACTTTGAACACTACACTATGAGCAATCTGCACAGTTTGGACAAGAAATAGTAAGCTGACTTCTAAATCAACCCCCAACCAGTTCCATAATCTCATCGGGTAAGCAAGCAGGGGTTACTTCTAACCATCCATGGCTCCTTACCTACCACCTCTGAGCCTGGCCTTGGGATCTGAAACAGAAAACAGATCAGCTGTTCACTGGGTTTGGAGCAGGGCAGGGATGGAAGGAAGGGATTACAAAGAACACAAGGAAACTGGGAATGATGGAGAGTTCATTGTCTTCAGATTGATGATGGTACTGTGGGTGAATGCCTATAGCAAAATGTATCAAATTGTACACATTATACAGATGCTGTTTCTCATATATCAATTACACTCCAATAAGGCTGTTTTTTAAAATACTCAAGGAATTAAAAATAAATAAATAAAAACATACAAAACATAGGAGAGAGAGAGAGACTTAGGAGTTAAAATTGACCTGATTTGGTAATTGTGGTTAGTGAAACAAGATAAACTGACTCTCTCATCTCACTTAGAGAAAGAGCTAGAAGGTGAGTGGGAAGCACAAATTTGAAGTGAGATGTATGTGAAAGTATTCTGAAATTGTTTAAAAAAAGATCAATAGTAATAATGAGTCTCTATTTTGCTAGATGCTGAATATACAACTAAGTTTTTCATTTCATTTTACTCTGTTAAGAACAGTTAACATGAGATCTATCTTCCTAAATTTTTAAGTGTATAATACATTACTGTTGTCCATAGGACCACCTAGAGCAGATCTCTAGAGCTTATTCAGTTCTTTTGCAAAACTGATACTTTATATTCATTGATTAGTAACTCCCCATTTCCCCCTTCGCCAGCCTCTGGCAAACCACCATTCCACTTTTATTCTATGAATATGACTGTTTTAGATATCTCATGTAAGTGGAATCATACAGTATTTGTCCCATGACTGGCTTATTTCATTTAGCATAATGTCCTCAAGGTTCATCCAAAGTATAGTTAACTGTTGTTTCCAGACAGAAAAGCTATGAAAGGGAGCTCTCAATTAATGACAGAGCAGCAGCAGAGACAAGTGCTGGGGGAATTCAGAGTGTGTGGTTCTGCTATCGAGTGGCATTATAAGCCTGCTGCATTCCTTCCTTAGTTAATTACTTAGAAAAGAACCATCAGTCCCATATAGACATCGTGTCAGGTTAATTACATGAAATATAAGACCCACTTACATTGTATTTATTAACATCTAGAAACATACCAGTATTGGCTATTGCTTTGTACTTTTACTGGAAGAGTGATTTAGAATAATGGTTGATAAGCCTGATTCAGATAATATACAAAAGTTCATAACTTTTAACATAAAGTCTTGAAAATAATATTTTTAAGAAATATTTGAGGATGCTAATTAGCATTTTTGAGGAGGGACCAGTAATTGAAGGGCATTGTCTGTCTTATTACTCTCTACCTTTGAGCTGTTTGTATTTATCTCATTCAAACTACCAGTCCATTAAGGATGGGATTCTTGTCTTATTTTTGCACCTCCCAAAATATCTTCAATAGAGCAATGAAGAACCTGATGATCAATAAATATTTATTGAATGGATTAGGATAGAAGCCCTCTTATCCAAAGCAATTCATATAGTTTAATTAATTAAAAATTTAATTAAGACTGGCAATCATTAAAATAATATATTTGTGCTACAAACATTGCATTTTAATTGAAAACGAGTAAGTACATACTAACCCCACAGTTTCTTAAATGTGGACTCACGGTCTTGTTAGTAAGACCCCTGCTGTCTTTTATGTAAAAATCACCATCACACACATAGTATATGATTTCAGGTTTCAGTTTCTCTAAAGTGAAGTGAAAAAAAGACTCCTGTGAAGCAAGCCAAATGTAGAATTAGAATTATAATTTCTCCTTAATTTTGTTAAGGTTTCTAGCTTTAAAACTAATTCAACAGCAATTTTAAACAATTCACCTTCATCAGGTTTTCCAAATTTAATTTCATAATAGCAACTCCCTTCCTTTAAAAATTCATATTTCAGTATTGTACTGGATATCTAATTAAAGTTATAATTACAGTAACTCATGTGGTTTTTAAAAAAGATTTATTTATTTATTTGAGAGAAAAAGAGAGAGAGAGTGTGTGAGCAGGGGGGAGGGGCTGAGGGTGAGGGAGAGAGACAATCCTCAAGCAGACTCCCCGCTGAGTGTGGAGCCTGATGCGGGTTTCATCCCAGGACCTTGAGATCATAACCTGAGCTAAAATCGAGAGTCAGATGTCCAACCGACTGAGTCACCCAGGCGCCCCACAGTAACTCATGTGTTTATTGTTTTGCTCCCTCACTGATAAAATAAGCTGCGTGGAAATACAAAATTCATAAGTCTTATTCAACAATCTGTCTCAAGGGGGAAGAAGGGACTTCATCCATTCATTTTTTTATGAATGAGTAAAATATAACTGGCTTAAACAGGACTGGAAACAGAGACAGCTGACTGTATTGTGTATATTAAGCTAACAACCAATGTGGCAAGAGGAGCTTCTGAGCTGTGAGCCTTTGATTTGCATCAGGTATTAGTCAATATGCAATATAGAGGGAATGGAGCTATCACTTAGTCTAGCAGATGGTTAGGGGTTCCTTAAATCATATAAGTTTCCAATATTTATCTTATCATAGCACTGAGGAAAATAATACTGTTAGAAATGTTAGGACAAATGATCGAACGGACGAGCCTGGGAACTCTAGTTGCCCATGTCTCTGCCCATCTGCCCATCCACCCATCCATCCCAAGGGCTGATGGGCTCAACAACCCATCAGTGACCACTTGCCAGAGTTTGGGAAGCTCTGCCTCAAAGCTTCTGTCATGACAGCTTCTGAAGCTAGCACCAGATAGCACCACCTACTACACAATTGTTCTGCTGTTGATGGTGGAGCGCTGCTAGAGCCTGACCAGGTTTCTACTCTTTTGGGCTCCTAGTGCCTTGCTAGATGACACCTTTAGGAAATCAGTGTCAGTGTTGCTTCTTGATTAAGCTCTGGCTATCTACAAAAACATGAGCCCAAACGAGCCACCTTCCCTGGCTTCCCTCAGTGCTCCACCTCTGTTGGCATCCTGGCTCATCCAGCCCAGCCACAGTGATTCCCTATCACACGGAGGAAGACGAGCCTTCTCTCACTGATATGCATCAGGGGCGTCCCACAGTAAAACTAACTGAGACCCAAGTTCTGCAGCTTTCTAGTAAAAGATATATTTTAATTCAACCACATCCTTCTTTCCAAGAAGCACCCACTTCAGCTGGGTTGTGGCATCTGGATGGTGCCCTAGATCAGCTCTCCCCCAAAATGACCCAGGGCCCAATGTCCATCTCAGACTCCTCCCTTCAACTTCCCTTTCCTGAAAAGCTGGGCTTGATTAGGGATCTCTTAATCTATCAGATGCATTCCTCTATCTTTCAATTCCAACAGGAAAAAAAAAAAGGGGGAGAGCCCAATCTTGAATTAATCTAGAAATGAGATGGTACTGATATGAACTAGAATGGTGGCAATGCAAATAGAGGTAACTGGACAGATCATAGAGATATTTAGAAGACAGACTCAGTAGGACTTGGTGATTGGGTAGAGGTAGAGACGTGGGAGCCAGGTTTTGGTTTAGGCAACTGTGTTGGATTCTGGTACTACTAAATGAAATGGGGAGGGGGCGGAAGGGTGGGGGAGAGAGAGAAAAACACAGAAACAGAAATAGTTTAAAGAATATGTTGACTTTAACTTTGGAATATCCACATGAAGTTACCATATGAATCAAATCTCAGGAGAAAACTATGCTTCATTTAAGGCATTGACATACACTTGGTAATTGGAGCCATGAAAAAATTAGATCACTCAAGGAAGTTTTGTAAATTATGTAAATCAGAAGAGGACTTTGCATGTACTAGTAAATAGCACAAAAATTTAAGGGATAGACAGAAGATGAACAAACAAAATATTCTCAAGGGGAAAGGTTAGAGAGGTAGGAGGAATGTTAAGGACTACAAAGGAAAAGAGTATTTCAAAGACAGTGATCAAGAAGGCCCAATGCCACCGAAAATATCCACTGGATTCAATCAACTAGCAGGTCATTGATTACCTTTCAAGAATAGTTAGAGTGGAGTGGTAGGAAAGGCACTGTTTCATTTCCCAATTCTAAGATTCATGGGGTATAGAAGATGAAAAGCCTTCTTTGAGAGACTTGTGAGAAGAATATTCTCAAAGTAAAATCAGACTTAAGCTTGGAACAATAGGCGAAACATTCAGTGAAGAAACAGAGGATTTGTTTTCACAGGGGGCACAGTAGAAAAGGTTGGACAGAATGGGAGGTTGCATCATGGGAGAAGGCAGAAGGGAATTAGCACTGTGGGAGAAGATGAATCAGGGGTTAAAATTTTGCACAATAAAAAAGAGTGACATATAAGAAAGACTCAGTGAGTTTAGCTGTCAACAAGTTTCCCAAATGAGTAAAACCTTGGGGAATTCAAATAAATGCGGGTGTGGAAAGAAGAAAGGAGATTCCCCAGAGTTGCAGAATGAGGCTGCCATGGCCTGGATGCAGTTCTGCTAAGAGGATGTTAGCCCAGGTGAGTCCACTAGCGATAGAATTATTTCACACTTGACTCTCATTCATATTAAGAAAATCAGCAGCCTTTGAAGCTAGAGGATATGCTGTACTCAGGAGAGGTTGGACAGGATCCTGCTTATTTGCACAAGACCCCAAGAGAAGGCTCTGAGTTCCAGGCTTCTGGCATAAAGGCTCCTGAGTAATAGCAACTGGGCTTTCCTGAGCTCTTCCAATTGTTTCCAAAATGCTCTACCTGATTCACCCTCATCCCTGTAATCCACCCTCTATGACTCTTCCATTAATCTTTCTAGAATGCATATATGATTGTATCAGTTATCCATTGTTGCATAACAAGCCACCCCAAAACTTAGTGTCTTAAAACAACATTTATTTAACTTATGAAGCCACGAGAGGCAAACTGGACTGGCAGGTCTTCTGCTGGTCTCGTTGGGCTTCTCTCAAATATTTGTTGTCAGCTGGAATTTGATGTTTTCACTCCTATGCCTGACAGGCTGGCTATCACCTGGGACTGGCTGCTGTATGTTGGTCTCGCCTGGAATGATTGGAACAACTGGGGTTCCTTTCCAGTTCTCTTTACTGAACTCCTACTGTACCTTCAAGACCAAGGTCGGACATCACTTCTTTATGAAGCCCTTAACTGACTCTGCATATTAGGTATTTACAAACCCTCAGGGCTTCCAGGATCCGTTACACATACCCCTAATAGCAGTTATTCCAATGTATTATCATTAGTTTCATATGTGCCCATGTCCTCACCAGTCTGTTAAGGGCAAAGACTTCATTTTCACATTCTCTTTACCTAAAATAGTGCTTGCTTGAATTATAGAAACACTCAATAAATATGTTTTGAGTGAAGGAATATCTGATTATGCGTTGTCTTTCACTTCCTCCAGGATTCAGAAGGACTAAGAGTATAGAGTTTTAGTAAGTGAGTTTCACTCCCAGAGTGAACCTAGAGTTCCCCTACAGTATTGAACAGATCACTGCTTTTGGTTGCAGCCAAGGAATCTATAAAATAAAGAATAGGCTAATCTAAAATATCTTGGGAACAAAGGTAAAATTTCTTTATAGACATGAATGTAGATTGAGTTGCTTGAAATTAATTTAATTAAATAATTTAAATTGTAGTATAAATAAGTAACTGGTGAAGAATCACCTTCCAGTGAACTGAAGGTATATTACAAATAATTACATATTTCATGAAAGCAAAGATGGAAGAAAAATGCCATGCTCCTTTATGATTAAGTGTCTAAACCAGACTACTAGGTTTAAGGAAATGATAATCAACCTGTTTTGTAATGGGTGAGACAACTGGTACCATAACTGGACAGAGCCCAGGTGACATGAACAAAACAGGGAAGTTAGCTCTTCCATAAGGAAAGTCAGTACCATTGAATACTAGCAGAGGACATGTCTCCACAGACCTAGCCAACAACCACATCTTTGGGATTGGTGGCCCATGTATATAATTAACAAGTGGCAGTACCTGAATTAGTATGTGTGACTTCTCAATGAATGCATAAAGTTAGTTGAAACTGATAAATTAAAGCAGAAACATGAATTTGTATCAGCTTGCCTGCCTCAATCTCTAGGTGTTCAGATTTTAGCACAAAAAGACCTATAGTCTGAAACGTGAAAGTCTCCTACAAACGGAAATTTAATTTAATGAGTTACTACAAAAACTCTCTAGGAACTCAGTTATGCACAGTTGTACCAATTCACTCGCTTGCTGTGTCTCTCACATATGGAAAGTGTAGGTGAGCAAAAGCTCAATGCTGGTCTATAACTGTAATTCTAGCACATTATAATTGAATGTCCACCTACCACGGCCATTGTCCTAGCCTGAATCTAAGTGAGATACAGACCTTTCTTGGGTCTGTCTACCTGTCATTCCTTCTCAGTTTTTGCTGAATACAACAGAAAAAAAAGCTCTTGCGGACTTAACCATTTTTTAAAAAATTATTTAAAGCATATGCTGCCGCCCTGAACATCTACAAAGATTTCCTGAATTTCTAGAAAGCTCAGGGGGAGGGGGAGAAACGGACATGGAAAAAGAGAGGAATGAAAGAGTGAACCAGCAGTCAGGATCATAGCTCTAGTCATGCCAGGAAGTCAGTCCCCAAAAAACCTAATGCCAGCCTTGGATACTTGATGCCATTCCTGGACCGCTGTCACCGCCGTCACAGATGCTCCTTGAAACTTGATCTTGTTGCTGCTGCCGCAGCTAGCTCCTCACTACCAAAGTGGCATCTCCATCCCTTTTGCTTGCCTGACTCATTAATCATCCATGCAGATGGAGGCATCTAATAGGCCGAGCCTGTGTTACGTGCTTCCATTCTAGCTGAAAGAAAGGCTAGGCCAGGGCGCCTGGGTGCCTCAATCATTAAGCGTCTGCCTTCGGCTCAGGTCATGATCCCAGGGTCCTGGGATCGAGCCCGCATCGGGCTCCCTGCTCGGCAGGAAGCCTGCTTCTCCCTGTCCCACTACTCCCCCTGCTTGTGTTCCCTCTCTCACTGTCTCTCTCTGTCAAATGAATAAATAAAATCTTAAAAAAAAAAAAAAAAAGGCTAGGCCACTAAGTATCTGATTTTCAAACTCCGTAAAGAGAGGGGTGGTACTCCACCTCATGAGGTGGGCCATTCCCAAATATAAGAAGGGGAGTTAAGATGATTTGCAAGGGGAAAAAACTTAAATAATTACTATAATTCATCCCTTTGATTGAACAATATCCTCATATAATTTTCTTCAAATTTTTAAGGTTTAAAAAATGTTGCTACATAATTAATGCTGTAACTATCACCTATATGCTGAAAACATCTATAGCACTTATTTAGGGAGTGATGATCTTGATTTTAATCAACATTCTGCTGAAAATCCTGGATGTCTTACAAATAGAGGTCTGCTAAGAACCTATTTCAATATTCTGTGATATGTGTACTAAACTAAATTTAACTACCACCAAGCTGATATAAAAGAGAGAGAAAGTAAAAGGAACTAAGAGGAAACACATATACATGTACACACACACAACATGCACACAATGATATGGCAAAGAAGAAAATGTGGGAAAAAACTACAATTGTGTCTCTATAGCTACTCATAAAGGTGCTCTGTTTTAATGACTCCCCCTTCCTTCTTTCTCATAATTTTTTTCATCAGCTAGCTGACTAGAGTTTTCCCAGTGGAGTGAGCAAATGCTTATTTATAAAGGGCCTTGTTAGAATAGCATTAACTTATGCTATTTCACAAGGTATTATTAGGGGAAGCCAAAGTATTACATGAGTTCTATTCATACGGTTTCCATCCTTTAATGTATATCACCTATGTTATTACCATTGACTGTCAAGACCAATCATTAGAACTAGCATTATAGCCTTCCTTTTTGATGGATAACTCAGCTCCTTGAAGAGGCCAAAATAGCTAGGTAGAAGTCTTATCTTTTAATTCAACAAAGAACTTTCTGGGTCCTTTGATAGCAACATTTCTCCCTTGAGTATAAACATCTCTACACTAGTAGAGCACAGTGTTTTAGGGACAGGAAAGGAAATATTTTCAGCCATAATCAGATGTCACTGAGAGCGTGCCATTCCCAGTTCCATCAACTAGTTCCTCAATTCATGAGAGATACATCACCCTATATTAATTTTTGGTTAAGAGTACCAATGCATCCTAGAGGACAATACCCTGAACGCGGAATGATGACCTCTTAACAGACATAATAATTATTTAACCATGCCACCATTCTGAAAGACCAACAGTTAGCAGATCAAAGAGTATATGATGAAATCAGTGAGTCTGATGGGCAACTGCCCAGTGAAGTGAGTTCCTTGGTCAGAAGCAAGATTGTATTCAAACTTTATGATGATGTAAAAGGAAACGAGTAAGTTCATGGATTGTCAAGCCCATGAAAAGCAGGACAAGGAGATCCCAGTGCATGATAATTTTTCTACACAGAAGTGTCTAATATAATCAATCTGTGATTATATTTCTACTTAAGGGTCATATTTTCCATATGTTTCTAATAGTTTTCCCTACTAGGGACCTTCTGATGAATTTTCATGTGGAATCAGATAGTCTTACATCCAAACACATATTCATTATACTTTTTACTTCTTTTTTCACTCTTCCTTTAATTTTCTTAACTTCACCACAAACTATTTAGCCAGGCACAGGGAGCAATGTCACTGCTCAGCTCCAGCCATTTCTCTGTCCAGGCCATATGGACAACGGGGAGTATTGCTCCAGGTTCTTCCCAGTGGGAAAATTTTCTTTGTCATTTTCCTTTAAAGCAAACCCTGAAGTCAGTTCTCACACTGTAATGGTACACTTCCAATCAGGGTAGGCCCACTTTTCCTAGGAACTCTTTATGAGGCTAACTATATAAAATGAGGGAAGGATGGCATTGTGGCAAAATAGACACATTCAAGCCACTTGAAGTTCATCTTTCAGGGCCTGCTATCACCTTGTACTGTTAACATCAAGTTGATGAGTCCCTTTATTTTTGTGAGATTCACCTTTACTCTCTGCCATGCATGTGTCTTTTCTTTTTTTTATTATTTTTTAAGGTTTTATTTAAATTCCAGTTAGTTAATACAGTATAATACTAGTTTTGCGTGTACAATATAGTGATTCAACACTTTCATACAACATCCAGTGCTCATCACAAGTGCGCTCCTTAATCTCCATCACCTATTTAACCCATCCCCTCCTCCACCTCCCCCCTGGTATCCATCAGTTTGCTCTCTAGAATTAAGAGTCTGTTTCTTGGTTTGCTTTTCTCTTTTTTTCCCCCATGCTTGTTTGTTTTATTTCTTAAATTCCACATATGAGTGAAATTATATGGTATTTGTCTTTCTGTGATGGACTTATTTTGTTAGCATAATACTCTCTAGCTCCAACCACATTTTTGCAAATGGTAAGATTTCATTCTCTTTTATGGCTGAGTAATATTCCATTATATATATTATTATATTACATTATATATTATATATTTATTATATATATAATATGTACATTATATATATGTATATATAAACACTGCACCTTCTTTATACATTCATCAGTCGATGGACACTTGGGTTATTTCCATAGTTTGGCTATTGTAGAGAATACTGCTATAAACATTGGGGAGCATGTATCCCTTTTTATTATATATTTGTATTCTTTGGGTAAATATCTAGTAGTGTAATTGCTTGATCATAGGGTAGCTGTATTTTTAACTTTTGAGGAACCTCCATACTGTTTTCCACAGTGGCTGCACCAGTTTGTATTCCCACCAGCAGTGTAAGATGGTTCCCCTTTCCCCAAACCCTCACCAATACCTGGTGTTTCTTGTGCTGCTGATTTTAGCCATTCTGACGGGTGTGAGGTGATCTCATTGTAGTTTTGATTTGCATTTCCCTGATGATGAGTGATGTTGAACATCTCTTCATGTGTCTGTTGGCCATCTGGATGTCTTCTTTGGAAAAATGTCTGTTCATGTCTTCTGCCCATTTTTAATTGGATTATTTGCTTTTTGGGTGTTGAGTTTTATAAGTACAAAAATAAATTCAAAAATGGATTAAAGACCTAAATGGGAGTCATGAAACCATTAAAATCCTAGAGGAGAACACAGGCAGTAACCTCTTTGCCATTGGCCATGATAACTTTTTACTAGATATATCGCCTAAGGCAAGGGAAACAAAAACAAAAATTAACTATTGAGACTTCATCAAAATTAAAAGCTTCTGCACAGTGAAGGAAACAATCAACAAAATTAAAAAGCAGCCTTTGGAATGGGAGAAGATATTTGTAAATGACATGTCTGATAAAGGGTTAGCATGTGTCTTTTCAAGGTGAAAGCAGATACATGTAATATTCTCTGCTTTTTGGATAGAGAAAAAACCTTAGCCAGACTGGGATCTTCATACCAGGACCTATGTGCTCTATTTATTTGCTCCCATTAAGAGACCACATCTGGAAACTGCAGCTGCTATAGAAGCAACCATCATTAAGGAGCAATTCACTTTCATTCTCAGAGTTCATATTCAGTATATTTAAGCAATAGGCAAACTGGCAGATTAAAAGGAAATATGAACATATTATTCTTGTCTATTTCAATACTGAAAATGGTACTGATGTTTGTATTTCCCTTAGATACATTATTTATTGGAGAGAGAGGAAGCTCCAGAGGTTTCCACTTAGTCCTTTTTATCATAATAGCTCTTGCTTTTTAGGGCAGGAAATAAAAGAGTGGATTCTGCCCATTACTAAGCATACTCTTTACTTACTTCTATACACTTCAGTAAAGAGAAAATAACCACAGGGTGGTGTCAAGGTCCCACAGGGCCTAGCAGATGCTGGATGAACCAAGACTCAATTTATGTTCTGACTCCCAGGGTATTTTGGGTCCCCCATAATTAAAATTAACATACAAGCAATAACAACAACAACAACAAAAACCTTTTAAAAGTCTCTGCGTTGCCCTTCATCCTGAGCTAATCAAGGACCTTGAGCTACTTGGTAACTGACCAAGGACACTTGAGGAAGGCTAGGAATTACAGTCTTGGTTAGTACTAGCTATGTTAGAGGTTCTATCCTCAAGGGTACTATATTTTATTCAAGGACTCTGGTTTTGTGAACTAACTTAGGTCTGGAAATTGGACATAGATCCATGTCTGTAAAAAAAGAAATCAAGTCAGACTGCCATTCATCAGACTTGGAAATTTTCCAGTTATACAAATCAAGTAAGAATTTTGTAGGCTTCTCATCCATTTTAGACCTAGGAACCTACAATTAATTTGGCGATACCAAAGATCCCACCTGGACCAGTCACTGTGATCATCAGGCAGCCCTCACAGACTCTTACAATAACTGTGCCTTCCTTTGATTCTAGAAGTTAGATATGGCTAGTTAGCAACTGCTACCTGAAATCCTGTTATCTTCATTGAAGTCAGAGAACACACCTCAACAGCAATGTTTCCACTATTTCTGGCTTATAACAGCTACAAAAGTGATTTTCAAAAATGCCTATAGCCACCCAAAGCCTGGGTGAAAGAAATATATTCTGGGCTTCTTTGGGGACATAATTGGGAAATGGGTGGACAGGTTGCATATAATTAATCTGCTTTAATATCCCCATCTCCATAAATCATTGAATTTCTTTCTCTATATTAATTCTCACATTAGAATCATCTAAATATTTTTTTAAAGCATTAACACCTGGATTCTGCCCCTGGACATGCAGTGTGATTGATTTGGGTTGGCATGAGGCACTGGTATTTTCCAAACTTTCTAGGGGATTCTAATGCAGAGCCAGAATCACAAACCACTGCCACCACTTCCTTGCATGTCTGTGGCCTGCAAGCATTCTTAACAGTAAGTTCCATAATGACCAGGATTCTTAATTTAAGTGATAGAACCCAACTCTGATCTAAGCAAATAGTGAAATGATAGTCAAGTAAGTCACAGAATTGCAGGTATCACTAGAGAACACGGCTCGGAAAAAGGCACACATAATAAGGCAAGGATGAGCCAGGATTAGAGTAAAATCCTGCAACCAAACAAATCTGGCAGGTCCACCACAGCTTGCTCTACTGTGGCTGGCTGTGGGAGCTGCACACTTCTGCTATCCCAGTCTCTCCGTGGCTCCTGCACACTAGCATGCAGTGACCACCGGGCTCCAGAATGTATATTCCAAAGCTGTGGGAGCTGCACACTTCTGCTATCCCAGTCTCTCCGTGGCTCCTGCACGCTAGCATGCAGTGACCACCGGGCTCCAGAATGTATATCCCAAAGCCCTGGTTCTTTCCATTACTAGATCATGATTCCTCTCATGGAGCAGACTAGTTAAGCCTATGTCATGGGCTTAGCCCTCGTTGCTAAGGAGAGGGAATATCTGCCCTTTCCCACTTATTAGAAACTCACCGAGATTCAAGGTAAGTAACTCCAAAAACATCAAAACAGCGTTCAGCTGCTAGGTAGCCAAAAAATTATAGATATTTCCCATGTCATGTCATAGCATCACACTGAAACATATCAATTACATAGTACCATTAGGGGAAAAAAAACTCCATTAAGTAGGAAATCTTGAAACTTATTCTTTACATGACATACACATTTAACCATCATGGTTAGAAATCTTTCTAAAATAGATTATACGTTCTCTTATACTTACAGGTGACACAAAACAAAATTTAAACTCTGTTACTGGAGGGACGCCTCGGTGGCTCAGTCAGTTAAGCATCTGATTCTTGGTTTCAGGTCAGGTCATGATCTCAGGGTCCTGAGATTGAGCCCCACATCAGGCTCTGTGCTCAGCAAGGAGTCTGCTTGTCCCTCTCCCTCTGCTCCTCCCCCTGGCTCACTCACTCTCTCTTGCCCTCTCTCTCTCTATCTCAAATAAATAAAATATTTTTAAAAAAATTTTTTAAAACTGTGTTACTGGCATCATCAGGAACAGCAATTGGTAACTTAGGATATAAAATAATAGTTATTGAGATCCTGATAGCCTTCCATTATTCCATTAAAAAGTCCTCCAATGCTAGAGGTCTAGAGTCCTGTGCTTTATACTTTTTCTTCCCCTCGGCTTCCAGTTTCTTCAATTGTATCTCTTTTTAGGAGTCCCATTCTCTTCTAATTTTTTTCTTCCTAATCTGCTATAGGTTGGAAAAACAAGTAACCCTAAAAATCGGCCTACAGTAAATTAAATATCCTACACGGTTTGAGTCTCAGGTATTTTCTACAATTAAAGTACATGAACTCATTTGACTATGATTCTGAATGCTCAGGGGCAGTTGTGCTTATTTTAGTGTTTCCCCGTTATCCTAGTGATACTGGGAAATATGATCTCCAGATGCATGAAGAAGAAAAGAGGAGATTTTCTTTGGTAAAGTTCTATGAGAGGCACTTTGAAGACTGTCTCATTGAATCTTCACAATTCTTTGGGGGTAGGTTTTACAAAAGGAGAAAGCTGAGGCTCAGAGGTATGATAGATTAAAAGGTGGAGTCTAATCCCCTTCGTCTTGAATTTTGGCTACACATTGTGTCTCCCTTGATGAAAAGAATGTAAAAGAAGGGACCTAAGGCTAGATCAGATGAAGTTTTGCAGCTCTGCCCTGGGTCCTTTGGGATGCTACTCTGGGAAAAGCCAGCTTCTATGTAAGGAGTTCAAGTCCCCTAAGACTGACATGCTGGATACGTCAATCATTAGCATCCTGTTCCACAGCCCCAGCCTTCCAGCCATCTTCAATATTGGTGCCAGACATGGACAAAAAACTATCTTGGCCCTCAGAGCAGCCCAACTGCCACCAGAATCCCACTGAGAGACAGCTAATGCCATAGGCGGGTGAGGAACCACCAGCTGCGTCCACTTGAATTCCTGACCCACAAAATCATGACATATAATAAAATGGTGATTTTTTTTAAGCCACTCAGTTTCCGGGTTTTTTTTTTTTTTTTTTTTTTTACACAGCTATAGATAACCAGAAAATACATTAAATAAATCGATTGATTCCTTTCCCTAACTTGTGTTCAAATCAAGAGTTAAACTCAGATAGTTTTAACATTAAGGCCCATAATCTTCCCCTTATTTCATAGTGTCTCTGGGGAGAAAGTAGGATATTTATACTTTGAAACTATTTATTTTTTTAAATAGAAAAAAATGGCAATCTCTTTATTATCTTAATATCTGGGTTTTGCAAAAAACGTATTGTTTGAAAATATTTCACAGTTTCTCATGATTTCTTTCTTACAACCATCCATTTAAATAAATCTCATGATTTCTATTTTCTAAAAGAAAAGGCTACAAACAAATGAAACTGCCTCCAATCTAGGTTCTATGATTCCAAAAGGGACAATCTTACCATTAAATTAAAATATTTTTTCATCTATTCCATATGTAGTCTTCTCTAATGAAATTTTTAAAGACAAAATAATCTATCTTCAGTTTGGATTCCAGTGGAGGGCTTAGTGTTATTGCTATCTTCATGCCAAAATAAAACTTCAGCATGAAAAAGCAGAAATTTATGCCAAATAAATTAATATTTTACTTTCAGTTCCAATTCTTACTTTAAGTTTTATGGTATCCCATTTGCAAAAGTCATCCCTCCCTACATTACAAAGTGCTATCTTGCTACTCAGGAGAGAATTCCAGAGAGTAGTTCAACAAAATGTTCATTAGCCTCCTCAAATGTTTCAGTGATGTAGCTGATGGCAGTGGGCATTAATATTAACACTAAGTTCCAGCCTTGCCAATTAAAACATTACACTCCTCTTCCTGATCATTCTTTTAGACCCCAACTGATCTCTCAGGTTCATTTTTATGACTGGCTCCACTTGCCTAAAATCTATAAAATCAAAAAATGAATTAGACAGTTTTAAAAGTAATAGGTATTTCTTTAGAGCTTCACACTAAACTTTGTACTCTTTTCAGTGAGGTTTAAAAAAAAAAATAGCCCTCTTAAAATATCATTAATTGCCTTAAAACCTTTTCAAAATTGAATAAGGGAATAAACTCTAAAGAAACCATAATAAAAATATGCTTTTGGTTACATGTTTTTTTCATATAGATGAGGGGATATTGCCTACTGCCCTGTCAAATCCGGCCTCATGATACTGATGTAACTAACAAATATACTCACTCAGTCAACTTGTACAGTTAAAATCCAGCCAAAACTTTTGAAGTCAGTGTGTAGTACTCTGCACTAACTTACAGTGAAGAGCAAATCTAGACTATATTTAGGTAAAGGAACCTAAGGCAGAATCCTGAAATGGTAAAATGAAGTGTGGGACATTACTTGAGCAATTGATAAGAATGAAAACCCAGAAGTTGTAAAGGATAATCTTCCTAGGGGCACCTAGGTGGTTCAGTCAGTTAAGCAGCCAACTCTTGGTTTCGGCTCAGGGGCTCAGGTCATGATCTCGGGGTCCTGGGATCCAGCCTTGCATCGGGTTCAGCACTCAGTGGGAAGTCTGCTTGAGGATTCTCTCTCTCTCCCTCTCCCTCTGCCCCTTTCCCTGCTCACGTGCACTCTCTCTAAAATAAACAAATAAATCTCTAAAAAATAAAAAAAGAATACTCTTCCTAGAATGGTAAATTCCATTTGATTGAAGTGAAATTCTACCTTAAGGTACACTAAGGAGATGAAATATAAAATGCAAGTTACAAAACAGCTATCTTTTATTAATGTCGAGCTTACATTCAAATATCTCTTTATCCTGGCGAGATCTGCTGAATTATATAACATTCATCAGTATTAATTCTTGGACCTGAGTAATCAACAGTTACTCATCTTTAATTTGAAATTTTCTCTTTAAATTTTTCTTCTTGTTTTTATCTTTATTACATTTTGGACCACTCCATCTGCCTCAATTAAATATATACTTTTCAAAACCAATTTGGACCATGACCAAGCAAATATAAATTTCATTATGGAAACCAAATGTGGATTTCTCTCATTTTTCAAAGAGTGCTACACAGTAATTTCATTAATGCTCTCTACCCTGGATGAGAAATTTTCTTATATAGTCATAAGTACAGACATCAGCAAAAAAATTTGGTAAGTGGAAATAGATGATGATGTTGAAAATGTAGCTACTGGCTTTACCTCCTATCTTTCTGTTTCTCGGTATTCTCATATTTTTTATTGTTATAATGATGTATTTCAAATACAGGTCAGACATCTTTTTCAACTGTTTCAAAAATATTCAAATATCGATCTTCTAGCTCTTTGGGTATTAAAAGGAAATCCCTAGATATTTAGTCCTGAAAAAAATCCTAAAACTTGACTGAAGGATAGGAATAAGAAAATAGAAAACAAAAAACAAAAACAACACAACAGATGGGGGGTACAGAATTAAAACACTGTAGGTTTTCTAATTTAGGAAAATAGAACATTTTTAAAGTCAGAATAAAAATTGTATTGTTTAAAACGTACACAAAAAAATACATAACCATCTCTGGTATAATACCCTCAATTTACTGCTGAGTGAAGTCTTAAAACATTCATTAACTTGCCTGAGTATAAAATTGGAGTAAAAATCTTGAGACCACTATCTCTATATAAGATAGAATCCCCAAGGGGGGCGGAGCAAGATGGCAGAGGAGTAGGAGACCTGGATTTCGTCTCCTCTCAGGAATTCAGCTGGATAGGGATCAAACCATTCTGAACACCTACAAACTCAACAGGAGATCGAAGAAAAGAATAGCAACAACTCTCTGAACAGAAAAGCGACCACTTTCTGGAAGGTAGGACGTGCGGAGAAGTGAATCCCAGGCGTTATTCGGGAGGATAGACGGCGGGGGAGGGGCCTCCGTGGGCCGCTTCTGGCAAGTGATAGAGCCACGGAGCACAAAATCAGAACTTTTAGAAGTCTGCTCCGCTGAGGGACGTCACTCTGGTGGCGAAGTGGGGGGTGGAACCCTCGCGGGACAGTGTGGTCTCAGGACCCTCGGGGTCACAGAAAGACCGGGGGTGCCTGAGTGCAGAAGAGCTCCCAGGGATCGGAGCAGGGAAGCCGGCTGCAGAGACAGAGCCGAGGTGCGACCTCTCAGCTCGGGGTTGCCATAAACCGTGATCCGCGGCACAGTCGGGCCACTGCTCCTCCAGCAGGGACCCAACAAGCGGCAGATCCGGGGAGACTCACCTTCTTCCCCCGGGAGAAGAGGTGCGGGAGCGCACCGCGGGGATCTGCTGGGTTTGGAGACTCCACCCGGGGTCGGGTGCCAGAGATAGAAACGCGCGGTCACAGGCCGGGTGAGCGTGGAGTGTGGCCGGAGACCGGGGAGACGGGAGTGACTGACTGCTTTTCTCTGGGGGCTCGCTGAGGAGCGGGACCCCGAGTTCTCGGCTCCTCCAGGGCAGAGACTGGGAGGCTGCCATTTTCACTCTCCGCCTCCAAAGCTGTACGGAAAGCTTGCAGGGAACAAAAGCTCCCGAGAGCAAACCCGAGCAGATTACTTAGCCCCGATGAGCAAGGGCTGGGCAATTTTGCCTCCGGCAAAGACATTTGGGAACCACGGCAACAGGCCCCTCCCCCAGAAGATCAGCGAGAACAGCCAGCCAAGACCAAGTTTACCGATCAATGAGAACGGCAGAACTCCAGCGCTAGGGGAATACTGCACATAGAATTCATGGCTTTTTTACCATGATTCTTTAGTCTTTCAAAGTTAATTATTTTTTTTTAACTGTCTTTTTTTTTTCTTTTTTTCTTTTTTTTTTTTACAACCAACATCTTATCAATCCCTTTTTTAAAAAAAAAAACATTTTTATTTTTCATTTTTAAAGTCATATTCTATCCCTTCATAGTAGTTACCCGTATTTTTGGCATATATATATAAGTTGTTCTCTCTTTAAAATCTTGAGATAGTTTCTTCTAACAGATCAAAATATACTCTAAATCTCTAGTGTATGGTTTTTTTCTACTCCCCTACCTGATCACATTCTCTCCCTTTTTTCTTTCTTTTTTTTTTTTAATCCTCTTCTTTCTTTTTTCAAACAACTTATCAAATGTTTTATAAAATTTTTTATAATTTCCATCTTTACAGTCATATTCCATCCCTTCATCATATCAACCCTTATTTTTGTACATATATAAGTTTTTCTTTCTTTAAAATTTTGGGAGGGACTTTCTTTTAACAGACCAAAATACACCCAAAATCTAGTGTGTGGCACTGATCTATAAACCAGCCTGATCATATTTGATCACATTCTGTTTTTGTTTTGTTTTGTTTTGTTCTGTTTTTGTTTGTTTTTATCTTTATCTTTATCTTTTTCTTTTTTCTTTTTTTCTTTCTTTTTCTTTTTTCTCTCTTTCCCTTTCTTTTCCCACTGCTTCAGGTCTTTTCTGATTTGTTTAGAGTATATTTTCTGGGGACGTTGTTACCCTGCTAGCATTTTGTTCTCTCATTAATCTATTCTCCTCTGCACAAAATGACAAGACGGAAAAAATCACCTCAACAAAAAGAACAAGAGGTAGTACCGACTGCCAGGGACCTACTCAATACCGACATTAGTACAATGTCAGATCTAGAGTTCAGAATCATCACTTTAAAGATACTAGCTGGGCTTGAAAAAAGCATGGAAGTTATTAGAGAAACCCTTTCTGGAGAAGTAAAAGAACTAAAATCGAACCAAGTCGAAATCAAAAAGGCTATTAATGAGGTGCAATCAAATATGGGGGCGCTAACTGCTAGGATAAATGAGGCAGAAGAAAGAATCAGTGAGATAGAAGACCAAATGATGGAAAATAAAGAAGCTGAGAAAAAGAGAGATAAACAACTACTGGATCACGAGGGCAGAATTCGAGAGATAAACGATACCATAAGACGAAACAACATTAGAATAATTGGGATCCCAGATGAAGAAGAAAGAGAGAGAGGGGCAGAAGGTATAATGGAGCAAATTATAGCAGAGAACTTCCCTAATTTGGGGAAGGAAACAGGCAGCAAAATCCAGGAAGCACAGAGAACCCCTCTCAAAATCAATAAAAATAGGTCAACACCCCGACATCTAATAGTAAAACTTACGAGTCTCAGAGACAAAGAGAAAATCCTGAAAGCAGCTCGGGAGAAGAGATATGTAACCTACAATGGTAGAAACATTAGATTGGCAACAGACTTATCCACAGAGACCTGGCAGGCCAGAAAGGACTGGCAGGACATATTCAGAGCACTAAATGAGAAAAATATGCAGCCAAGAATACTATATCCAGCTAGGCTGTCATTGAAAATTGAAGGAGAGATAAAAAGCTTCCAGGACAAACAAAAACTAAAGGAATTTGCAAACACGAAACCAGCCCTACAAGAAATCTTGAAAGGGGTCCTCTAAGCAAAGAGAGAGCCTAAAAGCAACATAGACCAGAAAGGAACACAGACAATATACAGTAACAGTCACTTTACAGGCAATACAATGGCACTAAATTCCTATCTTTCAATAGTTACCCTGAATGTAAATGGGCTAAATGCCCCAATCAAAAGACACAGGCTATCAGATTGGATTAAAAAACAAGACCCATCGATATGCTGTCTGCAAGAGACTCATTTTAGACCCAAAGACACCCCCAGATTGAAAGTGAGGGGGTGGAAAACCATTTACCATGCTAATGGACACCAAAAGAAAGCTGGGGTGGCAATCCTTATAGCAGACAAATTAGATTTTAAACCAAAGACTGTAATAAGAGATGAGGAAGGACACTATATCCTACTTAAAGGGTCTATCCAACAAGAAGATCTAACAATTGTAAACATCTATGCCCCTAACATGGGAGCAGCCAATTATATAAGGCAATTAATAACAAAAGCAAAGAAACACATTGACAACAATACAATAATAGTGGGGGACTTTAACACCCCCCTCACTGAAATGGACAGATCATCTAAGCAAAAGATCAACAAGGAAATAAAGACTTTAAATGACACACTGGACCAAATGGACTTCACAGACATATTCAGAACATTCCATCCCAAAGCAACGGAATACACATTCTTCTCTAGTGCCCATGGAACATTCTCCAGAATAGATCACATCCTAGGTCATAAATCAGGTCTCAACCAGTACCAGAAGATTGGGATCATCCCCTGCATATTTTCAGACCACAATGCTTTGAAACTAGAACTCAATCACAAGAGGAAAGTCAGAAAGAACTCAAATACATGGAGGCTAAAGAGCATCCTACTGAAGAATGAATGGGTCAACCAGGAGATTAAAGAAGAATTTAAAAAATTCATGGAAACCAATGAAAATGAAAACACAACTATTCAAAATCTTTGGGATACAGCAAAGGCAGTCCTAAGAGGAAAGTATATAGCAATACAAGCCTTTCTCAAGAAACAAGAAAGGTCTCAAGTACACAACCTAACCCTACACCTAAAGGAGCTGGAGAGAGAACAGCAAATAAAGCCTAAACCCAGCAGGAGAAGAGAAATAATAAAGATCAGAGCAGAAATCAATGAAATAGAAACCAAAAGAACAGTAGAACAGATCAACGAAACTAGGAGCTGGTTCTTTGAAAGAATTAACAAGATTGATAAGCCCCTGGCCAGACTTATCAAAAAGAAAAGAGAAATGACCCAAATCAACAAAATCATGAATGAAAGAGGAGAAATCACAACCAACACCAAAGAAATACAAACAATTATAAGAACATATTATGAGCAACTCTATGCCAGCAAATTAGATAACCTGGAAGTAATGGATGCATTCCTAGAGATGTATCAACTACCAAAACTGAACCAGGAAGAAATAGAACACCTGAACAGACCTATAACCACTAAGGAAATAGAAGCAGTCATCAAAAATCTCCCAACAAACAAAAGCCCAGGGCCAGATGGCTTCCCAGGGGAATTCTACCAAACATTTCAAGAAGAATTAATACCTATCCTTCTGAAACTGTTCCAAAAAATAGAAATGGAAGGAAAACTTCCAAACTCATTTTATGAGGCCAGCATTACCTTGATCCCAAAACCAGACAAAGACCCCATCAAAAAGGAGAATTACAGACCAATATCCCTGATGAACATGGATGCAAAAATTCTCACCAAAATACTAGCCAATAGGATCCAACAGTACATTAAAAGGATTATTCACCACGACCAAGTCGGATTTATCCCTGGGCTGCAAGGTTGGTTCAACATCCGCAAATCAATCAACGTGATACAATACATTAACAAAAGAAAGAACAAGAATCATATGATCCTCTCAATAGATGCAGAAAAAGCATTTGACAAAGTACAGCATCCTTTCTTGATCAAAACTCTTCAGAGTATAGGCATAGAGGGTACATACCTCAATATCATAAAAGCCATCTATGAAAAACCTACAGCGAATATCATTCTCAATGGGGAAAAACTGAGAGCTTTCCCCCTAAGGTCAGGAACACGGCAGGGATGTCCACTATCACCACTGCTATTCAACATAGTATTGGAAGTCCTAGCCACAGCAATCAGACAACAAAAAGAAATCAAAGGCATCCAAATTGGCAAAGAAGAAGTCAAACTCTCACTCTTTGCAGATGACATGATACTTTATGTGGAAAATCCCAAAGACTCCACCCCAAAACTGCTAGAACTCATACAGGAATTCAGTCAAGTGGCAGGATATAAAATCAATGCACAGAAGTCAGTGGCATTCCTATACACCAACAACAAGTCAGAAGAAAGAGAAATTAAGGAGTCGATCCCATTTACAATTGCACCCAAAACCATAAGATACCTAGGAATAAATCTAACCAAAGAGGCAAAGGATCTGTACTCAGAAAACTATAAAATACTCATGAAAGAAATTGAGGAAGACACAAAGAAATGGAAAAACGTTCCATGCTCATGGATTGGAAGAATATTGTGACGATGTCAATCCTACCTAGAGCAATCTACACATTCAATGCAATCCCCATCAAAATACCATCCACTTTCTTCAAAGAAATGGAACAAATAATCCTAAAATTTGTATGGAACCAGAAAAGACCCCGCATAGCCAGAGGAATGTTGAAAAAGAAAAGCAAAGCTGGCGGCATCACGATTCCGGACTTCCAGCTCTACTACAAAGCTGTCATCATCAAGACAGTATAGTACTGGCACAAAAACAGACACATAGATCAATGGAACAGAATAGAGAGCCCAGAAATGGACCCTCAACTATATGGTCAACTAATCTTTGACAAAGCAGGAAAGAATGTCCAATGGAAAAAAGACAGTCTCTTCAACAAATGGTGTTGGGAAAATTGGACAGCCACATGCAGAAGAATGAAACTGGACCATTTCCTTACACCACACACAAAAATAGACTCCAAATGGTTGAAAGACCTCAATGTGAGACAGGAGTCCATCAAAATCCTAAAGGAGAACACAGGCAGCAACCTCTTCGACCTCAGCCGCAGCAACTTCTTCCTAGAAACATCGCCAAAGGCAAGGGAAGCAAGGGCAAAAATGAACTATTGGGACTTCATCAAGATAAAAAGCTTTTGCAAAGCAAAGGAAACAGTCAACAAAACCAAAAGACAACTGACAGAATGGGAGAAGATATTTGCAAATGACATATCAGATAAAGGGCTAGTATCCAAAATCTATAAAGAACTCATCAAACTCAACACCAAAAGAACAAAGAATCCAATCAAGAAATGGGCAGAAGACATGAACAGACATTTTTCCAAAGAAGACATCCAAATGGCCAACAGACACATGAAAAAGTGTTCAATATCGCTCGGCATCAGGGAAATCCAAATCAAAACCTCAATGAGATACCACCTCACACCAGTCAGAATGGCTAAAATTAACAAGTCA
>NW_022589711.1:3778488-3783106 GCF_004348235.1 Phoca vitulina
TGAGATACCACCTCACACCAGTCAGAATGGCTAAAATTAACAAGTCAGGAAATGACAGATGTTGGCGGGGATGCGGAGAAAGGGGAAGCCTCCCACACTGTTGGTGGGAATGCAAGCTGGTGCAGCCACTCTGGAAAACAGTATGGAGGTTCCTCAAAAAGCTGAAAATAGAGTTACTCTATGACCCAGCAATTGCACTACTGGGTATTTACCCCAAAGATACAAATGTAGGGATCCGAAGGGGTACGTGCACCCCGGTGTTTATAGCAGCAATGCCCTCAATAGCCAAACTATGGAAAGAGCCTAGATGTCCATCGACAGATGAATGGATAAAGAAGATGTGGTACATATATACAATGGAATATTATGCAGCCATCAAAAAGAATGAAATCTTGCCATTTGCAACGACGTGGATAGAACTGGAGGGTATTATGCTGAACAAAATAAGTCAATCAGAGAAAGACATGTATCATATGATCTCACTGATATGAGGAATTCTTAATCTCAGGAAACAAACTGAGGATTGCTGGAGTGGTGGGGGGTGGGAGGGATGGGGTGACTGGGTGATAGACATTGGGGAGGGTATGTGCTATGGTGAGTGCTATGAATTGTGTAAGACTGTTGAATCACAGACCTGTACCTCTGAAACAAATGTATTATTTGTATTTTTAACTTATAATAATGTATTATTATATGTTAAAAAAAAGAAGAAGATAGCAGGAAGGGAAAAATGAAGGGGGTGGAAATTAGAGGGTGAGACGAACCATGAGAGACTATGGACTCTGAGAAACAAACTGAGGGTTCTAGAGGGGAGGGGGGTGGGGGGGTGGGTTAGCCTGGTGATGGGTATTAAAGAGGGCACGTACTGAATGGAGCACTGGGTGTTATATGCAAACAATGAATCATGGAACACTACATCAAAAACTAATGATGTATGGTGATTAACATAATAAAATAAAATTTAAAAAAAAGATAAGGCAAATGGGAAAAGTTTTTTTCTGGTTTAAGGAGAATAATTTAAAGGAAAAAAATGATAACATCTTACTGAAAGTTTAAATCAATTTAATATAATCATTGGAAGTACAAAAAGGCTTCATGCCATGCCATACATTACCAATGCAAAAGATGGATGGTGATTAAAGATAATCATTCAAGAAGACTGCAATTGATGCATTTATTAAGGTAAAACTACATTCTGAAACCAATTCAAAATGCAACCAATTTCACCTGCTCCTGAATTTTTTATTCACCTTATGGATGTCATTTTTTAAACTGGTTGCTTGGCATTGCTCTCAAATTTTCGCCTTAATTTTACTTTAAAATCCTTTACAATAGTCCTAACCTTGTATTCCAAATCAAAGTCAGTAATGTTTTATCTATTTCAAAAAGTGTTCCAATGTTGTGGCATTAATAATGCCTACTTCATTATCTACAGAGACTAAAGCACAGTAAGTGGGAGAAGTGTCACAAGGCTACACTGAGATGGTTTATAATAGTTCCTGTCCCCAAAGTAATTCCTTAGCTAACGTTGTTATTGTTATTGAAGAGGTTATATGCTGATAAGTCTTTCAAAGGCTTAGCCTTTGAATATCAACATATGAACTTTAATAATAAATGAGACATTGAAATACATGGAGATATTAATATTTTTTCAAATGCCATTATAATGAACTCCAATATAACACAGTTTGAAATTAAAAGACGAAGGAATGTAAAACCTAAACTTTTATGGGTGTATTTGATGTAAGAAGTTCTCCACCCTCAGCGGGGGAGAGGGGGGTGGCAGGCTGTGACTCTTGACACGTTGCAGATGGGATTCCATTTGCAAGGTTACATTCCTGTAATTGTTTAGACAGTCAGTAAAGATTTTTCTCCCCTATACATGGACTTTTATTCCTTTCTGATTTTTTACATTAAATAAACATTTCCTTCTCTCTTAAGAAAATACCTGCAGAATTTTTTCTAGGCATATTCAAAATTGGGATCAAACTTTATAGTTTGAAATTTACTTATTCACTTAATTAAGTTACAACTATCAAAATTCCACATTATTGAAATTCCTACCTTCAGCATAGATTCTAACACTCTTTCAACTCATTTTTGTTAGGGCTTTTCTCCTCCAACCCCACCTGAAGTCTGAAGGCCTCACACTCGATAATATCAACTCTTTTAAAATAGGAGGGGTGGGGTGGGAGAGGCTTCATCCATGCAACCTCCAGTCCTGTCCTGAAAAATATTTCTCACTATATTTGCAAATGACAAATTTTTTAATCCTCATCACTAAGCATATTCTGACAGAAATTACACTGCAGCCATAAGTGGAGTTCCTAACTAATCAGAGGTCTTTAAAGTTGCTTTTCAATCAACATCATGTCTTTCTTATATTTTTTGCTGATTCACTTAATATTTTGAGAACTAGAAACTTTAAGGTAGGCTATTAGCTGAATACTCAGCCATGTAGTTCTGCAAATCAGTTAAACTATTTAAAAAATAGATTTGTATGAACAGGTTATTCTATCCTTCAATGAAAGAACTAAAAGAACTTGAGAGTGATATCAACATGTGAGGTGAGTACAAGGCATGAAACATGGCTCACTGCGTATCTTTAATTTCCCTGTGTTTGTTTTCTAGTGTTGCCATAATAAAATGTCACAGGCTGGGTGACTTAAACAACAGAAATTCATTTCTTACAGTTCTGGAGCCCAGAAGTCCAAGATCAAGGTGTTAGCAGATTTGGTTTCTTGGAGGCCTCTTTCTGGCTTGCAAATGGCCACCCTCTTAATGGGTGTCCCTCTATGCACGTAAGCCCCTGATATCTGTGTGTCCAAATTTCCTCTCTTTTAAGGACACCAGTCAGACTGGATTAGAGTCCATCTTAATGGCCGCATTTTAATTACCTCTTTAAAGACCGTATCTCTAAAGGTCACATTCTGAGGTACTGGAGGTTAGGGCTTCAACATATGAATTTGGAGGGGACATAATTCAGCCCGTAACAGCCCCTTAAAGTTATACTTCCCAGAAAATGTAGTAGCAAGAAACTAAGCTTATTTCTGTTTCTGTAATGGCAGAGACTTATTTCTTCTTCTACCTACATGATTTTCTCCATCCCCACTCCAGGGTCCATTTCATAAAGATGTTACGAGATCTTTTATTCATGGAGAAAGTGGAGTGGATTCTCTCACCAGGTACCAGTCCCTAGAGAGGGTCATTCAAACCTGCAGCATCATATAAGAAGGAACAATACTGAAATAAAATATTCAAATGAGAGTTAAATAATAGTGAGAGATTCCCTTATTGTGGTTTAAAAAATCAGATACAAAACTATATAATTAAGAGAAAGAAAATTACGAGCATCTCTCTTAAAATTGAGCAATTTCTGGCCTGAAAACCTTAGTTTACAGGAAGAGAAATGTTGCATATTTATGAAATAAGATTAGAAATCAAGTACATAATTTCCTAGCTTTTTAATAACCCAAAATGAGATGTATTACCTTATATTTCACAGAAAATATAATCTAGCATAAATCATGAATGGAGGGCATGAAAAAAGAAATTCCAAGTTTCCAAGTAAATTTAACTCTAACCCAGCTTTAGAGTCAGCAATCAGTACAAAACCCTTCATAACCTCACCAACAAAACTGACTGTAGATTTATATATTGGGTGGGTGGTCACTGAATTGTAACAAATACTTGCCTTTCAAATTTTCTGATGAAGCAGCTAAATTGGATTAGGTTGCTTATGTTTAACAGCAATGCATCATTATCAACTGTGGGCTTCCCTCCTTCTCAAATGTGCCTTCACAGCATTTCTCTTCAATTGGTTTTCTTTTAATGCATTTCTTTAATACCCTCAAACAATTAACCAAAACTTCACTTGAGCATTTGCTGCCAAGGAAAATACAAGTGCCATAGTCTCTCATATTCTATTAGATTTGTCTCCAGTACTGCATTTAATGAGTGCCTTGAATGACAAATGATCACTTGCTTTGCTAAAACATTGAGATTTTCCCCCTAAGCTTCTTAAAAATTTTAATCTAATGTCTGTCTGTCTTTGTTACTCAGCTTCATCAGCAGCTTGATTGCAGTCTCCAGGCATGCAATGCTTTGGTTAAAATGTTTCACTTATTAAACAGCACTCTACTCATCAACTTATCAGGAAAGAACCAACACTACTGACAAAATTTCAAGTATCCAAGTACATATGGCATTCTCGATTCTCAAATACCCTTGAGTGAACTATGTGCATTATATATTAATTATAGAGGTCCACATGTTTTATGCATTCATTTATCCATTAAATGCACACATTTATCATACAATATTTTTTGGTGCATATTATGAACCACCCACTCTATTAGGGCCTGGAGATACAAAGATGAAAGAGACAGTCTATGTTAAAATGAGGCTTACAGTGCCTTATAATGCTTATTCCAATGCAAAACTGCTGATTATAGGTTGAATGAGAAAGTAGGCATGATTAGCACTCTCTCCTTTGCTGTCCACTCCTTCACAGTGTACTCGATAAACTTCTATCTCAGAAAGAAAGAAAGAAAGAAAGAAAGAAAGAAAGAAAGGAAGGAAGGAAGGAAGGAAGGAAGGAAGGAAGGAAGGAAGGAAG
>NW_022589711.1:3783116-3896638 GCF_004348235.1 Phoca vitulina
AAGAAAGAAAGAAAGAAAGAAAGAAAGAAAGAAAGAAAGAAAGAAAGAAAGAAAGAAAGTTGGCTACAAAGAGAATTTATGAGAGAGTGTGAGTACATGAGTATATTTATGTGCCCTTGTATTCAAAGACCAAACTATAGCTAGATAACCGTGATATTATTAGCTGGTACAGGCATCAATCCTTTCCATGGAGCCTACACATAAAATGCTATCCTTTAATTGGTAGTGGCAACCACCAATTTCAGAAGCAAAAGCTGCATTTGATTTACAAATGACCTTCATTCAGACAACACACAATGATAGGATAATTGCTATAACCACATATACAAATCATTTGAAGACATGAGTCCATTTATGTTAATAGCAATATTCTTATTTATTCTGCTTTCACTTAATTTAGTTAACTGTAAGCAACTACCAAAATTCATTACACATGCTTAATTTATATTCATTTGTATTAATTTTATCAAAAACTATCAAATACCTAGTTTGTGTCAGTCATTATATTATATGAGAATAAATTACTAAGTACAAAAGTCCTAGACAAAGTCCCAGCCTTCTTAGAGCGCTCATGGGAGAGATGGGGGCTATTTAAATATAGCACAATTTAAAATAAGTTATAATTGTGATAAGTACGAACAAAGAAAGGCACTTAGAGGAACCTCTGGCCAAGGGCAGGAAGCCAATGAAGGATTCTTAGAAGTGAAGATTTGCCTACAATGGCAAGGAAGAGTAGAAGTAGGAGGCAAAGGAGATCTTGGGTATAAGGGGGAGGGGTCATCTAGAAAGAGGGAATCACCTTTAGTGATGAGCAGCCAATCACACTGAGGAATAGAGTGGATGGAGAATACAAGTAGGAATGAAAACTGTGAATAAAAAAATGAAATGTAGAGAAGGAGGATAAATGTCAGGCTATGTTTGGGCCTAGAGGCCATGTTCAAATTTTGGTCTTTATCTTAAGAGCAATGGAAATACATTGAGGTATTTTTTTAAAACTAGGCATTTTATTGAGGTATGACTGACATATAAAAGTCTGTTCATATTTAATGTATGCAATTGATGAGTTTAGAGATAACTATACCCCCATGAAACCATCACAATCAATGCCATAAACATATCACTTCCACGTTTCCTCTCGACTTCTTCATTTTATTTATTCTTTTTGTGCTAAGAACACTTAACATAAGACCTACCTCTTAGCAAAATTTTAAGCATAGGATGTATTGTTAACTATAAGCAGTATGCTATACAATTGATCTCTAAGACATTCATCTTGCATAACTAACACTTTGCACCCTTTGACCAATACCTTCTTATTGCCCCCCAGGCCCTGGCAACTACTATTCTACTCTCTGCTTCCATGAGTTTGACTATTCTAGACTTTTTATAGATGTGGGATGATGTAATATTTGTCCTTCTATGGCTGGCTTATTTCACTTACCATAATATCCTCCAGGTTCATCTATATTGTCACAGATGGCAGGATCTCCAGAGATGCTTACTTCTTCAAAGTGTTTAAATGACATTCTTTATAATTATTTGATCATATAAATAAAAATTCTTTGAATGTTTACAAATTGCAAATCTCCCAAATATATTTTAATTCACTATTATTCAACCATCTAAAAACTAAAATCTTCATAAAAATGTAATTTATTTGAAAATAGTTGTGGTCACTTTTCTTTTGTCCCAAATATTATGAGTCTGGATGGGTTTCTTGCAAACACACCTATTTTTACCCAAGGGCACATGATTGATTCCCTCTTAAATCAATTCTTTTTCCCAGAGAAAAATCTGTATACAAATAGGAACAGTTCACTTCAAATTAATTAATGTCATGCTGTTTGTCTTCAATATATCTTCAGTATATAAATGAAAGGAAGTCAGTGACATGTGGCAGTATGCTCACTGAATCTTAATCACAAAGTCCATTCTTCCACCAACACATCTTTCCAGCACTTTCAGCCATTTTCTCTGTGTTCTTCTCTCTGAACTCTGAGCCAACCAGCAGTTCTTCTGCATCAGTCTGTTATTTTTTTCCTCAGGGATTCATAAATGATAAACACAGCTGGATTGTCAGCAAAGGTCTAATCTGGAAACCATCTCTGTCTTCTCTCTTGTAAACTTTTTTGGATCCACGCTAATTCCTTGTTCAGTTCTTTGAAGTGATGTTTCAGTTCAAGTCATCATTTTTGGAACGTTCATCAAACTAGCCGTATCCTGCTGTTTTTGTCACTCTTCTTTGAGTTTTTCTGAAACTGTAATTATAATTCCCTACATCGTAAGATAGAATTGTCTTTTTCAAAATCAGAAGAAATGATGGTTTTCCGTAGGGGCTCTTTTTTTTTCTTTCTTTTCTTTCTCTCTCTCTTTTTATTGATCTGAATAGGATTTTTCTCTTAGAGTATATGTTTTCTGCATCAAAATTAATATACCAACCCCCAAACTCAGAGCAGGGTCTCGGCTACAGCTTATTACTTTCAAAAGTGTAAACTTGTGCTATTTGGTAAGTTGTCACAAAATTCACACTATCATTTTTATGATTTGTTGATTCTTTATTTTTTTACATTCTTCTTCTTTTCTTTCCTCCTATTGCTTCAGTACAAACTTGATTTGTTGATAGAAACCTTGTCTTCTATAAGGACTGAATCCAGGGATTCTGTCAATCACAAACAACACATGGACACATTTTCCCATGAGTCTATATTCAATGACTTATTTTGATCATCATTTTCTGCTAAATATAGGATTTTCATCATTTTCATTGTTTCAGGTATATGGCTTGCATAAATACTGAGAACGAATAAACTAAAATCACCTTCACCCTGGGTTGTGTCAAGTTTCAACATAGCATAGTTTGGTATCACATTCAAAAATCTACATCTTTTACAAGTGAAAAGATGCTCAACATCACTAATCATCAAGGAAATGAAAATCAAAACCACGATGAGATATTACCTCACACCTGTTAGAATGACTAAAATTGAAAACACAAAAAACCAAGTATTGGTGAGGATGTAGAGAAAAAGGAATCCTCGTGTACCACTGGTAAGAACGCAAACTGGTGCAGCCACTGTGGAAAACAGTATGGAGGTTCCTCAAAATATTAAAATAGAATTACCATATGATCCAGTAATTTCACTATAGGATATTTACCCAAAGAATACAAAAACACTAATTTGAAAAAATATATATATATACACCCTTATGTTTATTGCAGCATTATTTACAATAGCCAAATTATGGAAGCAGCCCAAGTGGCCACCGACAGATGAATGGATAAAGATGTGGAATGGAATATTATTCAGCCATAAAAAAGAATGAAATCTCACCATTTGCAACAATATGGATGGATCTAGAGACTATAATGCTAAGTGAAATGTCAGAGAAAGACAAATACCATATGATCTCACTCATACGTGAAATGTAAGAAACAAAATGAAAAAAAAAAAAAAGAGACAAACCAAAAAACAGACTCTTAACTATAGAGAACAAATTGGTGGTTATCAGAGGGAAAGTGGGTGGGGGACTGGGTGAAATAGGTGAAGGGGATTAAGAGTACACTTACTATGATGAGCACCGAGTATGTACAGAATTGTTGAATCACTATATTGTATACTTGAAACTATAGTAGAATTAAAATGGGGGGAAAAAAGACAACAGAGAACAACAAAAAAACAGTGAAACATTGCTCAAGACAGTATAGCCGGTGGTTGAGAATCCAGAAATTGAATCCATGTTCTTTCTGACTCAAAATCTGTGCTTTTTCCATTATATCACCATTTTCTCATATAAAAAGTTGATTCACAGAAAAAAATCTACATCTTTTAGGTGTTTATATCTTCACTAATGCTGACTTTTGCATTCATTTCCATCACCATCATCATTATTGCCACCAACACTAAACTGTGGAAAGTTTTTGTTGGTGCCCCCTGTTTTTATCCCATTAACTTCCACAACTGCAACTGTTTAAGCTAAAGATCACACTATAATTTCAAGATCCATATTTGACAGCTTTAACATAATTTTGCTATTTTGAGAGCTTGATTGTCTTTGAGAAACTAATTATAAAGTCTACTATATTGATGCTGACAACCACTATCCCACTGAGAAATATTTCATCCATTTCTTTTCTGTCATCTTTGATTATTCACTTAGCCTCTACATCTAACCCAAAATGCAGCTTTGTTACTTCCCTATGGAGTATAACATTGAGATGTTTTCTCTCTCTGAAGACTTACATGTGCTTGAACTCTAACGTTAAGACTTATATGTGTTTGATGAATCTATCAAAGGAATTATCATCAAAATCACTATGAATTTTCCTTAGTATGAAACTCTAGCCCAGAGCAGCCAAACAATTTGACTCTGTTTCAGAGGTTCTCCATCAATAAATAGTATAGTCAATAATGGTAATTAATCCATTGTTCTGCTTGCTTCTGGGCTCACAGAGTAAGATTTACTCCTGTATGTTCTGTGATTCAGCAGTACTCAGGTCTTCAGATTGGCATTCCTTTCTGCTTTGGGTTAATCTATATTCATACCCACGATGATTCAGCCAGCAGTAGAGTCCTTCTGTAAGGTGAATTCAATCGCCATGCCTTGGTCTGTGGATTGGGTGATCTGATGACAGGTGATCTGGTCTCCAGGCTCCAGGCTTCCTGAAGTGTCACTGACCCTTTATTAAAGCATCTATTTATTTTTTTTATCATTATTTTAAAACTGTCACTTTGGCTATGGTAGAGAGAACTGGTTGGAAGTAGGCAAAAATGGACACAAAGAGATAAGTTAGGAGACTGCTGCATGAAGGAAATAAAGGGGCCTTGGAAAGAGCATGGTTGAAATGGGAAGAAGACGTGAACAGATTTAAGAAATATAAAGAAGGTAAAAGATAATGGAATGATGAATGAAATGCAGGACAAGGAAGAGAGAGAGGTGTTAAGAATGACTCCTGGGTTTCTGACTCAGGTTACAGGATGGACAGTGTCATTCACTGACAGAAAGTACTGGGAAAAGACTAGGTTTTGCAAGTTGCGAGTAAATAGCAAAGTATAAGATCATGAGTTTGATTTTTTGAGCAACTGAACGAACCTTTAGAGAACACAAATGAAAAAGCTGACATCTGAATACAGGTTCTAGGGTTCATTTGAGATGACCAGATCTACTAATTTACTCATGCTGCCATAGCAAAATACCACAGACTGAATGCTTAAACAACAGACATTTATTTTCTCTGATAGCCACCTTCCTGCTGTCTGCTTGTGAAGCCTTTCCTCTGCACCCAGAGAGGAAGAAAGAGATAGAGACAGAGAGAGCTCTTTGGTGTCTCTTCTTATAAGGACACTAATCCTATTTGGATCAGGACCTACCATTCTGACCCCATTCAATTTTAATTATTTCCTTAGAGACCCAATTTCCAAATGCAGGCCTACTGGGGGATAGGATTTCTACATATGAATTTTGTGGGAACAAAACCATTTAGTGCATAACACCAGGTCAGAGATGTAATTTTGTGAATTATCCTTGTATAGGTGGTGACTGAAGAAAGGGGAACTGATAAGACTACCTTAGGAAGGTATCAACAAGGAAGAAGCTAAAATGCGTAGTGAACCTTGAGACATCAGAAATTAGTGAATGGTTATGGGAGGATTATTCTACAAAGGAGGTAAAGAATAAGTTGTAATAATAGGTATAATGAAAACCATGAGACTGGAATCAAGAAAGAGAATGTTAAGTGCTCATGAAAGGCCAAGAAAGAGTATAAATGAAAAATAACCATTTGGTATGTAGTGTCAGAGAAGTGGCCTTTGCTGGAGATATTTCAGAAAAGAGACAGGGCTGGAAGATGGACTAGGGTGGGCTGAGAAAAGAGTGAAAAAAAAAAAGGGAGAATTTACCTGTGAAAGGGAGGTGAATACAGGGGAAAGCTTTTAGAGTTAGGTAAGATTCTTTTAATGGAGGAGACTTAAACATATTTTAAAGATGATGGGATAGGCAGAGCACAGAGGATTCTTAGGGCAGTGAAACTATTCTGTATAATACTATAATGGCAGATACACATTACATGCATTTGTCAAAACTCACAGACTCTACAACACCAAAACTGATCCCTAATGTAAACTATGGAGTTTAGGTGGTTGTGATGTGTAAATGAAGGTTCATCTAGTGTAAAAAAGGTACCAATCTGGTGCAGGATGTTGTTAGTGGGGGAGGCGATGCAAGTGTAGGTTCAGGGATATATGGGAACTCTCTGTAGTTTTTACTTAATCGTGCTGTGAACCTAAAAGTGCTCTAAAAAATAAAGTCTATATAAAAAAAAAAATGTGAACCATCCACTTGAAAAAGAGGGAGAGAGAGAGGGAGAGAGAAAGAGAGAGAGGAAAGTGAGGAAACAGAGATTAAATATACACGAAAAACAGGTTGTGGTATTTTATGGAAAACAGGTGAATTAGGTAGCCATATAATAATGAATGTTAAGGGCAGAAAATCCCAGCCATCTTTCTCCACTCTACTCTCAGAATGCTGGGGGCCAGACCTTATCCTCGGGATGAGATTAGAAGACAATTTCTTGAAGATTGTGTGACTAGCTCAAGAGGTAATAATGCCTGAAGATAGAGACATGGGAGCTCCTCAATATATAATTCTTCCAAGTTATCCTACAGTAAAGCTCTACATATCTACATCCCTGTAAATATCAGAGAAGATATTGTATTCATAAAGCATGATTACAAATGTGATAACAGAAAAGAAAAGCAATAGCAGGGATGGGAGAGATAAGGTTGAGGAAAACTCCCAGGAGAATAAGTAAATAAAGAGATGGAAAAAAGGAGAGAAACCAGAGAGGACAGTGCAGGATATCTGACATTTGGAAAAGAGCCATAAAAAGAAATAACAGGAACTCACTAATGACAGAATTCAAGAAAATTTTCAGATTTGAAGGACATGAGTTCTTGGATTATAAACCCTCATGGGGTAAAACCCCCAAACCCCAAAACAGAATGAAAACAGGCCTATGCCAAGGCACATTGTTGTAACATTTCAGAACACTAAAGAACAAAGAAAAGATTCTATAAACTTTAAAAAGATCGATTGATTAATTAAGTTTTAAAAAGTGACCTACATGAATAAAATTTGAAATGGCTTCACCACAATGACACTAAAGCAAACAGACACTGGAGAAAAGCCTTCAAAATTCCAGAGGTTGATCTGCCAACTAGACCATATCTCTTCAAACTATCAGGAAAACAGGAAGACTGAATAAAAACAATTTCAGACAAGAGAGATCTCAAAAAATGTATTTCCCATGCACCTTTCATCTGGAAACTAAAAAAAAAAAAAATCTAGGTGCACCTGGGTGGCTTATCGGTTAAGCGTTAGGCTCAGGTCATGATCTCAGGGTCCTGGAATCGAACCCTGTGTTGGGCTCTGCACTCAGCTGGAAGTCTGCTTCTCCCTCTCCCTCTGCCCCTCCTATCCTCCTCATGCTCTCTCTCTTTCAAATAAATAAAATCTTAAGAAAAAAAATCTAAGAAAGAGGAAAAGTATGAAAACAAAAGCTTCAAAAAAGGGGAAAAAAAAAGCAAAAGGAATTCCTTGAAAATTGGGAAGGGAGATCCCAAGATGTCTGTCATGTACCTGGCAGAAAGAGCAAACATTCCAATTGGGAGAATATGAAATAGAAAGAGGACTGTCCTTGCATCACCATCATATTTTCTTTTTAACCTGAGGACAGAATGATCAGGTAATTCTAATCCAAAATCATTTCGGTACGTGGCTTGTCACGATCATGTTCTACAAAATTCCTACTCTCCCACTATGTTCTGCCACGATGGAATAGCTAAAGACTTTGGGGAAGTAGCAAGTATTGTTTCAATATTAGTGGTTGGTTTTCTAAACTAGCCTGTTATATTATCCAGCTTTAAACATGGATAATGTCCTGAGGCCAAATTAATAATGACATAATCACAAGCCAGAAAAAAATCAGAAAAAAAATTTTGAAGAATTTTCATTTGGTCTTGAATTTGATCTTCTATTAGAACAAGTTCTCTGTCATACCACCAGTTGGTCTAATTTGGTTTTTCACTTCTCTGATCACTTTTTCTTCTGTGTGTGTGTGTGTGTGTGTGTATATATATATATATATATATATATATATATATACACATTTTCATCACAGATAAATATATCACGTGTGCTATATATCCATATATATATATATATATCATGGTTATGCATAAGATATGTATGCATGATTTGCTGTATATAAATAACATGCAGCCATAAATTATATATATATAATTGTGTATATATATACACAAACATAATATATCATATATATTTTGTGTATATGTGTGATATGATGTGTGATATGAAGTGTGATATATAGCTATAGAGAGGTAGAGAAAGAGATGAGAGAGATGAGAGAGATAGATCTGTGATGAAATGTGTAGCTATGAGTATAATTATCCTGGTATAGGTTGGTATGGGGCTGCTTTCTTCTTTGTGATTTTTGGTCCTCAGAATTACCATAACTCTGCAAAGCAATCTATTACCTCCTGCACAATTTCTTACCTACTCTTCATATGTGTCACTTCTGTCAAATGAAGCAGAAGAAAATTTGTCCAGAATAAATACGAGACAACTAGATTTCCTATCTTTCTCCAAAAATATTCTGCATTGACTTGCCTTTGTAAAACTTCTTAAAAGTCTTGATATAGTCAATGACCAAATGGAAGTTCAGTTCTAAAATAATAATCTCATTTTCAGTGAAGTCACTGTAAAATTTTGGTCCTTCCAGTCACCACAAATCAATCAGTGTCAAACCAGGTCAGTATTTTAATGGAAACCAAACGAAACTATCTTGGCTACTTCTGGCATTGGCAATTCTCTAGGCAACAAAATCTCTTCTGAGGTCAATGCAGAATTGCAACATCAGCATTTCAATAAATAGTACTTCCGGTTAGCAAAGCCAATATAAATGATGTAAAGATCCTATGGTTCCTTGGCAAGAGGAAAAAATATTTCCCCTTTCTTATTTGCCAAATTTAATATTATATATTACATCTTTTCTCTTCCGCTATATTTAGCTGTTTGTAATAGTCTTCACCGCCTTTTCTAAACTTTCTGGCAGAACTGTTCTGATGCGGCTAGCACTGAACTCTTTTAGAATGGGTCTCCTCCTGCATTCACCACCGATATACTGTGTAGTTTCTATATCAGATACATAATCCGTAAAAAGCTTGGGCTTGAAAACTGCTATATTAACCATGGATATGAATGTTAAACTTATTGAGATGTATGCAGTATACCTAAAGAGAAATTTAATATATTCTGCAGTATTTTTCTATTTCTTCAATGTTTGAAAATCTATTTAGATGTGGATTAAAGAAAAATAAATATATTTGTGGGGGTCTAAAACTTCTATTCCCTTAGCTTAAACTTGTCAACTAACGCAATCAGGTTGAAAATCAGGTTAACGAAATCTAAAGTGACAAATTTAATTCATATGGTTCAGGGAGCATCTCTCAAAATATTGCCCAGAGGATGTTTCCCTCATTCTGGACAGTGGTGGCAAAACGGTCTGATCTGAGGGACAATTAGAGCTGTGTTATGTAGGAAAGATGAATCACTGCTGGTCCAAAGATGCCAGTATGTTTGAGTGGAAGCACATGGAGACACACACTGTTGTAAACCTATCCACCCTTAGCAAATCTTCTTATATCTACAGTAAAAATCCCTAACAAAAACTAAGTGAGTTCTCATTCAGTTAGTACTTCTAACAAAGTACAAACTTAGTTCTTTTTAAAAAGGAGCTGTCCAGGGATGCTGGGTGGCTCAGTTGGTTAAGCCTCTGCCTCCTGATTTTGGCTCAAGTCATGATCTCAGGGTTGAGGTAGAGGCCACCCCCCCACCCCTGTGTCCTGCTGGGTGGGGAGCCTACTTGGGATTCTCCCTCTCCCTCTCCCTCTCGTCCTCCCCCACTCATGCTCTCTGTCTCTCTCTCTTTAAACAAACAAATTAAAAAAACAAAGAAACTGCCCAAGTATTTTTTTATTTACCAAAGAAAGAAACCAGGCTACAAAATGCAACATTGTTGAATTGAAAGACACTAGCGTTAAAAAATCAGAATCCTTGGGTTCTGGCCCCTGTCCCTCCACTAACCAGTTGTGGTCTAGGCACGTTTCATCAATTTGGAGCTTAGTTTCCTTATCTGTAAAATGAAGAAATTATTTTTAAAAATAAAATTATATATTTTTTTACAACACCCTATAAAATTGGTCACTACTATTAGAAAAAACAACTCAAATGCATGCTCTACTGATTATCACCATCGTTATGTAAGTAAATGAAGATTAACCTTTTAGCACAAATACCAAGACTTCTGATCTATTTGGTAATGAACTTCTCCTACTAAACATCACTTTCTTCCTAGGAGCAATTTAAACACTGAAAATAGAATCCTTCCTGCCAAACAAACTTCCAGGGAAGCTGATAATGACAAAATAGCTAAAATATTTCTTTTCCTACCTTTAAAATCATATTCAACTCTTTATTATGTCTATCTATAGAAGATGTCCTGTCATACATGTTTTGACAGTTTTATGCATATGAGATTCTCGTTTATTTTCTTGACTACTGTTATTCATTATACTATTTCATTAATTAAGAAACATTTTTAAAAAAAAAGAAAAAGGCCTTTCTTAACTTATTGAAACACAAGGCCACAATAATGTGGGGGTAAGCGAAACTATTTATTTCCTTCATCAACAGCAAACTTTTTATCATCCTGTCTTTCTGCCTAGAGCATTATATATTTAAGAAACTGTTATAGGGAGTCTACTAAGTCACTAAAGTCGCTAAGCCAGAGGGGCCAAACATTTCTTAGAATCTCTGCCAGATGTACAATTTGCAAAGTCATGCTAAAAGCATCTTGCTTGGTACTTTCATTAAAGTTCTAAAATACTCTTCCATCACACTTCTAAAATATAACATGACATTTTTTGTTTTCAAATATTTGGACATTGCCCCTCCGAGACATCTTTAATAACAACATCATCAAATTAGTTAGGAACATGAAGATGAGCCCCTTTGACTGAGTCAGGTATCCATGCCATGTACAATTATCCAGTATCTATTCCACTGTGTAGGAGGAAAAGACAAAGCTGTACCTAACCCTTTAGTCACACCATAATTTAAAAGCAAGTTAAGTTCTTTATAGATTTTGGATACTAGCCCTTCATCTGATAAGACATTTGCAAATATCTTCTCCCATTCCATAGGTTGCCTTTTAGTTTTGTTGACTGTTTCCTTTGCTGTGCAAAATTTTTCATCTTGATGAAGTCCCAATAGTTCACAGACACTATTTTAATTACGGGTCACTAGTGATCATTAATAAATGAGTATATTTTTATCCTAACTTCAAATACTTTTGTTGTTGCTGTTGCTTTCATAGCATGTTGCTACCTGAAGAGCTCTATGACTCTCTAATAGGCACTTCAAATTCAACATGAGCAAATATAAACTCTTGGATCTCAACACCCCCTCCCAGCCCCCTTCCCCATTGTAAATCTTCCCCCAGTCTATTCCTTCAGAGCAAACAGCACCAACATCTACTCAGCTGTCCAAACCTGAGTCATTCTTGGTTCTACTCTCTCCTTATTCAGCACATACAACTCATCTGCAACTCTTGACATTCCTACCCTTAAAATGTACTTTGAATCTCATCTGCACTGCTACTACCTTCATCCAATCCACCATCACCATTACCCTGAACCACTGCCTTTAAATGAGCTCCCTGCGCCCACTCCATCCCTTCCAGTCCACACCTCAGCAGTCAGGGTAAGATTTTTAAAACAAAAACTTGTCTTAAACATGTTCCAGGGCTTCATACTGCAATTCAAATAAAACCCTAACTCCTTCCCAAGGCCTACAAGGCCCCACAAATCCAAACACCCAGTGGCCCTGCAAACAATCTCATTTTACAATCCTTTATTAACTGTGCTTGAAATACCCTGACCCCCTTTTGGTTTTTCAAACACAGCCTCTCACACCTAAAAAAAAAAAAAAAAAAAAAAAAAAAAAAAGCCCCTTGATGGACATGCTTTCTCTAAGGACCCCATCTAATCAGATTTCACATCATTTCCTACCCCCCCACCCTGTTGATCTTCATCACCTGCTCTTTTCATTGCCTTCAGAGCACTTATCATTGTCCCCATACATGCAGTTTCTTGTTGGCTTAACTCTTAATTGACGAGAACTCCATTAACCTATTAGCTCCCTGAGGGCAGGGACCACACCTCTAGTGTATCACCTGTGCCTAGCTTGGCAAATATTGGCAGATGTATGAGCTCCACTGGTGTTATGGGTTAAATTGTATCTCCCCAAAACTCATATGTGAAGTCCCAATTCCTAGTACCTCAGAATGTAACCATATTTGGAGATCAGGTCTTTATGGACGTGATTAAGCAAAAATGAGGCCATTCAGGTGGGTCCTAATCCAACCTGACTGGTATTCTTAGATAAGGAGGAAATTTGGAACGCTAAAGACATCAGGGATACATGCACACAGAGAAAAGCCCACGTGAGGGCATAAGAAGGCAGCTATGTGCAAGCCACAGAAGGAGGCCTCAGGATAAACCAAACCTTCCAACACCTTGACCTTGGACTTCCAGCCTCCAGAACTATAAGAAAATAAATTTCTGTTGTTTAAACCATCCAGTCTGTAATATTTTGTTATAGCAGCCCCAGCAAACTAATACTAATTGGAATTAAGATTTCACTTGTATGTGGAATTTAAGAAACAAAACAAATGAACAAAGAAAAAAAAAGAGACAAAAAAATAGACTCAAAATATAGAAAACAAACTGGTGGTTACCAGAGTGAAATAGGTGATGGGGATTAAGAGTATACCTATCGTAATGAGCACTGAGAAATTTAGAATTGCTGAATCGTTATTATTGTACAACTGAAACTGATATAACACTGTATGTTAATTATACTTCAATAAAAATTTTTAAAATAAAAATAAAAATTAAATGTAATTAGAAACACAAATCACACTATATTCCTAGATAGTTTTGTTATGTATTTGAGTCATGTTTGATCTTGAATTCATAGTTGTAAAACAGTGCTGTGTAAATTCCAGATTTGTTCATTATCTAGTCAATCTGGTTAACAGATAAATTCTAAAATTTTCCACTGTGATTTGGCAAACTTCTAAAATTTTCCAAAAGGATTTGTCAAACTTACTTATTTATATCTGCATAAATGACAACTTTGACTAATATGCTTCTATAATGCATTTAGGTCTGCCTCAGCCATTCAACTGCTGACAAGATTACTCAAATGTATCACTACCATCCCTTACCAAAGCTGGTCTATAGACTATGCTGTTTATATCGCATAGATGACACAAGAACAATGTAGGTCATAAAAATTCCTTCCAAACAGGAAATAGTAATTTTATATATTTCTGTAATTGTGCTTATCTCAATTTTCAAATTTAAGATGACTCAGTAATAATCGAGTGTTCTTTAGTCTCATCTGAAAATCATTATAAACCAAATTTTTTTCAACCTTTTGAAGTTCTGAACATTACAGCAAATCTGTAGCCAGTCTGCTTTCATAGGTCCAAAACTGGCTGTGGAGAGTGGGTTGCACTTCTGTCCCCCAGCCTCACTACTTTAAAGACAGATATCAAACAGAGGTGTTACATTTGGTAACTACTATAACTACTGTAAATACAAAATGGATCCAGAAAAAGGTTTTTCAGTCTCACAGCATTATCGATATGTTTGGGAAGTTCTGATGCTTAAAATTACTCCTCATTTGAAAGCATTATTTCATCACTTGGCATGCCATTCACTTTGAAGTTCAAAGATTATAAGCAGATTTTGTCATAAATTTAATATGCATATATAGAACTCCTGCTAATTTTTTTTTTTTTTTTTTTTTGCCCATAGGGCTTAATGGGTTTCAAAATTTTTGTTTCTCTTTTTCCCTTTGGTGCTTTTTTTTTCTTTTTTTAACTTGAGCTGTCTGCCACTCTCAAGTACAGGGTTTTTCTAAATTCACAGCTATGAAAACAATACATGAAACAAGATGTGGTCATGAAAATTCATAGATCCTCCTACCTAGTTCCTCTGACCATCTCGTTCTTTCTCTCTCTCATCCCACCCAAACTGCCTCATCAGGAATTATCTTTTACAAAGGAAAAAATATTTTAAAAATTACAGAACCCCCATATTATTTTCACAAAAAAATTTCAGAGCTGAATAGATGTCAAGAAATATTTCTAAGTTCCTTCAGAACCTCCATTTCTTCTATTTGGGATTTCAGGGAAATGTTAAAACTGTTATTATTGAGAGAAGCAAGTCAATTCCTCCTCTTTTTCTCAGGAAGACAGAGATTTTAAGTTTGGATTCATTCACCTGACTGGACCCCTGTTACCAAGGTCAAAGTCCTTTCTCCAAGAACAGCTTCCATACAGTCAAATACAACTAACCCACACATGCCTCATGACCACAGAACATACTAAGTGTTCAACAAGTCGTAAATGAATGAGAAGAAAAAGTGTGATGTTTTCTCGCAGACTGTGGAGATACAGCACAAGCAATATAATGAAGGAGTTGATGGCCCTCTTCCTAAGATCAGAGCTTAGTTATGGAACCCCTGTCACATCTCTCTTTTAAATGCCCTCTTGTCTTCACTACTCAAATTGTGCAGCCTCATAAATTTTTGTCATATTCACCTTCCACCAAAGTGCTTTAGGTCAGACTGGGTGGCATGATGCCTAAGTTCATAACTTTTCTCCAAGTTTCTTTCTATTACTTGTCTGTTTCCCCTGCAAGGAGATCAATTACCCATACTCTTGGTACACGTAATGGTTAGCCTGATTCCAGCCAAAATGAGACCAGAAGGACCACTGTATGTGGCACTCTGGCCTTTACCAGTAATATTGGTTTCATACTCATTGCAATGGTGAATATGGGAAGGGCCAGGGGTTGTTCCCTGCTCTGGTCAGAAAGGAACAATGGTGCTATGTCCTGTCCAGCTGGGAATAATTCAAGAAATATAAAGTAATTATATGAGTATATAAATTTAGGAGCCATAGAAAAGAGTGGAGCCTATTTTAATAGTTGAAAATATTGCATTTTTAATATTAAAATATATACTCAAACTTTGAGAGGGGAAGGGGACACCATATTCAAAGCTGTGGCCTCTAGACCCTTTATCCTTCATTTTACATTAAATAATCTCTCTCACACACTTACCACTGCCAGGCCTCCTATATATCACCAATCACTACAGCATCAAGGTAGTGCAGTTAATCTAATTAGCTGATATTCAATTACCTGTGTTAGGGGGAAAAAAAAATATATATATATATATATATATACTTTCTCTTTCTGCCAGAGTCATTATTGATTAAATGGAGAAGGGTTAGAAGGAGCATCTATCAGCTCAGATTTTCAGGTTTCTCGAGCCAAGATTAAAGTAGAGTTTGGGCAAAAAGTTGATTCTTGCATTTATTCAAGTTGGTAGATTGAGCACTCAAACAAATCACCAAGTTCAGGGAATTGCTTATTTGGGGAGAATCCCTTGCTATATTGTGAGGCAAGTTAGCCCTAAACCTAATAGTTGTACTCTCTGACCTGTAAATTGGTATAGAAATATTAAATATGGAGACATGAAAATTAGCTCAGCTCTTGGACTCTTGTCCTTAAAGAACATTAGTCTCCTTTAATAATAAAAGAAGGCAAGAAATAATTACTGCTATAATAGAATTGCAGAGTGATGTCCCCAAGAGAAAAAATGGTTATCTTCTGAAAACTAAACTAAGAAAACTAAGTCATCATTAAATGTTAGAGGACACATTCATTTTCTTGAGCAATACATAGGTGCAATTAGTCAGGCTTTTAGCATACATTATCTCAGCTAATGTTACCTAAATAACATTTTCATTTGCATTTTTAAACCTCTACTGTGTTCTAAGGGAACTCCTGATTTCCACCCTCAACAGTGAGTACCTTGTCTTCTACTAGTGATTGTCATTTTGGTAAACAACTTTATCATTCATTAGCCATTTGTTTGTAATAAAATCTCAGAAGTCATCTTTGATTTCTCTCATCCAATCCATTACCAAGTCTTGTCGTTCCTATCTCAAAATATATCTCAAGTTGTTTCCCTCATTCCATCTCTGGGACAACCAGACTAGTCTGGGCCACTGTCATCTCTCAGTTGGTCAACTACCATAGTCTTCCTATTTCACTCTCTCTACCTGACAGTCCATTCTTTGCACTGTTGCTTAAATGTAGACCAAATGATACTCTAGATTAATACCCATCTATCAATGGCTTCCCATGACCCTTAGACTAAAATTCCAGCTCCCTCGCATGGGTTACCCAATCCCTCAGAATTTGGCTTCTGCCTGCTTCTCTAATCTCTCAGTTTTCTCCACCTTGCTTACTTTGTGGCCTCCTTTCTGTTCTTCAAAAAATGTATATCAGTGTATTAGTTGCCTGAGGCTGCCATAACAAGTCACCACAAACTGGGTGGCTTACCACAACAGCAGTTTATTCTCTCACAGTTTTGGAGGCCAGGAACTCAAAATTAAGTTGTTGGCAGGGCCATTCTTTGTCCAAAGGCTCTAGGAAAGAATCCTTCCTTGCCCTTTCCCAGCTTCTGATGGCTCTAGGTATTCCTTGGCTTATGGCAGCTTAACTCCAATCTCTGTCTCTGCCTTATCATGGCCTTCTCCTCTGTGGCTTTGTCTTCTCCTCTTCCATCTATAATTAGGACACTTTTCACTGGATTTAGGGCCTACCTTGTTAATCTAGGACAATTTCATCTCAAAATCTTTAACTTAATTACGTCTGCAAAGACTCTTTTTTCCAAATAAGATCATATTCATAGGTTCTGGGGTATGGACATTCAACCCACTATACCAAGAGTTTTTCATCTTTAGGCCTTTGTAATTCTTATTTGCTTTGCTTAGAGCACTCTCCTCTCAGAATTTTGACCCATCCTTCTGGTCTCATCTCAGAAATTATACACTGGCCTTATACAGTCCTTTCCTAGACATCCTACCAAAAGGGTCTCCTCTCATTACTTTTTTCCTCATCTCCCTGTTTATTCTCATCACAGCATTCATCTAAATCTGGGAGGTTTGTCCTTTTTACTTCCTTGTCATTGTCTATCTCCTGCATTCAAATGTATTCTACATGAAGGTATAGGAACCTCTCTTACTCACTGCTGAATCTTTGGCACCTAGCACAGTGTCCAGCATCTAACAGCTGCTCAGTGAAAATTTATTGAATATATAAATACAGGCCTCACAACAACTCTGTGAAGTGGGATAAAATTAGCCATCTGAAGAATAGACTTGGGTAACTCAAAATCAATTCAAAATCTAATTAAGAGGACCAGGACACAATCTCAAAAACACATGACTGAGTTATTATTGATACAATAAAAGCTTATCTAATCAGTTATACTGCGATCTCTCTAAAGGGAAAAAGTCCCCCTCCCCCCACTCAATAGAAAGAAGATAATCTGCTTAAAATCCAGAAAATCAGAAGCCCTAAAACAGGAAAACAGTGTATTTCCAGAATAATATAGATTGTTCTCTTAAGGATCACAATGAGTCAGGACTGGGTGCCTAACTTGTGGGGCTCAGGGCAAAATGAAAATGCGGGGCCTCTTGTTAAAAGAGCAGGAAAACGTATCACCAAAGGTACTAAAAAATAAAGCTTTTCCTTTCTTCTGCAGTCTCTCTTGATTGTCATGATTTTTTTTATTTTACTATTTATTGTGTATTTCATTCTTTTTTTAAAATTTTATTTTGAGAGAGACAGATCAGGGAGGAGGGGCAGAAGAAGAGAGAGAATCCCAAGCAGACTCCACACTGAGTGCAGAGCCAGACGTGGGGCTCGATCTCACGACCCTGAGATCATGACCCAAGACAAAATCGAGTCAGACGCTTAACCGACTGAGCCACCCAGGTGCCCCATGTATTTCATTCTTACCAGGAAAGTGGAAACACAGCACAAAACTGATTCAACTGTTTTTATTTCACTTTTTAATACATGCACATTCTACCAATATTTTTCATCTTTGGCTTACCGATAAGTAGGAAAGCACTGAAAAGAAAAAACATTATAGGTTGCTCTAACTTTCTTTTTCCTTCTCTGTCATCATTTTGAGCATAAGTGGTTGGCTAATACAGGGAAGTAACATGAGTAAGAAAGAAGAGAGTTACTTGGTCATTTGTGTTTCTTAAAATACCACTGCCTTCTTTCTGCATTCTAAGAAAGTTCTGGTTATGGAAAGCATGGCCTCTTGGGCTGTCAACACCCTGCTTGCTCAGTACACGTAATGAGCACTGAGTCTCTCTGAACTACCACACACCTGGGATCCACTGGATGCTGTGCTCACGGAGCATCTTGAATGTAGCATGAGAATGAAGTGACAGGACACAGCAGGGATACACATTGCATGTATCTCCTCTGTTCACAGACATGTTCCATTGTCCCATCAGATTCCACTTACAAAACGCAAGTTCAAAGACAACATTATTAAGAATTCACTACCGCAACAGCAGAGCATTAAACCAAGAAAGCGTCCCTTCTGAATGTGAGCCCTGTGTGACTGTACAGGTCACATGCCCTTGCGTCAGTCCTGCAGTGAGTATTCTTGAATTCTGGGCATGGAAATAAATTCATCTGGCAATCATCTCAGTGACCTAAATCATCGAGAGGATACAACCAATTTCCCCTTCTCTACACCTACGTGCAATCTTACAATGATAACTTGTCATCCCATATAGACTTTTCTTCGAGTAGCAAAGAGTAATTCATTCATTCAAAAGTTAAATTTCTCACTGTAATTTAATATTCTCATTTTGGTGTTTCCATAAGATTATGGTGAAGTTAGTTAACAAAGAAAATAGCCAGAACCTAATCATTTCTAAATACATTGCCAAAATCAAGTTTTCTGGACCAATAAAGATGAAGACCACAAAATGGCCAAAGTTGAAGAATATGTCAAAAATTCAACAGTGCTGTGTATTTACATCCCAGCAACCACCCAAGATCTGTACCTCCATTATTTCACCTTGTACCCAAGAGAATCTTTCTCTTAAAATATATTACATGGAATGTTAAGTGTGCTATGAAGCACATTTTAAACCAAATGTTTAACTTATTTGTAAGCTACTGGATATATGGAATAAAGAAAAAATCATTCAACTATGATTTAGACTGCCAGAATTGTAGTTCCCAGATCTGCTTCATACTGGCTGAGTAACAATGGCAAGTTTTATAACTCCTCCAATGCTTTGAATTCCTCATCTGCAAAATGAGGATTTTAGCATAAATAATTCGGAATACCCCTTCCTGATTTAAAATTCTGATCCTCTAGTACCTGAAAAACAAACAGAAAAGCACGTGTTCTTATCAGCGGAGCACCTAGGCTTGTGGATGCCTCCTGCACATCTTGTGGGTCCCAAATATGAGGCCACATCAATCAAATGAGGTAGAGAGTATTTCTGGAGGAAGGTGGGTAGAAGGGGGCTATTCATATGAGATCTGATTAGTAAATATGTATTGAAATCTGTGCCATGTTCTAAAAACTTTTTGGAAAACAAAGTATTTTTCTTGTTAAAAAAATAAAAACTAAAATCTTTAAGGTAGAAAATATACCCTAGTGGCTTTTCTGAACGATGTTTGTGGAATTTTTTAAAATTTTAGATGGGATTTTGAATGTATACTTTTCCCAAAAGTCTGTAGGACACTGTACATTGGCTTCAATGATAGCTTGTCTGATGTTTCAGGCAAGAATGAGAAGAAGCTATATTGTTCCACCTCTCCAAATTTTGCCCAAGAGTTTTCTTTTTTAACGTTCAATTTCCCATGTTATGTCATCCCAAATCTGCATCATAAAAGGTAGCTTTCTTTTATATAGTTATTGCTAATCTATAGTAGATAGATTTGATATTGCCTCCCTTTGACACACAAAAACACATGCGTAAGAGTCATAAAATTTGCCACTAGGATAGACTTGACTAGCTCTTCCTCTGACAATCAGTTGTGAATCATTAATAAATGACTTAACTTCTGTGAGCCTTAGCTTACTCATTTTTAAAAGAAATAAGACTGGATTAGATGACTCAGTTATTTGAGTCTATTCTATGGAATCTAACATTCTAAGAATCTATTGTTCCTAAGTTTGTATTTTCTACCATTTGGGGTTTTTTGATTAATGATTTAATCTTATATTATACTTAAGTTCTTATCATTATAAAAATACACTTGCATGATTTGCACATGGAGTCTAAGTAAAATATTATAATCCAAGTTTATACATATTCCAGAAAGTAGTAAGATGATGCTTATACAAACAGGATTTCATTTCTAAGATAACAATTCAATAGTATTTATTGAGTGCTTGACATTAAGGTATTTATATATTTTTAATATCCAAAATATATTGTGATGTGGATACAGTTATTTTTTATTGTACAGGTGAGAAAACTGAGACCTAGGTTACTTACCTAAGGGCACAAAGCCAATCACTGGTGGAGCCAGGATTCCAAGACGACCCCTCTGTCTCCACAGGCCATCCTTGTAATCAAGTCTGGATTATGCCTCCCGTATCTACCTATGACAGCCAACAACACCAAATGAATAAAAGGACTTTCTAATCAAGGTCAAACAAAATCAATGCAAGGATACAGATTTTCAGCATGCAGGGGAAAGTTTTATACAGTTGGCCCTTGAACAACATACGTTTGAACTGCACAGATCCACATATATGCGGATTTTTTTGATAAATATAGTAGAGTACTATAAATGAACTTTCTCTTATGATTTTCATAATAACATTTTTTTCTCTAGCTTACTTTATCGTAAGAATACAGTATGTAACACATATAGCATACAAATATGGGTTAATCGAATGTTTATATTAATCAGTAAGTCTTCTGGTTAACAGTTGGCTATTAGTAGCTAAGTTTTGGGGAGTCTGAAGTTATATGCAGATTTTTGACTACATGGGGGTCAGTGAGCCTTACACCCACACTGTTCAAGAGTCAACTGTAATTTTTAAAGCCTTCAATAAGTATTGTTTTTCATTTTTAAGAAAAGGAAGAAATAACCACAATTAAAGCAAGCTGAAATTAAAGCATTTGAAATTCAAATCATATGAGAAGAGTGGATTATGAAGATTAGTTGTTTCTTTTTTTTGTTTGTTTCCTGCTTTCAAATTAATCTGGAAATATGTAACTAGGTTCAGTAGCCAATTTACTATCCATATAATCAAGAGAGGAGGAAAAGTGAGGAAATAAAGAGAAATAACTCATGAAATATTCTCTAAATAAAGTATATCATGTCTTCTTTTTACCATTTGTAACTAGACAAAAGAAAGCTATATTTGAAATAAAGGGTTTTTTGGCTAATGTTCAAGATACATTAAAATAAAATGTCCCCAATTTAAAAAATTGTATGAAATTTGATTGCCTATAACAGCCTTTTTATGGAAAAAATAATAATACTCTGTAGCTTAGGAGCAATAGTGTGAAATATATCTGTAAACCATTAAGAAGCCTTTTGTTACAAAACTCCGAAATGCTGATGCAGTCCTGGAATCAGCAAATACATCATTTTATTGTAGATATTCAAGGCCCATAGCAATTCAACAGAAAATTAATTGGTATCACCTCACCATAAATCTCAACAGTATTAGCTAAAATGCCAATTTTGTAATCACTTCTCATTAAAGCCAAAAATACTAATTAAAATTGATTTTTCCCTGTGCTTTGGTAAACGGCTGCCAGTTAATGGCTTTCAGTTGTAATGCAGACTTTTACTTAAATTAATTTTGTATGTTGTCTCCTTCCTTTTTATAAAGATAATAAAGTGTGAAAGGATAGGGGATGTGGGTGCAGGAAAGGACAGTTCACATGCAGGAAGAATAGTCACACATAAAGAATTCTGGGGCTTCTGTTAATACTAGTATGGCCACTCTCTTTAATAAGCTGTTTTTGAATACATTATTTCATGAGCAAAAGTTAATAAATCCTTTAAAAATAAATGATAAGAATTCATTCTTACAAGTCATTTGAATGATTAAATAACATGTTTCTTGTTAAAGAATTTTTTGAGTAAAGTCACATCCTTATTTGTGTGACATGACCCATTTGTAAAACACAAGCCCATGAACTTGGCCCATATTCTGAGGATCATTCAGAACCAATCAAGATTAATTTAAGTCTCAACAAATATTAAATGGAAGGTGATAACTATATAAATGTCAAATTCCTTTCATTAGAACTAAATAGAAAAACAACAAACCATAAATCTCAAAGGGTAATCCACAACAGCTTGAATTGTTCTTCCAACTTTTTAATTAATAAGAAATATTGATATGGTGCTAAAGTTGAGTTTTGAGGGCTGTCAGGGTAAGACAGATGAGGCCGAGAGTTGGAGTTTTCTAGTAAGTAATAAGAGATAGTGAGTCACAGGTTAGTCAAGTTCTCTAAGGAGCCAAAAATTAGAACCAGAAGCCACATGGGCAAAATCAAATTCAGAGTTCTAGAGTTCCATGAATGCAGAATGAAAAGTTAGCTAATATTTCCGGATTTAGACCAAGCATATGAGAAAAGACACAAAGGAGATCCCAAATAAGGCCAGGTTCAAGATTCTAAGGGCTAATAAGCACAGATAACAATCCATTTTAATTAGTATTTTTGGCTTTAATAAAAAAGATTACAAAATTAAGATTAAACCTTAAAATCTTAGATTAAATTCTAATACTCCTAAGAGGTAGGAAGGGGCAGGGAGCAGAATCTACACATGGTGTCTAGATTCAGAGATCTGCATGGCACCTCTGTCATTTTTATAAGACCTGTGACCTTGAGACCTTTACTCTTTACCCCCAACCTCACTCCAAACTATTACAACCCTATTCTATTCTGATACAAAATTAAAATTTCTTCTTAAGACCTAAGGAAGATAGCAATCTTAATAAACAAATCTACTCTAAGATTTAATAAATAGTAGTTGTAAATCTCTCAGGTTTATTTGCAGGGTGTTAACACAAAGGAATTATTTAGTACACCCTTGACATTAGGGCAGCATAAATCCTGACTATTACAAGTCTCCCAAATCAGGATTATCACTATAGCAAACAGCTTTATTCCCAAAATGGGATAAAATATTTCAGTTTGGACCATGAGTTCATAACAAGAAAGTCATTTTGGGTTTCCCATAGACTTGTCTAGGTTATTTCTTTATGATCCCTTTATCAGAGTAGATTTTGCTTACATAGCTAAGGTTAAATTTTAGATACTTATTTCTTTTTTAAATGTTTTTTAAAGATTTTATTTATTTATTTGAGAGAGTGAAAGTGATCACAGAGGGAGAGGGATCACAGAGGCAGAGGGAGAAGCAGACTCACCGCTGAGCGGAGAGCCCGATGTGGGGCTCGATCCCGGGACCCTGAGATCATGACCTGAGCCAAAGGCAGACACTTACCTGACTGAGCCACCCAGGCGCCCCTTTAGATACTGATTTCTAACCATCACTAACAAAATATTCAAAAGTTCTACATATCAAGAAGAGACCATTTATAATTGATGTTTGCCACTAGATTATTTGTCAGACATCCCTAACACCAAAAATCACCCAAATCTTGTATCATTAGGTCATTTTACATTCACTTTAAAGATACAGAAAACTAGCCAGAAAATATTCAGTGGCCATTAAGTTGTTCTATGCAGCTCTACTCTGAAGTGCGTGTTTGGCAATTTTCCAAGTAGTGTTCCAATAGCATAAGGAAGTTAGTGACTATTGGCAGGTATTTTGCTAGTACTTGAAGTGGTCATCAAACATAGAAAGAGATTCTGTTAAACTGGGTTTGAGTATTGTAGCATAAGAAACACTCATCCTTGATCCATAATGAGGAGAAAGAAGTCAATCAATAAAAACAGATTAGAAATGTCAGAGAATTAGTAGATAAGGACATTAGAGCATGCACATAACTATTTTTCATATACTCAAGAAGGTAGAGGTAAGAGTCAGCATTTTAAGTAGATATGAAAGATTTTTAAGTAGATATGAAAGATTTTTCAGACCCAAACTGAATTTCTGAGATAAAAAAATTCAATGTTTGAGATTAAAAAAAATTAAACTGAATGAAATTAATAGCAGATTCTTCCTCTGGAGAACACGGACTAATTTAAAATCTTAAAAGCATCCAGAAGGAAAAAAAATGCATTATATACAGAGAAACAAAGATAAGAATGATGGTAGATTTCTCACCAAAAGCAATGCAAGTGGAACAACATCTTTAAAACATAAAAAGAAGAAAACTGTCAATCTAGAATTCTGTAACAAGGAAAAGTACCTTCTAAAACAAAGTCCTTCAGGAGGAAGGAAAATGATACTAAATGAAAAAAAATGGGTCTACATAAGAAAATAAAAAACACAGAAAATAGTAAACATGTGGACAAATACATAGGGTAATTTAAAGAAAAGCAATTTTTTTTCAGCCCTCTGCTAGTGAGATCTCACTTTTTGTAATATTCCAAAGTCCAAACTTAAGGTTTTCCCCTCTCCATCTCAATATAGGGGTTGGGCAAAAAGAAGTTTGTCTTGAGATGACTGTTTCTCTCATCTGAGATACAGCAACTAGGTCTCCCTGAATTGCCTGAACAGTGAGCCAGCTGATATCATCATCCTCCCCTTCTCTAGCCAAAGAAACTATACCTAAATTTCAATTCCCATGTTACCAGTGGCTTTCTTCCCCCTGGAGATGGGACTTCAACTTCCTCTGGAGTCCCCAAAGTACCTAGCTATTAAGCTGTAAGGTTTCAGTGGGCTTCTAAATCCAGACTTCCTGGTGACCCAGCAGTGTGTCTGCATGCTCAGCAAGAGTGATGCTCTCAAAATTGCCCTGTAAGAAGGCAGAGTGACAGGAAAATGGAGACCCTCCATGTTAACACATATCTATTGTTTCTATTAGATCACCTAGGCGCTGGTGTTACCTCCAGGGGATAAAGAGAACACAGGTACCACATGCCTCTACCCTTCTTACTGGTCCTTGATTGGTAGGCATCCTCTAGTAAAGTCACAGTAAACTGTGTGACATTGTGGAAGTCTTCCCAAGCAAACCCTGATACATGAAGAGTGGTGGTGACCACGATGGGTCTTAACTTGTACCATACCCACCACTTCTTTTACACCCAAGATGATTTACACCAATGACATCAATCACCACTCATTTTAGGTCACCTGTGGCACAAAAAGGAGAGCTTCCTATGTGTTCTAACATCGATCTTTCAAAGTGTCAAGCTGGTAAAGTGTTCTTGACATAGTCTAAGAAATAAAGTCTAAAAAAGCATTTTATGCTATCCTAACATTATCATCATTATAAATTACAGGAATAATCTCATAAGGATAGAATATCCTCAGCCTAACTGTACTGTACTTTCCTAGTGACAGGTTTAAAATGTGTGCATTCCCAGAAGGAAGCATTCCCAGAAGAAAGCCAATCACAGAAATAAAACAATGGGCAGGCTTGCTGAGTCATTGGATGAGCCAAAATAGGGGTTCTTAATTCAATTTCATAGACCTTATAGTTAGTGGAAATTTCTCTCTGATTCTGAAACTAGGTTGACTCTCAAACTTATTTTAAGGTGTTATGAGTTTTCTTCTTTGTTTCTGTGCTTTATAGACAATTTTGTGAGAATACAGGAGATAATATACAAATAGACCTTAAGCTATACACTATTTTATGTTTGTTTGTTTGTTTTAAGTAGGTTCCACACCTAGCATGGAGCCCAACATGAGGCTTGAACTCATGATCCTGAGATCAAGACCTGAGTTGAGATCAAGAATTGGTGGCTTACCAGTGATGGGTATTAAGGAGGGCATGTATTGCATGGAGCACTGGATGTTATACACAAACAATGAATCATGGAACACTACATCAAAAACTAATGATGTCATGTATGGTGACTAACATAACATAATAAAATAAAATAAAATAAAATAAAAAATTGGTGGCTTAACAATTGAGCCACCCAGGCATCCCATTATACGCTATTTTAAATGAGAGGTCTCTGAACTAACTTTGTATGTATGGGTCTTAATTCTCTTCTTTTATCTTGAGTTCCTCCCTAGGATATTCTCAAGGTCCCTCATGTAAATATATTCCTGATGGCTCTGTCTCACCAGTTGTTTATAATGGAGAGTTATGTTAGAGAACTTTAATAACTGCAAAATGAAAATGGATTAGCACTCCCATATTTCCCTGCTGGGAGTGAACAACTGTGTTTTAGTTTTTAGTTTTAATCATGCTCCAAGTCACAGTGATTTGGTCATGGTAGTCAGAGGTTTTAAGGCTGCTACCTAGCGGCATCTTACCAAAAATGAATCTTCTCATTGATTTTTAAGTTAAAGTTGTGAAATTCTCTTATCACAGGATGCTACAGGAGGAATCAATTCTTGACATCACCTGAAGAAAACAAGAAAGTGATGGCAGAGAGTAACAGGTAGACAAGATGAGGTATACATGTGAAAAATGGTGTTTTTCAAGTCATGAATATTAACCAGTCAGCAGACCATGAAGTCAATTAGTTGGTCATAATCAGTATTTTTAAAAATAAAATAGGATAGAATAGGAAGAATAAAGAAATCAACCTACTTTGCATATAGTAAGAGTATGATTGTGTTTGCATGAGCTATGTGTACTGGATCAATCTAATATTTATTTCTTTTGGTGGGTGATTATTAAAAGCCAGTTCCCTAAAATAGGATTCCAGGTTGGTTGCTTGGGTTTTTTTTTTCTGCTTCTACCTTGAACACTGACATAGTTACAAAAATTGGATCATTTTACATATAGTTCTTTAATCTCTAAAAAAATATTTCCTAAAAGACAATTTACATCAACCTAATTTACTATTTTCAGTGGCTGTATATTACTTCCTAGAATGAGTATACCATAATTTAACTGTTCACTTATTTGAGTAGTTTGCTTTTTTTCCAGTTTTGTTATTAACAGTCCTGTCAAAAAAAAAAAATCCTGAAATATACATGCCCTTAACTACTGTGATTCTATTTCTGTGGACTAGATCCCCATAAGTGGGAGTGGTCTTAATAGGGTTTACAAACTGACTTCTGAAGTCATTCTATAACATCTTTATATCTTGTTTTAGACTTGTTTTACTTTTGGCTTTAAGTTTATGAATATTTGCTGAAATTATTTATTACCTTTTCTTCAGAATCTGGGTGTACGGGTGTGCCAGTCTTCATTCTTGACTGCAAACAAAAGAAACCAGTTTGGATAGCAAATGAACAAATATCCAATTGAAAAGTACATCAGTCACTAACATAATTGAGAGAAAGCTGGAATATGAGACTCAGAACAAGGGAAGAATGCATCCAAGTCTCACCATGGGTATAGTTTTATGAGAAGTCATCTGATGCCACAGTAACTACCAGAGTTGGATATTCAACACCGAAGCCTTAAAACTCTTTAACTATGAGTCTATGTCCCTCCCTAAAGATTTCAAAGCCAAAACAGAGAAGCCACTTGGATGAGCCTAGGACCCAAGCCACATCACTAGCTTCTAGGGATCAGTCAAGAGGATTCTATGTCCCATTCAGTTCTCCATAAAGTAAGCGGCTAGTGCCTCCTAACCATTTTCTCATGCCTTTCAAAGGTTTTAGAGTTCACAACTTTCATTACCCAGGATCCATTTATAAACTCCTTTTCATATTTATCATTCCAAAACAAAAATTTTAATGACACAATACAACTTTTCCTGACAACAGTCACAAAAGGGTTCCCCTCCTCCCAAAGCCTCAACTTACTTCATCTTGATTATAATTACCCTCCCTATGGTTTTTTACTATTTTAACTGGATGTTCTACAACCAGTGAGCTAAACTGTAAATTTCACTACAAGTAACTTCCTATAGATTAGAATAGGAAATGGGGCATCTGGATGGCTTAGTCAGTAAAGCACCCACTCTTGATTTTTGGCTCAGGTCATGATATCAGGGTCCTGGGATTGAGCCCCGTGTGGGGCTCCCCACTAGCGGGGAGTCTGCTTGAGATTCTCTCCCTCTGCCCCTCCCCTGCTCACGTGCGTGTTCACATGCTTTCTCTAATAAATAAATTTTTTTTTTAATTAGAATAGGAACCTCCACAGTTCCTCAAAAAATTAAAAATAGAGCTACCCTATGACCCAACAATTGCACTACTGGGTATTTACCCCAAACACAGATGTAGTGAAAAGAAGGGCCATCTGCACCCCAATGTTCATAGCAGCAATGTCCACAATAGCCAAACTGTGGAAAGAGCTGAGATGCCCTTCAACAGACAAATGGATAAAGATGTGGTTCATATATACAATGGAATATTACTCGGCCATCGGAAAGGATGAATACCCACTATTTGCATCAACATGGATGGACCTGGAGGAGATTATGCTAAGTGAAATAAGTCAAGCAGAGAAAGTCATTTATCATATGGTTTCACTTATTTGTGGAACATAAGGAATAGTATGGAGGACATTAGGGGAAGGAAGGGAAAAATGAAGGGGGGGAATCAGAGGGGGAGACAAACCATGAGAGACTCTGGACTCCAAGAAACAAACTGAGGGTTCTAGAGGGGAGAGGGTGGGGGGATGGGTGAGCCCTGTGATGGGTATTAAGGAGGGCATGTATTGCATGGAGCACTGGGTGTTATACGCAAACAATGAATCATGGAACACTACATCAAAAACTAATGATGTAATGTATGGTGACTAACATAACATAATTAAATAAAATTTAAAAAAAATAGAATAGGAAAAAGAACATAACCCCCCTCAAAAAAAATGGAAAACTAGTTCAACTGACTAAAAATATTCACAACACAGTGAAGAGGAAACTATAGGCACAAACTTCAGTCTTCAGTTCTGAAACTGGTGAGAGATGTGGTTGTAACCAGGGTTTATGATTTCCTTCCTCCACTATGCACTATATATTCCTTTGCCTTAAAATAGTACCTCTGCTAATCAAGATTCTTCACTTACTGAGATATCTCAAACTTTGATTACTAAAGGTAGAGAACGTTTATTTATCATCTCTGCTGCGGTAAATACTCCCAGCATCAGAACCTTATGGAACAATTATTTCTCCACCAAGTTACATGTAAGTTGCAAGTCCACTATGGGTTGGCTCCAGGCTGCACATGTGCCCTGTGGCTCTTCAATTCTTGGACCCAGGCTGAAGGAGTGACGCATTCACTCTTCTCTCTCCTCAGCCCACCAAAGCTTCCCTCCCCAGTCTCCAGTTAGGCGTTCACCCTTGTCTCTCAAATGAAATGGTTCTGATTAAGCAGGGACAGGGCTAGGCTCAGGTGAGTGAGGTCCTTACATTGGATATAAAATTTAAGGGACAGCAAAAATTAATTAATCAAGATAAATAATTTTCACACGGGTATTTTAAAAATCTAAATTAATGCAAAAAGTCACAATGAACTTATCAAATGTTTAAATAAAGACAGGCTCAAAAAAAAAAGGGGGGGCTCAATATTGATGTTTCCTTTTGCCTCAGACTCTGATATGACTCGGCACAGTACTGTTACCAATTCTGTCCATATTTAAACTGTTGATATTGTGTTGATTTTGGATTTTTTTTTTTGCATTACTTTGTATTTTTTTAACATCACATTAAGATATCATTTAATTGCATTAAAATACTGAGATTTTTGGCACCCAATGCAAGTACCTCACTTGCCTTACCCTAGTCCTGGCTCTGTTATTAAGATCACCAGTGACATGTATATTGTTAAAACCACTGACTCAATTCTCAGGCCTCATTTCGTTTGTCCTGTGAGCAGCATTTGACATCGATGGCCACCATCTTCCTTAAACACATCCTACACATAGCTTCCAGGACATGACTCTTGCAGATCTGCTCCCAGCTCCCTGTGCACTCCTTCTCAGAGTCCTTTGCTGGTTCCTCCACATAGAGCATTCTCTTCATATTGGAGGGCCCAGGTTTCTATTCTCATAGCTCTTCTCTTCATTTTCTTCACTCACTCCCTAAGTTATCTAATTGAGTTCCATGGCTTTAAAAACAACAACTTTTAATTTAAAAATTCAGTTTACATATGGTCTTAGTCCATTTGGACTGCTATAACAAACTGCCATAGACTTGGTGGTTGATAAAAATAGACATTTATTTCTAACAGTATGAAGGCTAGGAAGTCCAAGATCAGGGTGCCAGCATGGTGGGGTTCTGGTGAAAGCCCTCAACCAGATTGCAGATTGCTGATTTTTTGCTCTGTCCTCACAGGGCTGAAGGGGCTAAGGAGCCCTGTGGGGTCTCTTTTATAAGAGCACTAATCTTATCCATGAGGGTGTCTACCCTCATCACCTAAGCACCTCCCTGAGGCCCCATCTTCTAATCCTATCATGTTAGAGGTTAGGGTTTCAAATTCACACATCCAACTGCCTTGTGGTCTCTTGTTCCCCAGTCTGCTCGCTCTGAGATTCATTCCCTGCCTTCCCCGGTTTCCTTACATTCTGACTTCCAGACCATTTCAGCCAGTGGAAAGCACTGGCAGAAGCTTGGAGGGCAGGAGTAAAATAAAGCCAGATTATCTCTACCCCCTCACTCTGTTTCCTATGGGATCTCAAGCTGCAAATGCTTCTCCTCTGCCTCTTCTCCAGCTGCATCCCCCCCCCCCCCACCAATCCACTGGGATATCCCATCTTGGCTCTATATCCATGATGGCTCCAATTTTTAACTCTTGACATGCTACCTTATTTTGCGGTTCCTCTAGCCCAAAGAGTGGTAGCCATTTTCTGCTGTGGCTAACTTCAGATCGAAAACTTTGATTCTTCTCTTTCTCTTATACCAGAAATTCAATCCATTAACAAAATTATCTAGCTCTACTTTAAAAACATATCCAGAGTGTAATTAGTTCTCACTCTCTCCCACTACTACCAACCTGTTTCAAGACACCATCAGGTCTCTTTTTAATCACCTCAATGTTAGTCTTCTAACTATATCCTCTTTTCGACCTAGTGTATTAATTACATGTTAACCTCAATGATCTTTTAAAAATATAATTCAGATTACATCACACACTTCTGCACAAAATCATCCATCCATTTCTCAATTCACTCAAGGATGGTCTACAATGACCTTTATGATCTGCTGCCTCTGTCCCTACCCCCACCTCACTCACTGTGCCTCTGCTATACTGACTTACAGTCTTTGCATTTCCTCTTCACTATGTTTGGAAACTTCTTCTCCCAAATATTTTCACGTTGTGCTCCCTCTCTTCCATCAGGTCTCTATTGGTATAGTTCAACCTAACCCCCATACTAAGTTACAATGTCCCATTCTCTGACTTCCCCTATTTTCCTTGACTGTATTTTATTTTTCTGCATAGTATTCATCAGAATTTGTTATGTGATGTATTTACATGCTTATGTGTTTAATATCAGTCTCTCCCCTCTATGATGTTAACTCATGAGGAACTTGTTCTTTTTGTTCACTGCTATATTTTTAGCACCTAGAAAGGTGAATGACACAAAATAAGCACTCAATAGCCATTTCTGAATAAATGAATGAGTGAATGACATGAACATGTCATATCATCACATTTAAGATACATGCTTTCTAGTTCCTATCAGTACAATGTAATCAATATAGTGAAACTACGTGCTGATGGAATCTTGGGTCAAATTTTGGAGTTGCAATAATACCTTTTTAAAGTCCTTGTATCTTCTGCTCAGTGGAATAAAAAAAAGAAGAAAAAATCATTTTTCAGATAAATAATTGCATGCCAGGTGTTAGGGTATGTTGATGGGCTCCAGCAAGAAGATCACATTTGAAGCAGCAGCTGTAATTGAAGTAACCACCTGTCATCTTCTAGAACTCATCTATCTTCAGCGCCAGCCATATTGGAAAGAAAAATGAGGATGGGGTAGGAATCAACTGCCCACATCTTTCAAGTATTTGATTGTGGCACTAATCTCTGCTTTTCTTCAGTGAGGCAGTATTGCTTGGGTCAAGATACTATACATCAGCTGACTCTCCATAAGCCCCTATTCTGATTGGTAGTTTACAGTAGCACTGTGAATCTCCAGAAATTAGTGTCCACTCACAGATGGTGTCACCTAATCATAAAAATGGCACAGTTGTGATGACAAGTAAAAACAGGACAATTCAGAGAATCCTAGAAGGAAGATTCACCGCGTGTGTCTGGTTTTCCTCAAAGGTAGTTTAAACTCTCTTCATTCATAGATACTGGGTTATCAGATTGATTCAGCTGATAATCAGGGAAAGGGCTGTACATTTTCTATTAATGTAATTCATCAGGACTCAGCTCAAATCAAGCCGGATATTAGTGGACTGCCAACTATTTTAACCACCCCCCCCCACCTTATACAGGAGGCAGGTAAGCCATTCTGATACTACACTAACTCTGTTGCCCATTTTGTCTGTGGCAGTAAAGGGCTCCTCGCTCACCTCTACTTCCCCAGGATCCAACCATTCCTACGGCAATCAAGGAAATAGTTTCACCTCCAGCATCTCACAGTGTGCCCAACCTACAGAGAACAACCTCTAAAGCCCCTTTCCAAGGTATTGACATTACTCTCACAAATTTATTTTTCAAGGTCTTGGCAAATAAAGTATATCTTGAGTACCACTGGGTTATATTAAATAAATTCACTCCATCATTTCAGTCCCCTGATGTCTTTGAACTTCTCCATTATTCCCAAGGAATTTATGGCACCTTTCTTTCATTAAATATAGGCCACCATTTAGTATAGGCTTCAATCAGCTGACCAAGCAAACAATTAAAACCATTCTCAGAGTAGAAATGAGGGAAGTTGTCTTAGTAAGGAATCTCCCATAGGTTAAGGACTTATGGCATCTTCAGGCCAAAAGAGAACAACTTTTTCAGAAAGGGGAGAAGAGGTTTGCACTAGTTGGCATGAAATGTATACAACAATTGGCACTTTAAGCTTTCCAAGTGCTTCAAAACCTCCTAGATATTGCCATCCTAATACTCAGTTTCCAGACTTTCATGTAAGAGATATGGTGGACCAGAAATTCAACTGATATATTAATTTAGTAACTATTTGGTTCTTGACTAACTCAGCCCTATGGCTGTAAAAAATTAGCAGATCTTGGCAAGGTCATATAACATCCATTCCTTGAGCTAAGAATCTAGGCACTTAAACCTGTCATTCTCCTTCTCTGATCTGTTCAGTACTGTTGAAAGAAGTCACCTCACCTCATAATTCTTGACTTCTTCATACCTCTCATATTCATCTAAGGCAACAGACATTAGATTCCCCAAAGTTGTGACTTCAGAAGGTATTTTATTATAATTGACCACAGGTAAAAATTTAAGTAACTGTTTCACTACTGCATACAATGAATTTCCATACTCCTTTTCCAGAGTCTTAAGATGTTTACTGCCTTCAGCCCCTACTATATAAGATTCTACCTGTTTTCATCCTAGTAACAATTTCTGTATTCTTGGTTGTAAGTAACAGAAACCTACTGTGGGTATTTAAGCAGAAAGGGATTTTCTGCAAAGTACTATATTAGTTATATATTAGTGTACACCAGATTACCCAAGAATTAGCAACTGAAAACAACATAAGGTGCCATTATGAAGAATAACAGGAGAGGTAGCTAATTTACTCGAAGTGTCCAAAAAATTCCCTACACACAGATGACATTTAAGTTAAGACCTGATTTCTTCCTTTTTTTTTTTAATTGATATGGAATAGAGGAACTGAAATGACTTTGGGGGGTAACAGAAAGGCACAGAAATGAAAATCAAGCAAAGAAAGAACAAGTGATTAATGTTAAAAGGCATCACACTTTACCTAGGTCTTTGCTTCCTACTGCTCATTTCAAGATGAAAATTCTCATTACCTAAGTTTACCAAACTTTAAGGAAGTTCACATGTGATTCTTCTGTGTAACTTATTAAGCAATATTAAAATCACTAACAATAATAATTTGTACTCTGCTTTCTTTCAATGATTCCCAAATCTATAATTAGAATTATTTAGGTTTGTGCCAATTTAATTTATTAAAGCCAGTTTAATAATTGCTATAAGAAAACTGATGAAAAGCTATGTTATTTCTGGAAAGGAATTTTTAAAGATATTACTTGCTTTGTTCTTGAGTTTCCTTCATTGAAACAGGAAAAAAAAAAATGGCAAATTTTGTGGGACATGATTTTAAACCTCATGCACTTCAAAAACTGTAATTCTGAAATCTGCCCAAAAAAGTAATGATTGTGTTTAACCTTTTGACGATAAAATTTCTTGCAGGCTCCTTGAAGTTAGCAAATTGTCTTCCACCACACCTTGCACATGGCCAGCACTCAATAAACGCTTATTTAAGGGATCAAATGGATTCCATTTACATGAAACATCCTTTGATTCCTTTCAATCAGTCTCACACAAAGTAAGAAACAATTTTGGTGTGTGAAAAAAGCAAAGGAGTGCATTTTCTGAATGTGAATGCATACAATAGAGGGAAAGTCACATTTGTTATAACCCTGCCATAAAGTGGAGCTGTAATCTCACCGTGCATCTGTTCCATCTGCCATCAATTAGTTTGATGAAAACAGGCTAACAGTGCGGGAGTGATTAGCAGGAAAGATTAAACTCACTTCAGTTTTAATTACAGATCTTTGTCCTTAAAGTTTTATTGGCTTGAAAGCACCCCTACTGTTCCGTTTCTCCTCCACAGTTGATGTACATTTTATTATCTCACTTTGAAATTATTAATGCACTTTATTTGGTACTTATTTCTAATTACAGACTTTATCCACAAATGCTACTGATATGCCCATATGCCAGAATAAGCATAACTAAGACTATTCAAATTTTACCAAAGTACAAATGATCTTTAACAGCAAATGTGGCATCTGTTATATGTAGAGAACTCTGAGGTTTAGGTATTTGTCTCTCCACTAACTTGTTTCATTCATTGCAGATTCCCTCATTTATTCTTTCACTAAATATTACTTTGGCTCCTATTAGGTCCCAGGCACTGATAATAGGTGCTTAGGATACATAAGTGAACAAAAACCCCCAAATCCCTAACTTCACAGAACCTATATTATAGTGACTGGAAATAAACCAATTGTTGTGGGCTGAATTGGGTCCCTCAAAATTCATATGTTGAAGTTCTAATCTCCAGTACCTCAGAATGTAACCATATTCAGAGATAAGGTATTTAAAAAGGCAATTAAGTTAAAATGAGGTCTTCAGGGTGAGTCCTAACCAATGCGACTGATCTCCTTATAAGAGGATATTTAGACGCAGACAAGCACACACAGAGAGAGGACTATGTGTAGACAATGGAGAAGACCACCATCTACAAATACGGAGAGAGGCCTCAGAATGGAATGAACCCTATCAACATCTGATCTCAGATTTCTGGCCTCCGGAACTGTGAGAAAATAAATTTCTTTTGAGACACCCAGTCTGTGGTATTTTGTTATGGCAGCCCTAGCAAACTAATATGCCAACAAACAAACAAGCAAAGAAACATAAAGAAGTAAATTATATATTTTAGAAAGTTTACATGCTATAAAAAAAAATAGATCAATAAAAGGGAACTGTGAAGTAGGGTGACATTCATTTCTATCGCTGAGAAAATCATTATAAAGTGTGAATACTCACCAATTTTTATAAAAAATAAGACCACAGCCAGAAGGATTCTTGATGAGGAGAAAGGAATGTTTTTACAAGACTCTACCAATTATTTTTCTTCTATAATTCTTCCCTTATTAATAGCCATATAGCAAAATATGATCATTTATGGATATGTTTTACAGCATTAAAATTTTCTAATGTGTTTAATATGTCAAGGGTAAGCTAGCCAAGCAACCAGTACTGAACCAGGTTGCCTGATATTTTTAACATATTGTTTGATAACATTTTTTTAAAAGACACATAAATGTCTAGTTTTAAATCTTATATTTTTTATTGTGCTTTGAGTCTAAAACTCAGTACTTTTGAACTTGATATAGCAGAAATTATAGACAAAACAGCTACTTTAAAAACTCAGCAAAGTTTTTTCCTACAACTCTAAAACTACAAGGAAACATTTTCTTATGAGTAGAGACTTTTTAGCTCTGAAAAGTATTACCTTGCTTTGCAGACGTAGTCAAGCAAGCGTAAGTCACAAGATACATTCACTGTTCTTGAGGTTAGACCAGACATTAGTTAAGTAATACAAATGCGTATGTTTCAGCCTTGTAAGTATTCTATTTAATAATGTAGAATTCTTGGGGTCAGTGAGTGATGGGCAGTTCAAAAGGTATGGCTCTAAAGAAAGTATACAGCTCCATCATCCTCTATGGGTTAGCCAAATAAAGTCTCATGACATTACAGCTCTGCATGGAGTTTTCCAGGAGCATGATTTCCAATAAAATAAGACTTCCAAAGATTGGCAAAATGCTTCATGATATCATCAGAGAATGAGGTAAGGAGTGATTCAGTGATTTTGGCCACCACTCACTCCCCTTCTCCCCCACCATGCAGAGATGCAGCCTGCCAATTCCAGAAAAGAGCTGCCCATGGACGTGCCATTGTCAGAATTGCCTCTTTTCACTTAGGCATGGAAACAAAGGAGCATTAGCCCCACCCCTCGCCCCAGGATATCTTTGAATCTGTTCACAAATCAAGCAGAAATTTCATTATACTCAATTTTTATGTTTTCTTATTGGTATAGTTCCGAATAAACCAGTTAAGAAACTTTATTTCTCTGAACATCTAAGTCTTAGAGAATTCATCAAGACAGGAGTTGTGCCTGGCCTTACTTTTTCTCTCTCGTTATTATGACTACAGTTCTATCTATCAGAATATAAAATTCAGACTCAAAGAAAGAAAAGGATACCAGTTGTGCCTAGACAAAGAAATGAGGCCATGTCTTAACTGGCATGGTGAGAAGGTTTTCCAAAACACATTCTGAGCATTTAGGTTTTGAACCTCTCCATTGGCTACTAAGTTAATTCGGGGGGGTGGGGGGAGGGGAATAAGGAGATGGTTTTAGGTGGAAATGCAGCAAAAATATTCATATCAGACTCCCTGGGCAACAATTTTAGCACAATGAACAAATACATAGTAAAGATTATAGGGCAGCCAGTTATTCTCACAGAGGGGGGAAAAAAAACTGTTTCCCGCCTTCTCTTTTACCATAGCTAATCACTAGTTTTTCATGCTTTCAACAGCAGATATTCTGTGCCTTTTCAACTCCTTTCCAAGGCATGTTTATATTACACAGCAATTCTTTCCAGGAAAGCCATTTGTACACTGGTTTATTGATCCTCACAGTCTCTGTGAAAAAGAGAAATGGAATGTAAAAATATTTACATTTTGTGGATCACAAATATTAAGGTCATATAAGGGGTAAAGGTAATACCTGCTTCAAACCCTAGATCCTTATACTCCTCTACTAATATAATTAGTGGAGGGGAGACAACAGGTTAGAGCATTTCTGCCAAAGATGATCCAAACGACAAGGTCAAAAGTGTCAGCTACTGTACCTGCCTGGGACAGCTGCCTCTTTAGGGACAGGAGTGGAACCAGATGCACAGCCAAGAACTCCACACATTTTGACACTTGGTTGCTCTTCAGTCCTGACTGGGTTCATGGCTCCATACACTAGCATCTTTTTGTCGCCCAAGCTCAGCGCTGTCCTAGACCCACGCTTTTCCCACCCCTGCCTCCTACCATCTAGGCAGGGTGGCTTCCATCTTGTATGACTACCAGCTGGAACTGGCTCCCGTAAATAACATCCCTCTCAGTCTGGCACATATCACCACTAACTGGCCACCCAGTTGTTCACAGCAGCTTAGCCTCCACACCACCTCCCCCTGAGAGCCGCTCCAGCTGGGGAATCTCTTTGTAGTGAGCCAGTCCCCACCCCCTTATCCTCAGCTGGTCCCAGCCAGTTGTTGCAGCTAAGCAATCAGGCTCACCTATATCCTGACATAGGCCAAACCCAAGAATACTAGTGGAGTGGGTAGGTTATCTCTCCTTTAAGTGTTCCTAGCCTCTCCCAGGCTAGCCCCAGCCCATTCTTGCTCTGAACTGGGGGCAGATAACTGCTGTTAAAACTTCACTTAGGCATTTAGGCAAATGTCATTAGCACCTTAACATGGGCCTTCTTCCTTCCTTCCCCAAGCCTGCCTTCCCAAGCTTATCTCTATGGAAGAGTGGAGAAGGCACTGGACTTGAAATAGAGATTAGGTTCAATGGGAAGATGAGTAATTAACCTCTAAGAGCCTCTGTTGCTGGCAACACCAAACAAGATCATGCTTATCAGAGAGCTTAGAACAATACACAATACCTAAGAGTTTCTTAGTACAAATTAACTGAACTCAATTGAATTTAGAAAAGCATTTCTAGGCAAAAAGAATAAGGCAATAAGAGCAAAATGGTAGGAGGGGGAGGGGGGTTGTTCTTAAAAGAGCCCACTACTCTGGCTATTCAAAATTAACTAGAAACTTGTGGCTTGCAAATGGAAAAATTAGACTCTCTGATGCCCATTTTTCTCCCAAAAACTTTCCATTTGATTAACTTCAAGGTGTCCAAATAAAGAAGTATTCTTTAAGGGGAACTGTGGAAGACCAAAAAATGACACTCCCCACCCCTAATAAGATATCCATATCAAGTCCCTGGAGCCTGCAAATGTTACTTTATTTGTTTAAAGGTCCTCTTTTGCAGATGTAATCAAGAATCAAGACGAAATCATCTTGGATTATCCAGGGCTGCCCTAAATCCAACGACAGCCCTGCCAATACCGTAATTCCAGACTTCTAGCCTCTGTGACCGTGAGAGAATAAATGTCTGCAGTTTAGACCACCAAATGTGTGGTTGGTTGTTACAGCAGCCCCATGAGAAGAATACAGTGACCTTGACAGAAACTCCTGTATTAGTCAGTTCAAGCCACTATAACAAAAGACCACAGATGGTGGCCTGAACAACAGACATGGCAAGTTGAAGATCAAGGGACCGGCAGATTTGGTTCCTGGTGACATCCCTCTCCTGGCCTGCAGACAACTGCCTTGTCACTGTGTCTTCACAGCTTCATGAGTTCCCTCAGCTCTATTGCTCTTTTCCCCTGCTTTAAGAACAGGTAAGTCCCCCACAGGGGCTCCTTCCTCAATCTGTGGCCCCATATGAAAAGACATATGGAGCAGGGCCACAGCTGCTCCATATATGTAACTTGTTTATAAGCTGGTAGGATTCAGGTATTGTTTTTTTACTATAGCAAAACTGATTAATGTATCAGGGCAACTATCAAGAAACAAAGATAAAAATTGAAGCCAGATTTTTTATTTTTTGTGATATTAATTTGGCACTCCCTGTTTTTATAGCATACGATATTACTTTCAATTAACTTCCATGGATACCTGCATTTCAGTCTGATTTGAGCATAGGCTAAGAATACATTGCTTCCAATAATAATAAGCAGCATTTTTGACTGCCTACTATGTGACAAATATGGTTCTAGGAACTTGTACAAAGATCATATCATTTCTTCCTTACACAGCTCTACAATGAATCATTTTTATCTCCATTGTCTACATAAGGGAATTGATAGTTAAAATGGTTAAGTAGCCTCCTAGGTCACACAACTAACAAGTGATAGAATTAACACTGGACAGGCAGGTTATAAGCAAGGCCTGAAGGAAACTAAAAGGGTGCAACAGACTGGCCAAGCAGAGTATCTAACCCATACACTGACCCTTCTGAGTATTTGCCATAGCTACAATCCCCTTTAAACCAACTATAAACGTTTCCTACACTTGGGTCTCCTTGCTATATTCCACATGACTCTGCTCCCCAACCACTGAGAACTGGATAAAACATGAGCTCCTAACCCCAAATTAGCCACCTTGACCACACTTTTTTGAACCAGGATCTGTGCCTGATTTGAGGATGGTAATCTAAATAGTCTACAAGGTGACCTGGGTTGAGAGGTCTGTTCAATAGGATTATCCTGAGCTGGATGTTGACTCACTGAGCTCTTCTCATTTTCTCTCTTGGAGAGTTGGAATGTGAGATGTTTTAAGGGAAACACAGGCAGAATGATGAAGAGAGGCATGAGAGATTGAAGACTGGGGAGGTTGTTGGTCAAATTCCCATTCGTGAAATAAAAGGCCAAAATTCCACCACTTGCATTTTTTTCTTTTCTCCTCACATGGGGAACATATAAGATGACCAAAGGTTATGCATTTTCATTAAGGAAGCCTCCCAGAAATTATACACATTTCAAGATATAAAACTCACATTCACATAATGCTTTCAAAGTTCACAAACTATGCCTCCTCCCAGTTTATTGTTGCTGTCAGAAAATAGAAAAAGCTACCCATTTAATCAGATCTCAGTAATCTGATATCACTATTACTGAATGTTACCAGTTACCATGGCAAATGCTCAGCATTGTTGCCATAGGAGAAGTAATATAAAAAATAAGAGTATCTCCCTTCTTTGAGGTAGTAACCAACCAGCTGGGCAAATCCCTTTGTATCCATCCCCAAAAGCCAATGAAATGGAGATTCAGTTCTAGTAAGTTGTCTCACCAGTTTTACCATAAAGAAGCAGAAGATTAATATCCATAATACGTATCACTTAGTAGTTTAGGGGTACAGAATGGATATAACAGAAGAATACTCCTTCAACCTCTCTCCATAACTTAGTATCTTAAAAATTCCACCAAAGTAGGCAGAAATCATCCCTAATTTTGGCAAGGCTCTAAACTGGAAGTATGAAGAAGTCTGAGACTGTAAGAAGGGCAGTTGAAGCAGTGACAGTAGATAAGCAGACTAAATTGGCAACACAGTAAGTAGAGAAATTCATAGGGGATGACCACACTAGAACTGCTTTCGAATGACCAACACACAACTAGAGCTAAAGTTTTACCCTAGAAAATTATCTTAGTTTGGGTTCCTCCGGAGCAGACACTAAAAGAAGGATTTGAGTCAAAGTAGTTTATTCGAGAAGTGATCACAAGACACGTGGTAGAAGGAATGAGAAGGGAAGGAAGACTGCCAATATAGGGTATGTTACTGATCAGATTACCTTTGAGGCAAGTCTCTGGAAAAATCAAGCAAGTAACATAAAGAGTTTCAAAACTAAATTTCCACAGTAGTAATTCCTGGTGTATAGTCCCTGACTTTCTCTTTCTAGAACTCCTAACAAGCTTTTACACTGAAATTATATCCTGAATGTCATATGCAACATACTATCTTTCATTCACTCACTCATTCATTCATTCATCCATTTATTAAACAACAACAATACCAATATGGCCACATTTTTAGACATAATTAAAGTTGAACCATTACTCAAGTGGACAATTTTCATTTGCAAATCCTGCAGCATGGTGAACCAGTTCACTAATATTCTTTTCTATCTCTTCTGGTTGTTTTTCCATAGTGATTGACCTTTAGGAGAAAAAGATAAATTTAATACATGACATTATGTGACAAGAGGCAGTACATAGACCTAAAATTTAAGAAATGTTGGGTCTTTTTGCAGCACTTCTTCCTAATAGCTACTAAACTTGGACCAACCAGTTAAGCTTGTTAGGCCTCAATTTTCTCAAACATACAATTACCTGCTCAATTAGAAGATGCCAACAGAGTTATTCTATACTCCTGCGTGCATTAATAAAGGTGATATGGAGTGCTTTAAGATTACTTGAAGAGGTATTCTTCAGAATTTTTCAGCAGACAAGGGACAGACTCACAGGAATGCATTAGAAAGATTAACCTAGAATATCATTTAGACAGTGAGAAAGTCAGGGACTATTACAGTAATCTAAAGTGAAAGAAGGGTCTGACAAGTAGACTGTCAGTAGAAATTAAAAGATAGAAGGGAATGATGTACTTATTAAAAGGAAAATGTTTGCGATGACAAATGAGAGCAAAGGAGCAGAAGTCACGATGTCATTTAGTTTTGGTGTCTGGGAAGATGATAACGCTACTGGCTGAATGCCCAAACATTCACACTGTCAGTGTCCAAATGTCCAGCTTCCAATCCTTCTTGGTCCTGTCAGTATCCAGTAAGTCTTCATCGTGTCAAAACAGAGGACATGCAACATGGATAAACTTCAAAGAGAGAGCTGTCAGATTAAAGAACATCACTTGCCTTCAACTTAATTAGATACATATAGAATGATGTCCAACACATAGGAGGCATTCAGTACTGGTTTAGTGAACTAAGTCCACTTGCAGTCTCCTCTGAAAATCAAACAGGAATGACTGGAGAAGCTCTGTAGAACAATCATGCAGAATAGAATACTCTGCAATACATCGCGTCTATGATCTCCATAAAATCTCCCTTGGCAAACCTGCTTCATCAAAATGTCATTGTCTTTCGCTATCATCAGCAGTTTAAGAGAAAGAAAAATAGCATCTTCCTATTTCCTGAGCTTTAAAACTTTCTGACACATTCTAAATGATTTATTCATAGATAAACTGTAGAGTTAAGGACTAAACTTCAGCTTGAGAGAATGAAAACAGCAGGATCCTTTAAAAACAAAAACATTGCCTTTCAGCAAGAGATGTACCAAACTTTTAACTATTTGGGACAAATTTTTCTCTTTATTAGTGGGAGAGGGAAATTTTCAGTAAGAAAAAATAATAGCTATGCCAAGTTATATTTTTATATTCTTCACCCTAAATGCCAAAGGAAAAAAATACTGCTTTCCATCACCTGAATCTTCAAAACCTAAGCTCCAGATTTTGCCTTAAAAATACCCATTTATGGGGCATTTGGGTGCTGTAGCAGTTGAGCATCCGACTCTTGGTTTTTGCTCAGGTTGTGATCTCAGGGTCATGAGATCGAGCCCTGTGGTGGGCTCTGCATTCAGCATGAAGTCTCTCTCTCCCTCTCCCTCTGCCCTCCCACACCCCCACCCCCATGCTTGTTCACTCTTTCTCTCTCAAATAAATAAATCTTTAAAAAATAAAATAAAATACCCATTTATCCTTTCTTTTGTTGCCTTGCTGTCTACTGAGACTGTAGCACTGATTACAACCATTTATGCACACTTATTCCTAAAAGAAATAATGGAAAAAAGTAGAAGTGTTATTTTACGTTGTTTTTTTCTCAACCAAGTTATCTATCTACCAAAAATTCTGGTATTTGCCACCTCATTAATATTTAATACAATCATTAAATACCTGGACAAAGATATATAATATCATATTTCTCCCCATCTACTTATCCTTACTACCACCCACTTGTCCCAGTACAGACTAAAAATGGAAATTGCTAGCATTATATACAATATACATAATAAATCTGGGGAGTCTCTAAATATTTTGCCATACTCAAAATTTTACTGACCTCAAAAAACCCTTTGGCTGATAAATATGGATGAATATTCAGCAGTCAATGTATCTTCTAAGAACATTAGAAAGTGGTCCTTGTTCATATTTATACTGTCAAAAAGATTCTTGCTTCCTGAAAGCTAGACTAAATCATTAATGTCTTTCCTTTCACCTTGCTTAAATAAACAGAGTTGTCAAAATTGATGGATCCTTCATAATGCTGGTGCTAAAAAGTTTAATGGAATCATTTGAAAATCTCACAAATTTCAGGCTTCCCTTTAAAAGCAAGTTTACTTTTAAGTGTTTCTATCTCCCTCAATAGCTGGGATTTGAATGCTTTTTTTTTTTTTTTTAAGATTTTATTTATTTATTTTACAGAGAGAGAGACACAGCGAGAGAGGGAACAGAAGCAGGAGGAGTGGGAGAGGGAGAAGCAGGCTTCCCATGGAGCAGGAAGCCCGATGCAGGGCTCAATCCCAGGACTCTGGGATCATGACCTGAGCCAAAGGCAGACAGTTAACGACTGAGCCACCCAGGCACCCCTTGAATGCTTTTTTTTTTTTTCAGTTATAACTCACGAATGATTCACATTATTGAAAAATCTTACCTGTAAGAGAAAGAGACAGCACAAGCAAACTGTATTTGTGCAAAAATGGACTCCTGATTAAATAAAAACAGATTTTAAAAAGATATACAGGGCTGGGATTTTGAGAAGGGATCAGTGGGATTATCATGAAGAGTTTATATACAGGACACAGAAGAAGAAGCAAATAAATTGCAGTGATAATTTGTCAAGAGTTCCGGCTATAGATCTTCACCAGATGAAACTTCTCCAGTTACTGGTGGGAATATTTTTGACCCACCAAAAGACTTCCCTGAGTTGAACCACTTTTCTTTTTAATGATTCTAACTGTAGACAGCCCAAGATTGCCATATGAGAATTTGAACATGGCAGTGATTCCAAAACAGTGTAGATCATGTCCGTGTGTCTGGCTGGACTTGCCCTGTGTTGATTCCTTCAGTCTAGTGGAATGTGACTCAAACGGTGTTCTTTTGAAAAGTAAGCCAGCCAACAATTCCAATGTATTGTGAGTGTCAGTGAAGTTATAAGGCCGTTAGGAGTAAATTTGGAGTCTTTAAGCTACAGACTATTTTTCACATTCTCATTTTATGTTTTATTACATAACTGAATTATACATAGCATTTTTATTAAAGAGCTTATTTATCTATTTGAGAGAGAGAGAGCACAAATGGGGGGAAGGGCAGAGGGAGAGGGAGAAGCAGACTCCCCACTGAGCACAGGGTCTGACGCCAGGCTTGATCCCAGGACCCCGAGATTATGACCTGAGCTGAAGTCAGACACCTAATGGCCTGAGCCATTCAGGCACCCCTATACATAGCATTTTTCAAATAAAATGTGATTTGTGTTATTTACATTTTATGGTCCAACTAATTGTGCTCACTAGGCATATAGCATTCATTTCTCAATTCCTAGGTTTGTACTTTTAAGGAAAAAAAGTTTATTTCTTTGTTTTATTTTAATTTTAGCTTCTTTAAAAAATTAAGTATCTATTGAATACAACTTCAAAACAAAGGAGACTGGAGGAAAAATCATCATATATATAGTACAACTCCTAAATTTTTAGCTATCTAGCTTAAAAATACATGAACAAATGAACGACCATTGGACCTAAACTATTCTACTGAATGGAATTGTATTCATGAAGAGAATCATGAACAGAGTTTGGACTCGATTGTCTATGATGGAAAAGATATGAGAGGGCAATCCTTCAGTATAGCAAAAATAAGAAAATCAATGTACCAAATAGTCTGCTGTTATTTTTCTCTTTTACTCATCACAGAATTCTATGCTGTCTGAAACCCAATATTGTCTTAAAATGAATATGTCTGAAACCAAATATTGTTTTAAAGTGGGTTTGTTTATTTCAAAAACATCAGTAACCAGAGTATATTTCTGGGATATTTCATCTATTTTAATGAACCTTTTCAAAGAGCAACAAGACCAGGCTAATTTTGAGCCATTTATCTGGAACTAATATGCCAACAGACTAACAAAATATGATTCAGTCATTCCTATCATTATAAAAATTGGAACAATTTACACAGAGGAAATTATAAGACTTACATAGTAAATTCTTCCCAACTTAACATGCTATAATACCTCAAGAAAAGCATCTCTCACTGGAACAATAACTCTGTATGACTGTTTTCTTCATTTTCTTCATAACAAGTACACTTACTTAAAACTACACAGTGCAATAAAAGATCTGTGCATGGTTTTGACCTTTAAAATTCAGGAAAGTATCCCACTATTCTTTCACTGATCAGTTTCAACTGTTCCAAATTCCATATTAGGATTCTGCCCAAACCAATATTGATCCAAAGTACATTTAATGACACAATTCGTATGTGGAAAATACAGAAACTCTGCAGATTTAAAAACTCTAGTTAAGTTTTGTGTTTGATGCCATCGTATCTTTTCTATAAAACCTTCCAGGAAGTTTCCCTGCCATTATGACCAAATGATTTATTTGCTGCATCTTGATCTGAAGAGAACGAATAGTTCAATTTAAGGAGTTCCCTGGGTTCTCTTAGGAAGTATAGAATGCCTTAGGTAACTTAGTGTATGCAATCAATAAATGCCTATTTTTCTTCACATAAATATTTCTGAAACATCAATCATAATGCATGCACTTAATCAAAACCTGAAGATGTAATAACTGCAGATTTGAACCCAAAGCATTTATGAAAATCAGTGCAAATACCAGATCATCAGCTTGGTTGGGGGCCTTATATCTCAAGTTTCTTGTTCTGTATCTGGCTAATAGTTAAGTATACAGTAAATACACATTAGACAAATGCAGAAAGATTTCATTGGAAAATATGCACATTTTCCATAACAGATGCATATATTTGAATTGTCAGCTCTTAGAAAATGGTTTCCAAACAGGCTATAATGAACCCTCAGTCCGACTGAGATTAGCACACTCTGGGTTCTTCAAAGCCTGACCATGTTTGCTTCACTTGACCCTTTCGACAACTACATCATACTTTCTTCCAATTCAACTCAACAAGTATTTCTTTGAAAATTTCTGCGCACATTTTTATAGACATCTCTTGAATATTTTTTCAATTCCAATTCGTCAACACAAAGTATTTGTGCTTAATGATGCAAACGTACCCCAAATTAGGAAAAAAAAAAAGTTCTGTCATTCGTTGAGAAGCTCAGGCTTGCATCCGGAATATCAAGCCAAGAACTGTTAGCTGATGGCCATTTCGGAAGTGTCAGACTGAAGGCACTAAGCTGCTTAAGTGCTTCCAGAAGGCTGCCTGATTGCAAAACGATGGCAGATTGGGCCAGGGGCAACATTATAATTCTGCCACCAATTTCCTGGTCTCAGGGTATCTTATCACTTAGCCCGAAATACCACTAGCTCTGAATCTAAGATCAGAATGGAAAGAACGTTTTGCACAAGAATTATTATTTATTTAGTACTGAATGCCTGTACTGAAACTAAATATCAGTATAGATATAACTGGATTCCCTCCTCTTTTTAATTTTCTAATTTTTATTTTTTTAAAGATTTTATTTATTTATTTGTCAGAGAGAGAGACAGAGAGATACTGCACACACGCAGTGGGGAGTGGCAGGCGAAAGGAGAAGCAGGTTATCTACTGAGCAAGGAGCCCAATGCGGGACCCGATCCCACAGGATCATGACCTGAGCCAAAGGCAGACGCTTAACTGACTGAGCCACCCAAGCGTCCCCCTCCACTTTTTTAAAAAAAAGATTTTATTTATTGAGAGAGAGAGAGAGAGCATGCGCCCCCCACCCCACCCCCAGCACAAGCAGGGGGAGTGGCAGAGGGAGAGGGAGAAGCAGGCTCCCCACTGAGCAGGGAGCCTGATCCAGGGCTCCATCCCAGGATCCCGGGATCATGACCTGAGCCAAAGGCAGAGGCTTAACCGACTGAGCCACCTAGGCACCCCCTGAATTCCCTCCTTTCAGTTTGTTTGCCCCTCAGTGCTTCTGAGTGGGAGGAGAGATATTAAAAAGCAATAGATGTAGCAGTAACATATGTAAGTGAGAAGACCCTTACTAGCTCCTATCTGGAACAAGGGCTTGGGTGGAGAGAGGAGTTCCCTGTTTCCAGAATGGACATGGATCCTTTCAGCCCCTAAAAGAGCCCAGCCCCTCAAACTGGGGCCAGTGATAGCAGAGCTTTTCAAGGTGCCTCAGAAAGATGAGATATAATTTACACAAAGATGCTTATGAGCTAGAGCAGTGTCTGGTCCTTTGCTCTCTCCTGAATCTAGGATTGCTTCCAGGTAACTTTAACCCAAACCTTTTTAGATCTATGAGAAATTCCTAAATGAGGCTATTTCCAATTGCCCTTTAAATACTTACCAGTACAGAGTAATTTGGAGCCTCTATTTTTTTTTAAGATTTTATTTATTTATTTGACAGAGAGAGAGAGAGAGCGCACAAGCGCACACACAGGGAGAGCAGGAGAGGGAGAAGCGGGCTCCCCGCTGAGCAGGGAGCCTGACTGGATCCCAGAACCCAGGGATCATGACCTGAGCAGACGCTTAAGGACTGAGCCACCCAGGCACCCCTGGAGCCTCTGTATTTTTATAAGCAAACATTTCCTGGCACTTACTCTATGTTAGGCACAATTTTAAAGTGCCTCACAAACATTACCTTCTTTAATAATCATAACCCTAGGAGTTAGGTAATATTATTATTATTATTATTATTATTATTATTATTATTATTTCTATTTTACAAATAAAGAAACTGAGTCAGGGAGAGTGACTATGCTACTTGCCCAAGTCATACTACAAAGAAACGGCTGTGTTAGAACCCAGGTTACATGGCCCCAGCGTCCAGGCTCCTAACTGGCCACTACATTTCTATCACAGGCGAGTCCTTTTTTTCACGGAAGGTACTTGTTAATGAATACAGGTAGCTTTGTATCCATATTCCACCATTTGTCAACTACTGGACAAATTATTTGCTTTCTCCATCTGTAAAATGGGAATAATATGGCCTACTCAAATGGGCTGAAGTAAAGCTAAATTCAGCACAGTGTCTGGCACCCACTTACATACCACAAGTGACTCTTGCTAGTTTTAGCACATCATTGCAAATAGTGATGGCAATATGTCATCACACAGATAAAAATAATAATAGCGACTATGATGAGGACCTCTCATGTATCTTTGACAATTCATTATCTCATTTAATCTTTTAACAATGCGGCAAAGAAAATATGATTCCTATTTCACATATTAAAAATATAGGACATAAAAACTGAGTAATAAACCTAAGACCTCACACCTATAAAATAGTGAGAGTTTGTGTCATTTGTTTGGCAGAAAGAAAAAAAATACAGTAGAGGGCAGGGAACTGACTGCTTCCATACGTGTGAGTGAGTTGATTCAGAAACAAACAAATGAATAAATAAGCTGTCAAAATTTAACTATCCTCATTTGACCTCGTTTTCATTTAATTCAGATGATTGTATGCTTTATTTCCTAAAAGCCACGGGCATGCAACACAGGTACCTCAACAAGCTTAACACTGACATTGTTCTATTTTTATCTTCCCGAGAGTATTTCTGCTGTAACTGATGTGTTGGTGGTGGTGGTGGTGTTTCAAAATCCTGGAAGAATGGGGCGCCTGGGTGGCTCAGTCGTTAAGCGTCTGCCTTCGGCTCAGGTCATGATCCCAGGGTCCTGGGATAGAGCCCCACATCGGGCTCCCTGATCAGCGGGAAGCCTGCTTCTCCCTCTCCTACTCCCCCTGCTTGTGTTCCTTCTCTCACTGTTGTCTCTGTCAAATAAATAAATAAAATCTTTACAAAAAAAAAAAAAAATCCTGGAAGAAGATTTAATGTAGTAGAAGTACAGTAAAGCAATACATATTGATTTAGACCTTTGACATCACTCATAAGGTGGACACTAAAAGCTTGCTTCTCTTAAAAACCAGTTAACATATTATTTCTGATTACAAGAGTGTTGTCTATTATACTATCCATTAAACACAATAATTAAAAATACATATGGTCCAATACTTCTCTTCAAAATAACTGCCAAAACTATATGAAAATATAAGAACTTTTGCTAACTTGCCTTTTCTCAGGCCAGTAATGCTTTGCTTAGGTTCAGCTATTAAAATTTTTATTTACTTTATTAAGTCATCTTTTCTCTAGGAAAAATGCAAACAAATAAAACATTTCTCCTTGCTGGTAAATTGTGTATTACTCCTCCATAAGGCAGGATTAAAGAAATTTTGCATCTGCATTTTGAGTTATATATAGAATAACTGACATCCATCTCTTCAATATACTACTAAGTGAATGCAAATTACTAAATGGACATGTATTATAAAGTGAAATAACACATGTAAGGTGCCTAACAGTCTGCTTATCACATAGAAAGCAATCAATCAATGTTGGCTTTCATTTTTAGTATTACGCTTTAGATCGCTAATATACTACTTTTCTGAAGTCTTCATGTTCTGCCAGTGTTAGTGTCAAAAGTGCTTAATTGAAGTGAAAAGGATCTTCACTAAGAGGTTCACTGTTGCAAGTTATCTGCCATTTGAGGGAAATCTGGCATGTACGGAAGAGCAATTCTCCTGCCAACATTAAGGTAAAAGAGAGAAATGCCTCAAAAGCTAGATGAAGCTAGTGATGGTGAACGTCCAGGATTCTTGATTTTAACAGCATTCTGCCTGTCCCCAAGAGAGTGCAATGTACTGAATGTGTCCCCCCAAAATTCACAGGTTGAGCCCCTAACCCCCAATGTGATGATGGTTTTAGGAGGTGAGGGTGTATTAGGAGGTGATAGTATTAGGACACGAGAGCTAAGCCCCCATGAATGGGATTAGTGCCCCTATAAAAAGGACCCCAGAAGGCTCTCTCACCCTCTCTCTGTCATAGGAGGATACAATGCGGAGACAGTTCTGCAACTTGGAAGAGAACCTTCCCAGAATCTAACCGAGGTGGCGCCCTGATCTTGGACCTCCAGCCTTCAGAAGTGTGAGAAAAAGATCTGTGTCATTTACAAGCCACCCAGTCTATGGCACTTTGTTGTCGCAGCCCAAACTCCGAGTGTATTGATCCTAAAGACATTGGTGTCTTTGGTCCCCAAGAGGCCTCTTTGTCCATCAACACATATTTCTGTGGTCCCTGTAAACAGCTTAGATTGGAAGAGAGGATCTGCCTTTCACTCCAGGAGGCTATGGGGCCCTCTGGGGGCTGAGTGTTGGAGCCAGGGCCAGTGTGGAAGTCCCTTGTGTCAGAGACTAAAGCACCCACGACAAGTTCATAGAGAGCCTAGTTCTAGGCCACTTGTAGATCTTCTGTTTCAGGATCATAACTTCATATCCTTCATATGTCTTGGAGCAGCTATCCTACTGCAATCTATTCAAAGCTGGCATTCGAGGAAAGGACTTACAAAAAGGAGTAAATATCAAAAATTAAAGAAGTTAGTGTGAAACATTAAAATTATAATAGAATTATTTAAGAAACAAAACAAATGAACATGGGGAGAGAAAAGAGGCAAACCAAGAAACAAACTCTTAACTACAGAGAACAAACTGATAGTTACCAGAGGGGAGGCGGGGGGAGGGGATGAGTGACACAGGTGATGGGCATTAAGAGGCACACCTGTTGTGATGAGCACCGGGTGATGTATGGAAGTGACAAATCACTGAATTCTACTTCTGAAACTAATATTGCACTGTATGTTAACTAGCTGGAATTTAAATAAAAACTTTGAGAAAAAATTATAACAAAGTTAAAATAAAGAAAACTGAAGGAAATTAGAACCGAGCTCTTCTTGACAACCTTAAGACAAGGATTTTATCTGTTAAGAGTCATTTCTGTACTAGTTTTAGTAGTAGCATGGAAAAATAATCTTTTAAAAAGGAGTAAATATCTGGAGTCACTATTAAGTTTTAATCATTTAATTCATATCATTTGACACATCTAGAAAACAACTGGGTAGAACCATAAACTGATACGTTACACTCATGGATAAGAAACTATATCCAGATATTTTCAATCAAAGTGACATATTTTATAATTATCAAATGTGCTTTTGCTTTTCTTTTGCAAAGAAATGGATTATGATGTTAGGATTGTGGGGAAGTAATCAATGGGAGGATGAGGCCAATTGCAGGGCATGAATTTTCTCTCTCCTACCTGGGCCTTTTTAACAACCCATGCAGAACCAACATATCACAATGTAATATACTGTAACGGGAGGACTAAATGTATTTGCTGGCAGCAGAAACAAATGTCTATTGCACAGTCCCTAAGTAATCCTTAGCATGATGGATCTGAATAAGCTATTATGGCTTTAACTGGTAAATGAGGCATGTCATTACACTGTATTTATAACAAAAAGAAAGACATCCTTGTGGGCCACTTGCCAAGAGCCTCATGGGCTCTTTAAACATGCCCCCAGGAAAGTTCCCCATGTAAGGAGCAAGGCCAATAAAACTGAAGCCTGCCATGTTATCAAATTGTTATCAAAATTCCCTGAATTGGTTGGCCCTTGTTCTCACATACTCTTGCCTCTATTAACTGAAAATGACCTCTGGTTTTCAACTCAGCTATCGTCTGAGTTTGGATTTTGTCTTGTTTTGTTTTTTACTCTGCCCTACCTTACCCTGCATGTGTTCTATCATCTCTGGCCACAAGCCCTGTGCTTTTACACCTTCCTTCCATGTTAGATGGTGGCCCATGCTCAATGCTTGTAAATAGCTTCTCACCCCCTACCTGGCCTAATCCTGGGCTCTGATTCTATCACACACTGTATTATTACTTTTTAATTTTTATTACTATGAGTATTATGATTATTAGCTCATTTGGGTTTTTTTCTCCTTAAAAGCCAAAACAAAAATTAGAGTATGCTAAACTCATCTTTAGGATCAGGTTGCAGTCTATTTTTCAGGAAGTTCAATGTTGAAAGCTGAAACCTATCTCAGGAAAAAAAGCTGTTTTGAGAGCAAAGTTTGGATTTTGAACTTTCACCCTTGTTATTTTTTATAATTAATATGAGTGTTTGTCACAGTGCTGTCAGCAGAACCACATTTCCCCTTCTTGCCCGTGAGACCTCTTTAATAATTTATTATTGGTGTGGGGAAGCTAAGGAAGCCCTTTTTCCATAGAACGAGGAGAAATTCTTTACAGAAAATCAGGTGAACCTTTTGTCATTCCCCAAGGAGTCTTTTAAGGTTCACAAGAGAGGAAGAGCTAATGTGTTTCTTTTATTCGAATGATACCGTGGCAAAAATACAGATTAAAAAAAAGTGAATTCCTGGAATAAGAGACACAAATGGGAGCCGCAGTAAGTAGCTAATTAGATTCTGGCCCAGTTAAGTAACATACATCACCAGAGTTCATATAGGAATTCAGGAAGCCAGGAAAGACAAGCAGAAGAGTACTCCCTACCCCAAAGTATCTTAAGACTATAACCCTGGGGCGCCTGGGTGGCTCAGTCGTTGGGCATCTGCCTTAGGCTCAGGTCATGATCCTGGGGTCCTGGGATCGAGCCCCGCATCGGGCTCCCTGCTCAGTAGGAAGCCTGCTTCTCCCTCTCTCACTCCCCCTGCTTGTGTTCCCTCTTTTGCTGTCTCTCTCTCTCTGTCAAATAAAGAAATAAAATCTTAAAAAAAAAAAGACTATAACCCTATTAGAGCTTTATCATGGTACATATTTCCTGAAGACCAAGAAAGAAGCCTATGATATTCTTCTATACATTTAGCAAATATCTAGTGAATTTCACATTTGCGGTTTGTCTAGGAAGATCCTAAGACAAAAGGATATTAAAATAGGATTCTATATCAGTTATGACTGAGGCCATAAGTCAAAAATATTCATGATTATCACATTCCAAACTGAGTTGCTATAAACTCAGCTGCTACCTCACTAAAACCTACCAATATTTGAAAAGGAGACCATCAAAACCCAATTTTGCAACTTTTATTTTAGCACTTACATTAAGTGTCTAGGAACTTGAAACTGGATATTTGGAAGAAAATTTCTTGCAAAAAATACTGTTAGAGTGGCTGTTTCTGCCTCCCCTGCTACAGAGGAGAACAGGGAGTGTTTCTCTCCTCAACCTGAGCATGATAAAAAAAGATTCAAAAGGTCCATTTGCAGAGGTTGGTCTATATCTCTCAGTGTGGCCAGTTGGAGATTGACCATCCACGTCAAGAAAATGCAGGCGAGAGTCTCTGGCTGAGGGGAGTTCTACAAAGAACCTACAACCCACCATTTTCCATCTGTCAAGCCCAAAGAATGCTGATGGCAAAACTAATCAATTAGTCTTGCTCCCAACCTCTGCATGATCCTGATGGAACCAGAAACATAGCAAGAAAAGGGAGGAGAGGTAGAAACTATGGTGGGAGAATGAGAAGAAGCTGGCCATGCCCAACTCCCTTCATGAAGGTTCTGGACTTCAACAGACCTCCTGTGGAAGGGGAGAAGCTTTGACTTTAAAACAAAATTACTTGACGACTGCACATACCTAGACATACCAATGACTAAAATGAGATTATTTGTAAGACTAAATCAACCTGAGATTTTCTCCAGAGGAAGCAGAAAAAAGTCCCACAGGATGGACTTAAAGAAAAAGTGGGAAACAAAACTGAAGTTGCTTTATTATTCATGATGGTAGACTCATTTGTCCAGTGTTCTGATTACAAAAATAATTCTTCATGTTTTTCTCTCAGAATAAAAAGCATGTTTTCCTACAAGTCAAAAAAAAAAGGTTTTAAGTTGGTTTTTTTTGTTATATATATTTAGCTAGTAAAAATTCTCTACTCAAATCATTTTTTTAAATTTTAAATTTCTCTAGGATTTTATGGTAGGAATCATAAAAATTCAGATTTTTCAGGTCCTCAGAGATCTCATCCAAGGGGTGAATAAATTTTTGCAAAAGTAGTCACCTGGCCTCTGATAAAACACCTCCAGGTCCATGATATCATGAGGCTTTTTAGTCTTTGTTGGAGAGTGTTTACTATTAAAAAGTTCTTCCTCATATTGGGCTGCTGGGTGGCTCAGTCGTTAAGCATCTGCCTTCAGCTCGGATCATATCCCAGGGTCCTGGGATAGAGCCCCGCATCGGGCTCCCTGCTCAGTGGGAAGCCTGCTTCTCCCTCTCCCACTCCCCCTGCTTGTGTTCCCTCTCTCGCTGTGTCTCTCTCTGTCAAATAAATAAACTCTTTAAAAAAAAAAAGTTCTTCCTCATATTAAAGATAAAATCTAAACACTGACTTGTCCACTTGGCAAAAATACACTCATCCTTCAATTCCCAGTTCAAAACCCCCAGAGATGCTTTTCCTGTCCCCAGGAGTCCACCTGATTTCCCACTGTGTCCCCACTTATGTCCCTACTGTGTCTCTTACTGACTTATACCACGCTACCTAGCACGGTGCATTTCCTGTCTTGCTTTATGTCACTAGACTGAGCAGCTGTTCCAGACTGAGCAGCTGCTTCTTGCTAAATCACTCTACTGGGTCCTGCAGAGGATCCCAAGATAATCAGGCATGGTTCCTGCCCTCAAGTTGCATTAAGTCCATAAACAAGGATAAAGCATGGACACTGATAACCTTAGCACAAGCTAAAACGGAATAAGATTCCTGAAGGAGAAACATTATTGTTTAGTTTTTTCTCTCTTGCTAGAGTATCCTTACTATATCCTCATTTTTTCCTATCCTTTAGACTATATTTTACATTCTACAATTCAATTTACCAACAACTGGTGTTTGATCTTTCCAAAAAGATTTTTTTTTCTGGCCTGGAGAAGAGTAAAATCTTCATACAGCTGATGGCATCTGAATTAGACATTCAAAGATAGTAGCACATGATCATAGGTTTAAAAAAAAAAAAAAAAGGCCTCTGCAGAGAGAATAAAACTATAATGAGGAAGAGTAACCAAATTAGATGTCACAAAATATATGCAAGGAATAATAAGTCATTCAGTTCAGCAGAAGCCCTAGATACATGGGTGAGGTAATCAGGTAATCATGTTGAAGAGGTGGGCCTGGCCAGAGTACAAAAGATCTTGAACACCAAATGTACTGGACATCTTCACCCCACTTGGAGGTCTGCAAAAGGAAGCGAAATCCAGGGCCCCACATCTCGCTTCAGAACTGGAAGAGATTCATTCACTCTCTCAGCATTTCTGCAATTAGGCCACAGGCATGAAACCCAGGCGTGGCTGGTCACATGTTCTCCAGCAAGACCCTGAACATTGAAGGAGTGACCCGAAGATGTAGGAACAGTTGGAAATAATCAAGGTGGTGGTGACAGCCAAGCCAAGAACCTACCCAGCTGCATGGGAGTTGGGATTGTTACTTAGTATCATTCAAGAACAGGATTCCTTCAAGAACACAAATAAAAATTTAAGTTTTAGGATTAATTAGCAACTTTGTATCCAATTCATATTTCCAGAATCTAACATGCTTAAATTCAGCACTGAAAATCATCTAAACTATTTGAAACTGTAGTGGAAATGTTAGTATATAAAGTATATAAACATAGTGTATAAAATATATAAAATGTAGTATATAAACTACATTTTATATACTACAACTAAATATTCTTATATACCAGTAATATTCTTATTATTATCAGAATATTCTTAAATATTCTTATATACCAGTATGTTAGCTGAACACAACCCTCTCATTTTCTATGCAGGATAAAAAAAGATATAAAAGATCTATATAGCAGTAGATAGGAAAATTTCTTCAGCTTCCAAGACATGCAAATTACAGTGATTCTCACTGTGCCTTTTCCCAAGCATTACAGCTAAGCGTGGAAATCAGAGAGACAAAGACAGAGACCAAGAGAGGAGAGGAAAGGAAAATATATTTTTGTTGTTTTATATATTTTTATATTAAGTAACATGATATTTTATATTTTATATTTATATGACCTAGAACAATGGCATTTTGTGAGATTGAGAAGGCCTGAATCCTGATAACATAGGACTTCTCAAAGTCCTATATATTGATTATTATTCTTCTCAGCAAGGAACACAGGGGAGCCTCAAAGATCACTGTAGAAGACAAAGGTCTTATTAAATTTGAATCTGCACTCTGTGCTATGGTTAGCAGAGAGCCTGTCTTGTCATGTTTACCAAGAAGAATAAAGAAGCTTCCAGAAATGTTTAACTGTTTACCGCCAAATTCTTGTTTAATCCCTCAGGAATGGAACCTTCAGCTAATGAGTGTATAAAATACTCACTGTTTAGTCCACAGTACCTATTTGCTTTTGAAAAATGAAATGTATTTACTCAGGTTTTAATAACCTCAGGAGCCTTGCATTAATTGACACATTGTGGGCTTATCTGTGAGCTGAAAAGGTCCGAGACTCTGACGTTTGGCTCTTTCATTTCAGGTTGATATGAAATAAAATAAGGGGCGCCTGGGTGGCTCAGTCATTAGGCGTCTGCCTTCGGCTCAGGTCATGATCCCAGGGTCCTGGATCAAGCCCCGCATCGGGCTCCCTGCTCTGCGGGAAGCCTGCTTCTCCCTCTCCTACTCCCCCTGCTTGTGTTCCTGCTCTCGCTACCTCTCTCTGTCAAATAAATAAATAAAATCTTTAAAAAAATAAAAATAAAAAAATAAAATGAACTCAAGCAGATTCAAATCCAAACACATGCCATTGCTTGTTTTTGTTTTGTTACTATATCTTGGTTTTTTGACATAAAAAAGACTATCTATACACCCAAATATCATTTTGAACCTCTAACAGAAATCTTGTTAAGACTTATATTACCAAATAATTTATTTATTAAATTAAATTTTATGTCTTTATATTATTTATCAAATAAATTTATTAAATAAATAAATATCTGATTAAATTACTTAAAATCTGATTAAACATCTGGTTATATGTTCCTCAGAGTTTTAGGGCATTTTAAATAAATATAGTCTAGGGGCACCTGAGTGGCACAGTCAGTTAAGTGTCGACTCTTTATTTTGGCTCAGGTCATGTGAGATCTGGGTTGTGAGTGAGATCAAGCCCTGTGTGGGGCCCCATGAGGGGCTCTGTGCTGGGTCTGGAGTCTGCTTAAGGCTCTTCCTCTCCCTCTGCCCTCCCCTGTTCATGTGCACATGTTCTCTCTCTTAAAAAAAAAAAAATTAATAAATAAAAAAATAAATATAGTCTGTGTGTGCATGTGCGTGTGTGTGTACAGAACTCCTAAAGTGCTTACAGTCTATTAGATAAAAACACAGAATTTTAGATTTGGAGGAAACTCAATATTCCCTTCATCAACACCCTTCATTTTATCCAGAGAGGCCCAGAGAAATGAGTGACTTTTCAGGTTCTCACTGAAGGACCTTAAAAGAGTCAAGACAGATTTTTTAGGTATGTGGTCTTCCCATAAGAGCATGCTGTGTCCAATCTTGCCTCCATCTTGTTTTTGGATATAGAACCTTAAAACCTTACAGGACCTTAAATACTTTCCAAATACTAAAAAGAATTGCATTGATGACAGTAGAATTCTATTCGCAGTAGGAGCCCAGCTGCTGGCTCGCTTTTTAGCAATAATAACCCTGCCTTCATTCATACTATTTTATTTTCATATTCTTCCTTTTCTCAATTCCAGCAAACATTATTCCTCTCTAATGTATATTTACATGTACATTCTTTAGTGTATATTTAGTGTTAACCTTTGCAAGACATGGGTTAACACTTCCTGTAGGAAACAACAGCCCATAAACCAACTTGCTGTGTCCAGGTAGACGGGGTAGGCTCAGCTGAACTTGAAGCCTGTGCGTCAGTGAAATCTGAATGTTGCACTGTATGAACAAAGTTAGCAAGACCCATGACTTCCTAGATGTACGTTATTCCTAAAAACATCAAATGTTCCATTTTTCTCATGACTACACAAAGCACGAGGATTCAAGGAAAGCAAAATTTAATGCTTTTTGCGACTGCTAAAAATTTTTGTCCACTACATTGTGCCAATAATACTGTTTTATAATTATATTTTACATAATGCTTTTTTTTTTCAGGGATTTGGAGAGAGATAAATGACTTCCTTTGGGGCCAGATGCTTTGTATTCACATCAAAAGGTTTGTCCCAAAGCAACTCCCCCTGGTCCAAGTTGTGTCTTTCTCAGAGTCATGAAGCATGGGACGGGTTATAAGTATAATGTCAGATGGCTTATGATTTAATAACCAGCAGTGAGATGCTTGTTATTCACATTAAACACATAATAGACATAGCAGGTGGTGCAGTTTTTGTTCCTGATATATCGTAAGAGGCTGAAATATAACGATATTATATTCTATAGTATGTTCCTCCTCAAGCTCTCTCTCCAGAATCAAAGAAAATTTGTGGTACTGTGATTTAAAACACTGCATGGGTAGCTCTTTGCTTTTTTATTAAGTCAGTGTTAGAAGAAAACCGATTATGAATACATATTACTTTTTAAATGTTCTCTCTTGGCAAGGGTCTAGATGGATGCTCTGGTTACCTAGGAGATGAAGACAAAATGAAAATTGATTGACTTATCAAATTGATTGTGAGTTGAGCTTCAAGTGGCAGCTGTGTGTGCTGCACATGAAATGTAGCTACTTGGAAGTCACCTTTTTTTTTTTTTTTTTGGTCGCATCAGTAATGACGCCACACAGATGACTAGGTAGAATAAAGTGGCAATATCTTATTAGAAAATGCAGTATTGAATGATTATTCTAATGATTACAGCTGGGAAAAAAAGATATTTTAAAGAAGTAACTTTGGCCTGGATGTTTATTTCAATTTGTCACTAAAAAGGATTGCATTGATGACAGTAGAATTCTATTCGTAGTAGGAGCCCAGCTGCTGGTTCGCTTTTTAGCAATAATAACCCTGCCTTCTGTCGGCTGAGATTGCGCTAGTGGGAAGGAAACTTAATGGATTTTACTGTAAAAGCAGCTATAACCTCCACCCCCTTTATTCCTCTATTCCTCATGCAATTTTTCTATACAATCAGGCAGGACAAGCTATAGACATAAAAAGAAGTTTCATTTACTGAGCTCTCCTAACTTCTCATTAATATCCTCTCTCTCTCTTCAAGAGACCATACCTCTTGCTCCAACTTTGTAATTTTGCAATGTCCCCTTACCACCACAGCCCTCTACAATGGTCCACACTTCCAGTCACCTAGTTTTGACAACACCCCACTACTAAAATTTACATATCTAGTGTCTCATCATGGCCAAGATCTGTCTCTCATATAGCAATCCAGATGGAAATAATCTGCTAAAGTGTTACTAGGTTATAATAGTATAAAGAGTTATTCCTCCAAGAGTTATTTTCAAGAGCCTTAAACCAAAAGAATGAACCTACAATGGTAGAATGCAGCCTCCCCTGGAAAACAAGTGGTCATAGGAACCTTCCTCTTTGCTCAATTCACACCCTGTAGTCACCATAAAATTGCAATATGTGAGCCAGAACAATTTATCTCAGGAACTAATTGAAAACTAGACCAAGAAAAGAAGAAGGAAAAACAACTGGAATTTTTCCTCTCTCACTGTAGAAATGCCATTCTCCCATGACCATGTGACTCTAGGCAAACTTCCAGTTAATGCAGACATTGCCAGATTTGCTACCAACTGGTGAAACTGAACAGGTAAATAGCAAATCCCAGAGTGACGTAAGTGGTGGAGTTGAGGAGCTGGTAACTTAATGTTGTGATAGCAACTGTCCATAAAGTTCTACTCTTGATGTAATGAAGGAAGACTGCTAAAGGGACAATAGAGTAAAATGCTGATTTCAAGGAAACAAAAATACACATTTTATTGATGGACATAAGAGATGAATTGAAAAATGTAGTGATGCCATGTTTCTGGCATCAGATTTCTCCAAATTAATCTATAAACTTAATACAATTCCAATCAAAATCTGAATGAGAGTTCTGCTTTGGAACTAGATCATAAGATTCAATTTCATTTCAAAATTTGTAAGAACAAAGACTAATAAGAAGAAACTTTTCTTATAAGATATGAAGATTATAAAATTATAATAAATAGTGAAGTATTTCTACCACACTAGACAACTTCTTAATAGAATGGACAGACTCAATATATATAAGGATCTAAGCATCTAGGAAGTGATAATAGAAGTATTACAAATTAGTGAAAAATTGATGTAAAAGTAAACAAATTAGATTTCCTAAAAAAGAAATAGTTATATTCACACCTCCAACTTTATATCAAAATAAATTATAAACAAATTTAAAATAATGGGAAAAAACTATAAACTAGAAGAAAATCTAAGGGTCTTTTGATATAAATTTAAGATGAGGATAGTCTTTCTATACATAATTAAAAAGGAAAAACCCTTAAAGAAAAAGACTGATGTGACTACACAAAAATTAAACTTTCTAAATTAGAAAAACTTTACATGATAAAAGCAAAAAATAAACAAGTGAGACCACAACAAACTAAAAAGTTTCTGCACAGCCAAGAAAACCATCAATGAAAATCAAGGCAACCTATGGAATGGGAGAAAATATCTGTAAACTCTATATCCAAAAAGGGGTTAATATTCAAAATATATATAAGGAACTCCTACAATGAATAGCAAAAACAAAAATATATTAAAATATTAAAAAGAAGACATACAAATGGCCAATAGGTATATGAAGAGATGCTCAACATCATTCAGCATCGGGGAAATGCAACCAAAGCCACAATGAGATCTCACTTCACACCTGTAAGGACATCTATTATCAAAAAGACAAGAAATAACAAATGTTGGTGAGGGTGTGGAGAAAAGGGAACTTTCATACACTGTTGGCAGTAATGTAAAGTGGTACAGCCTCTGTGGAAAACAGCATAGAGGCTTCTCAAAAAATTAAAAATAGAATTACCATGTGATCCAACAATCTCACTTCTGGGTATATACCCAAAGAAATGAAATCACGATCTCAAAGAGATATGTGTACTCCCATGTTCACTGCAGCATTATATATAACAGCCAAGGTATGAAAACAACCTAAGTGTCTATAGATGCATGAATGGATAAAGAAAATGTAGTAAATATGTACAACAGAATATCATTCAGTCATACAAAAGAAATCTTGCCATTTATGACAACATGGACTAACCTGGAGGGCATTATGCTAAGTGAAATAAGCCAGACAGAGAAAAATAAATACTGTATTGTATCACTTAAATGTGAAATAAATAAATAAAATAAAAAGGCTGAAGTCAAAGAAACAGAGTACGATGGTGGTAGTCAGGGGCTGGGGGGTGGGGGAAATGGGGAGAGGTTAGTCAAAGGGTACAAACTTTCAGTTATAAAATAAATAAGTCATGGGGATATAATGTACAGCCTAGGGAATATAGTCAATAATATTGTAATAGCTTTGTATGATAAGGGTAACTGGACTTATCATGGGGATCATTTTAAAATGTGTAAAAATACTGACTCACAAAAAATAAAAAATTTAAAAAATTTAAAAAATAAAAATACTGACTCACTATGATATACAACTGAAACAAATAGGATATTGTATGTCAATTATACTTCAATAAAAAATTAAAAAATAATAATACTATATTTCATACTTAAAATTTGCTAAGGGAATAAATCTCAAGCAATCTCACATACACACAGAGAAAAGCTAACTATGTGAAGTAAGTAATGTGTTAATTAACTTGATTGTGGGAATCATCTCATAAGATATATATATATATCAAATCACGACATTATACATGTTAAAAATATTACAATTTTATTTGTCAATGATATCTTAAACACACACAAATGAGTCAAGATAGTAAAGCAAAAAAAAAAAACTTTGTATGCAAAAGATACATAATCTGGGAAATATTTTAATTTTTTTTTATAAAAGGCTAACATCATTCCTATATAGAGAGTTCTTGTATAGTTTAAAAAAAGGTCCAGTAAAAAATGTGGCAAATAAAATAAATGAACAATTCATAAAATATGAAAAACAAATTGGCATTTAACATATGAAATAAGTTTGATCAGTAGTAAAGGAAATACAAATTAGGCAACAACTAAGATATTATGTCTTGTCTACCCAATTAACCAAGATGAAAAACTAACGACAAGATGAGGTTCAGGTGAAGATGAGGGGATGTGAACTATCTCAAGAACTGCAGAAATGATATAAACTGCTAGGATAATTCTGGAGGAAAATTTGCCATTATTACCTACAACTTTAAATATGCACACACACCCCTAACTAGAAAATATCATTTTTAGAAATATATCCCAAATAAAAACCAAAAAAATTCACAACATGTATGTATGAGGATATTTATTAAGACATCTGAACACAAAGTAAAAGAAAAATGATGTGAATGCCCTAAAAAATGTTTTTTTAAATGACATATAGTATATCTACACACTGGAATATTATGAAGCCACTACAAAAGTTAATACTGAGTTTATAGTTTTAGCCATGGAAAGATATTTATGACATATTTGAAGTTAAAAACAAAGCAGGTTAAATGGCATTTTTTTACAGACACAGAAAAAAGTAATTCTAAAATTCATGTGGTACCACTAGGAAAGATGCCAAATCAGTCTTGTGGGGGAAAAAAAGCTGTAAGCATCACCTAATTTCAAAATCCATTACAAAGCTACAAAAATTAAAATAGTATGGTATTGACATAAAGACAGATATATATTCAATGGAAGAGAATCAAGAGCCCAGAAATAAACTTATGCATACGGTGAATTGATCTTCAATGAGGGTGCCAAGAATACACAATAGGAAAAGAATAGCCTCCAACAAATGGTGTTGGAGAAATAGATACCCACATGCAAAAGAATGAAATTGGATCCTTATTTCACACCATACACAAAAATCAACTCCAAATGGATTTTATTATTTTTTTTTTTTTTTTAGATTTTATTTATTTGACAGAGAGAGAAAGCAAGCACAAACAGGGGGAGTGGCAGAGGGAAAGGGAGAAGCAGGCTCTCCACCAAGCAGGGAGCCCAATGTGGGGCTTGATCCCAGAACCCTGGGATCATGACCTGAGCTAAAGGCAGACACTTAACTGAGCCACCCAGGCACCCCTCCAAATGGATTTTAAAAGTAAGACCTGAAACTGAAAAATTCCTAGAGTAAAACATAGGGGGAAAACTTCATGACATTGGTCTTGGGAATGACTTCTTGGATATAACATTGAAGAGTATAGGCAACAAAAGCAAAAATAAACAAGTGGGATTACATCAAACTAAAAAGGTTTTGCAGAGCAAAGGAAATAATCAGCAAAATGAAAAGACAATCTATGCAATGGGAGAAAATATTTGTAAACCTCATATCTGATAAGAGGTTAATATCCAAAATATATGAACTATAACTCAAAGGCAAAGAAACATATAATCCAATTAAAACGTGAGCAAAGGAACTAAGTAGACATCCCCCCCCCAAAAAAATATACTTATGGCCAATATGTATGTGAAAGGATGCTCAACATCACTAAACATCAGAGAAATGCAAATCAAAACCACAATGAGATATTGCTTCACACTTGTTAGGATTATTATTATCAAAAAAACCAAAGACAGCAAGTGTTGTGAGGATGTAGAGAAATTGGAATGCTGTCAGGGGAAATGCAAAACAATGCAGCCACTATGGAAAACAGTATGGAGTTTCCTCAAAAAATTGAACATAGAACTACCATATGATCCAGCAATCCCACTTCTGAGTATTTATAGAAAAGAACTGAAATCATGATCTCAAACAGATATTAGCACTCCCATGTTCATTGCAGCACTATTCACAATAGCCAAGATATGGAAACAACCTAAATGTCCACTGATGGATGAATGGATAAAGAAAATGTGGTACATACATGCAACAGAATATTATTCACTCTTATTAAAAAAGGAAATCTTGCAATATACAACAGTATGGATAAACCTTGTAAACATTATACTTAGTGAAATAAATTTCATATGAAGTATCTTACACTGTCAAACTCATAGAATCATAGAGTGGAATAGTAGTTTTCTGGGGCTGAAGAAAGAGGAAATGGGAGCTGCTAATCAGTGGGCATAAGGTTTCACTTATGCAAGATGAATAAGCTCCAGAGATCTGCTATACAACATTGTGCTTGTAGTACAATACCATATTGTATACTTAAAAATTTGTTAAGAGACTAGATCTCGTGTTAATTGTTCTAACCACAATTTTTAAAAATAATAAAATAATATTACATTTAACATTTTTTAAAATAAAAAGAAAATACCCATTAAAAAATAAAGGAAGTTAGAAAGAATATGTATTTTATGTTACAAATTCCTATAAGTATATACATGAGAGTACATATGTGAAAGGATGCTACAGTTACATTTAAGTCAAAATTTATATAAGGGTATATAAGATGATATGTTATATATGTACGCTTTACACACAAACTGAATGTTGAGCCTGTGAATGACTTTTCTTTTTAATTCTTTAGTTTTGTTTTAAAAGATTCAAAAAGAGCATATCACAGCATTTTTATAATCAGAAAAATAATTAACAAAATTTTCCTAAAATAAAATAATTCCTTAGTGGGATACCTCTTCATATATCACATTCTACTTGTGTATCTGTGTATACTCAAATATTGAGAAACTGTATATTGTGCATGCAATAAAGCAAACTCAGTCCTTCTCAACTAAACCTTTTGCTTTCTTTATGAAATCTTCTTTGATGGAAATCCCTTTAGATATTAGATACTTATATATTTAGATATTTATTTAGATAATTAGATAAACCCCTTTAGATTCCTATAGAACTCAAATGAGATTTTTAGTACAGGATCTGGTGGTCAGAAGTGACCTAAACTGGATAATCCTCTCCACTCACAAATCAACTCAGAGATGCAACTCTTCTTGCCAGTGACACTCACACTACTTTCAATATAAACTTGAGCTGGGGTGGAGGGGGGGTAGTGGTGTGTTTTGGAGTATGCATCAGGAACACAGGATGGGAAATCCTGACTTGTTTCTCCCTCTGATGTGATGTGGAAATACTGAAGTCTTTCTAAAATAAGACAATGAAAATCGCCTTTATATCAATCAGCCTGAGAGGTATATAATGTCATTATTAAATATTAAGAATTAGAAAAATCTCTACAAAGACTAATAATAAGCCCCCCAAAAAGTACTTGGGCCCATTTGAGATGAACACATTTGTCTTCATAACTTGACTTTTATAAATTTTTATTTAATTCTCCTTTCACAGTTAGTTCTCATGCTAGTAAATAACAGGACCATTGTGTGATATTTTTATTCTCCCCTTTTTTTTTCCTTCCCCAATATTCCTATATTCAGTGTAACAAAAATACATTACAAATAAATAAGCTGTTTAGCCACTCAAAAAAGGGGGTTTAGAATGAAGTAGAACTATATACCTCTCACCCTGAATTACACCCATGAGTCTCTCTCTACATACCCATCACACATGCTTTTCTCAAACTCAGAGCATTGTGTATATATTATTTTGTAAATGTTTGATTTGTTGTTCCTTTCTGTTCCCTGGAGCCCAGCTGACTCTTATTTCTATTGGCTTTTCTAGGTGCCTTGGGACAACTGATATTTGCAAGACTTAACCTGAGCCCCACTAGTTACAAGAGCTTGGGGGTCTCAGCTGTCACTTCTGTTTCCATGGAAACTCAAATCAGATTGCCAAAAATGAGGTTAGTCGCTTAAAAATCATATTTTTTTGAAGAAAGAAATACTGCCCACCATCATCAAATTATTTGAAACAGTGCTTTGTTGAAAGCCATTTTCTTGTTTTCAAGGATTAAATACCTGTTTCCATGGTAGCAGATTAATAAACTACAACGATAGAGCTGAGCTCTGAAAGTTCCTTCTGGCAGCACCTACATGCTCAGAGCCTACTGTGTTCATGAAACCACCCGCAGCGTGGGGTTCTAAACATATTTTTTAAAACAATAATAAAGAACTACTTTGTTTCTATTCATATATGTTTCTCATAGATGGAATATACTAATTAAACATAGTGACAGGAGGGTTTTTGTAATAATAACAATAATAATCACTACTATTTATTAACTGCCTACAATAAGCCTAAAAATGTGCAGGGTGCTTTACATAAATGATCTCCAGTTCTCAATATTATTGCCTTCATTTTACATGGAAAATGAGACCACTGAAGGTCACAAAGGTATTAACAAAGGAGGAAGCCATGATTCAAATTCAGATCTAGCTTACTTTGGGGCCAGGGCTCTTCTCTCATCCTTTTCAAAGTGAAAAATGGAACATAGAGAACATGGTTTGTCCCAACCTTCATTACCAACACAGGCATGTGCACACATGGTCCCATGTATAGTGCAATGGGGGTATAATCTACATAGGGTGAATATGGTGAGAGGGAATTGGGCTCCTCAGAAGTGTTTAAGGACTCTTAGCTCTTTATCTGATCAGGTCATAAAAAGAATGTCCAGGTGCCCCTGAAGCCCCAGAATGGAACCTAATCTCACAGGTCTGCAATCTCTCCATGGAATTCAATACAACATCCCCTCCCTCTTCACCACCAACCACAACCTAATAAAAAAACGATAATGAGGGCGCCTGGGTGGCTCAGTTGGTTAAGCGACTGCCTTCGGCTCAGGTCATGATCCTGGAGTCCCGGGATCGAGTCCCACATCGGGCTCCCTGCTCAGCAGGGAGTCTGCTTCTCCCTCTGACCCTCCCCCCTCTCATGCTCTCTGTATCTCATTCTCTCTCTCAAATAAATAAATAAAATCTTTAAAAAAAAAAAAAAACGATAATGATGTCTTAAGAGTATTGGCTTTCTACATAACATAGGTGTGCTGATTTAAATGACTAACTTCTTTTAAATTCTTAATCAAATGAAAATGTTAGCAAACTCAAATGACTTCAGCAGGAGTTGAGCAGATACATTATTGTGCCCTGCAATAATACTTTCTATGCTTACTTGAAAGTGCACATTTCTACTGCATAATCAAAAGCATAGGTGACCACACATTCTTCAGAAAATTAGACAGGGACAGTAATGGTCATTTATGTCTTATTCTAAATTAATTCTGTCAGAGTTAAAAATAAACCCCCAAAAGCTCTGAGGACATAGTTAGTAGAAATTGGATCCATTTCAACATTAAAACAGCTGTCTTCTACATTTTTTCTCAGGCAAAATGTAGATGGAAAACTGATATAACAGATTTTGTCTCCAGGCAAAATGAAATGGATGATTTTAATGTCAGTACAGGAAAAAAGGAGGGGGCAGTTCCCAAAAGAGCAAGTCAGTGCTCACTTTTAATTTATGTCAATATTTTTCTATTGAAGTAGGAAAAGAAACCACGCAATAAAATATTTTTTGGAGGAGTAAAGTTGAGGCATGCCTGACATCATAATGACACACTGTTTAACCCTGAACTACCTGGATTCTTTGGCATACGGGTAAAATTATTTCAAATTTAAAGAGCTTAGAAAACATGCTATCAAAGGCCTAAATTACCTTTAACTTAAAGAGTTACAGTGTTCCCTAAAATCACAAGTACCTCTCCAAAGACCAAACACTATGAAAACCAATACAAAACATAATTCCTCAAGGAAAGAAGTGATTTTCCAAACAAAATACAAGTTGCGACTTTCCAAACAAAATACAAGTTGCCATTTGTAACTCATTACTGCCAATAGTCTGCTCCTTCAATTTTCAGATCTTTAGAAGTGATACTTAGAATTTTCAATCCTCTGTGCTCAGCCATAATGTTAATCACTGCAGTAATCCAAATGAAGCTACAATAAACCAAAAATATGTAGTAATCAGGGAAAATGTATTCCAAATGGACAAGCAAAAATATTTTGCAAAACTTATACTTAATTATACTTGCAAAGTTATAAATTAGAAGCAAGAAATCAAAGTAAAATCAGCCTACACCAAAAATGGAAGATAAAGAGACTGTTAACTATAGTTCTGTATATTTATTTACCCACAAATAAGCAGAAAAACAATCATCAAACAGGAAATTCTATGTGTAGAGTAGATTTTATCTAACAAAAAAGTTCCAAGAATTCCCTCAAATATACTTCTAAATTGAGAAAAGTTTCTCCCTCTTCTACTCTTCTTTTGTTTGTGGTAGACAGAATGGTGCCCCCCCAAATTTCCATGGCTTGATCCTTGGAACCTATGAGTAGGTTGTTACATGGCAAAAAGGACTGCAGATTTAAGTAAGGTTATAGACTGTAAATAAGGAAGATAATCAGGGATTATCTGGGCAGGCCCAATCTAATCTCATGAACCCTTCAAAGCAGAGAACTTTCTCCAACCAGAAGAAGATGAAGAAGGTGAAGGAAATCAAAGCGTGAGCAGGATTCAACACACTGTTGCTGGCTCTGAGATGCAGGAGCCCATGTGTAAGAAAAAGAGAGAAGAGGAGAGGAGAGGAGAGGAGAGAAGAGAAGAGGGGAGGGGAGGGAGAGGGAGGGGGAGGAGAAGAGAGGGGAGGAGAGGAGAAGAGAGGGGAGGGAAGGGGAGCAGAAGGGAGGGGAGGGGAGGAGAAGGGAGGGGAGGAGAAGGGAGGGGAGGAGAGGAGAGAAGAGAAGAAAAGAGAAGAGAAGAGAAGAGAAGAGAAGAGAAGAGAAGAGAAGAGAAGAGAAGAGAAGAGAAGAGAAGGTTCTTTTGCATCTAAGGGCAGCACTCAGCTGACAGCAACCAAGAAAACAGGAATCTCAGTCCTATCACCACAGGAACTGAATTCTGCCAACAACATGAATGAGCCTGCGAGTGGATCCTTCCCAAAGCCTCCATCTAGGAATCCTGAAGTTGGCATCTTTTTTCCATTATTAAGATACAACTGACATATAACATTGTGCAAATTTGTGTACAACATATTGATTTGACACATTTATACTGCAATATGATTGCCATTGTAGCTTTAGCTACTACTCTGTTGCATCACATAATTATCATTTCTCAAGGGCTGATATTTTTATTTTGGCCTTGTTAGACCCAAAGCAGAGAACCTAGTTGAACCAACCAGAACTTCTGACCTTCAGAACTATGAGACAATACATGGGGTTGTTTTAAACTACTAAGTTGGTAGTAATTTGCTATGCCAACAATAGAAAACAAATACATCCCTAACCCAAAAACCTGTTTTCCTTTCACCTCTTACTTTTGTAGGGGAGCAAACTTTGCCACCCCAAGATATGCCTCTATGGTACATCGATTATTTTAAGTTGGTTATCTTTAAGAGACTGCAGACACAAGGGAAGCCCTGAAAACTGAGTAGAAATTACCCTTTTGTAAAAAACATTTACATTTACAAGGGAAATTGCCATTTGTAAGGTGTCTCCCTGGCGATACCAAAAAGAAGGGAATGATTCAATCTCTAGGAGCTGTGATCAGTGGAGAAGGCAATGACTTAAATCTCCATAACAACCTTCCCCTTGTTTGCTGTGCTTTTTCCAGCAACCTCCCACAACTGGGCTCTCCCTCTGCCCCAACGTTTTCTTTTGTTAGCTGGAGACAGTATTTAAGGTGATAGCTTTTTCCATTTCAGGGAGTTACTCAGTTTTCCCGGGTCCTCTCCCATGTATACAGGAGGTATACATGTTATTAAACTTCCATTTTTCTCCTGTTACTCTGTCCTATGTCAATTTAATTCTTTGACCAGCCAGAAGAATCTTAAATGGTGAAGAAAAAATTTTTCTCCCCAATACCTTTTACCTTCTTAAGAAATTTACCTTCTTAAGAAAATAAAATCAGGAAGGGGCAAAAATGGTGGAGGAGTAGGGGACTCTATTCCAACTGGTCCCCTGAATTGAGCTGGATATCTACCAGACCACTCTGAACACTCACGAAATCAGACTGAGATGTAAGAAAATATATCTGGATCTCTACAAACAGAATATCACCCATGGTTGGTTTCGAGGTGTGAAGCGGGAAGCCGTGAATCTGCGGGCAAATATTGGAAGATAAACAGAAGGGGGAGGGAGCCTTCGGGATCCTGCACCACCGGAGCACAAAAGCCTCCCACGCTGGGGACCAGGCACAGACTGGTAGCAGCAGGGAAAGGACTTTAGGGCAGACCTGCAGTTGAAACCTGGAGCTGCGGGGGCGCGCATGTGAACTGGGGGCAGCTGGTGGTTTTAGAAGAACAAAGGACAGAGACGTGCCTGGACCTGGAAGCGAGGGCTGGGAGTGCTGCCATGGGGCACACAACCCAGGACGCTGCAGTTTTAGCAGTACAGACAGAAATGGAGACAGTGTGGCCTGGAGAGCTCACTGAAGGACAGACTGTGATCTCTCTGTTCTGAGGCAGAGGGTTGGAAATGGTCTCTTCTGCTCGGACTCTCGGAAGAGATACAGAAAGCCACAAGGGAAAGCTGCCAGAGGACAAAAGCGCCAAATAACCAGTTTTCACTGAGCCTATTTCCCGCCTCACAGGAGGCAGGGCAACTCTGCCCAAACAGGGGTTGAGTAACAGTGTAGCAGGCCCCTCCCCCAGAAGACAGGCTGGGAGAACAAGAGGCCTACAACCCTAAGGTCCCTATAAAACAGGTTCATCTTGCTTGGGTTGTGGTCAATAATTTCGACTCTATACATTCCCTCAACCACCCCTCAACAGAATGACTAAGAGGAGGAACCCTCAAAATAGGAAAGACTCAGAGACTGCCACAGATTTACAAATACATACGGATATAAGCAAGATGTCAGAAATAGACTTCAGGGTAACAGTTATGAAGACGATAGCTAGAATGGAGAAATCGATTAATGGCAACATAGAGTCCCTAAGGGCAGAAATGAGAGCTGAACTGGCAGAACTTAAAAATGCTATCAATGAGATCCAAACTAATCTAGATACTCTAACAGCTAGGGTAAACGAGAGAGAAGAACGAATTAGTGATCTAGAAGACAAACTGATAGAAAAGAAAGAAAAAGAGGAGGCGTGGGAGAAACAGCTTAAAATCCATGAAAACAGAATTAGAGAAGTAAGTGACACCATGAAAAGTTCCAATGTCAGAATTATTGGGATCCCTGAGGGGGTGGAGAGAGAGAGAGAGGACTAGAAGATGTATTTGAGCAAATCATAGCTGAGAACTTCCCTAATCTGGGGAATGAAACAAACATTCGTGTCCTAGAGGCAGAGAGGACCCCTCCCAAGATCAAAGAGAACAGACCAATGCCCTGGCATTTAGTAGTAAAATGTGCAAACCTTATTACCAAGGAAACCATCTTAAGGGCAGTAAGAGGGAAGAGATTCCTTATGTACAGAGTGAGGAACATCAGAATAACGTCAGACCTATCCACAGAGACCTGGCAAGCCAGAAAGGCCTGGCAAGACATATTCAGCGTACTAAATGAGAAGAACATGCAGCCAAGAATACTTTATCCGGCAAGGCTGTCATTTAGAATGGATGGAGAGATGAAGAGCTTCTAGGACCAGCAGAAACTGAAAGAATATGTGACCACTAAGCCAGCCCCGCAAGAAATATTAAGGGGGGGGGCGCCTGGGTGGCTCAGTCGTTAAGCGTCTGCCTTCGGCTCAGGTCATGGTCCTGGGGTCCTGGGATCGAGCCCCACATCGGGCTCCCTGCTCAGCGGAGAGCCTGCTTCTCCCTCTCCCACACCCCTGCTTGTGTTCCCTCTCTCGCTGTCTCTCTCTCTGTTAAATAAATAAATAAAATCTTTAAAAAAAAAAAAAAAAAAAAAAGAAATATTAAGGGGGGTTCCATAAAAGGAGAAAGACCCCAGTAGTGATATAGAACAGAAATTTACAGAGATAATCTATAGAAACAGGCAACATGTTGACAATAAATTAATATCTTTCAATAATCATTCTCAATATGAACGGCCTAAATGCTCCCATAAAACGGCACAGGGTTGCAGATTGGATAAAAAGACAGGACCCATTTATGCTGTCTACAAGAGACTCATTTTGAACCTAAAGATACATCCAGACTGAAAGTGAAGGGATGGAGATCCATCTTCCATGCCAACGGACCTCAAAAGAAAGCTGGGGTAGCAATTCTCATATGAGACAAACTAGATTTTAAGTTTAAGACTGTAGTTAGAGACACGGAAGGACACTATATCATTCTTAAAGGGTCTATCCAACAAGAAGATCGAACAATTGTAAATATGTATGCCACCAACATGGGAGCAGCCAACTACATAAGCCAACTGTTAACCAAAATAGAGAGTCATATTGATAATAATACATTAATTGTAGGAGACCTCAATACTCCACTCTCAGCAATTGACAGATCATCTAAGCAGAAAATCAACAAAGAAACAAGAGCTTTGAATGATACATTGGACCAGATGGACCTCATAGGTATATACAGAACATTCCACCCTAAAACAACAGAATACTCATTCTTCTCAAGGACACATGGAACTTTCGGGGCGCCTGGGTGGCTCAGTTGGTTAAGCGACTGCCTTCGGCTCAGGTCATGATCCCAGAGTCCTGGGATCGAGTCCCACATCGGGCTCCCGGCTCAGCGGGGAGCCTGCTTCTCCCTCTGACCCTATCCCCTCTCATGCTATTTCTCTCTCTCTCTCTCTCTCTCAAATAAATAAATAAATAACCTTTAAAAAAAAAAAAAAAAAAAGGACACATGGAACTTTCTCCAGAATAGACCACATACTGGGTCACAAATCAGGTCTCAACCAATACCAAAAGATTGAGATTATTCCCTGCATTCCCTCAGACTATAATGCTTTAAAACTGGAACTCAATCACAAGAAAAAATTTGGAAGAAATTCAAACACTTGGAAGCTAAAGACCACTCTGCTTAAGAATGTTTGGGTCAACCAGGAAATCAAAGAAGAACTTAAACAATTCATGGAAACCAATGAGAATGAAAACACATCGGTCCAAAACCTATGGGATACTGCAAAGGCGGTCCTAAGGCGGAAATACATAGCCATCCAAGCCTCACTCAAAAAATAGAAAAATCCCGAATTCACCAACTAAATTTACACCTTAAAGCACTGGAGAAAAAGCAACAAATGATGCCTAAGCCACGCATTAGAAGAGAAATAATTAAGATTAAAGCAGAGATCAATGAATTAGAAACCAGAAATACAGTGGATCAGATCAACAAAACTAGAAGCTGGTTCACTGAAAGAATTAATAAGATCGATAAACCACTGACCAGACTTATCCAAAAGAAAAGAAAAAGGACCCAAATTAATAAAATTATGAATGAAAGGGGAGAGATCACGACTAACACCAAGGAAATAGAAACAATTATTAGAAATTATTATCAACAACTATATGCAAATAAATTAAGCAACCTGGAAGAAATGGATGCCTTCCTGGAAATCTATAAACCACCAAGACTGAAACAGGAAGAAATTAACAACCTGAATAGGCCAATAACCAGTAACAAGATTGAAGCAGTGATCAAAAACCTCCCAAAAAACAAGAGTCCAAGGCCTAATGGATTCCCTGGGGAATTCTATCAAACATCCAAAGAAGAAATAATACCTATTCTACTGAAGCTGTTTCAAAAAATAGAAACAGAAAGAAAGCTTCCAGATTCATTCTATGAGGCCAGCATTACCTTGATCCTCAAACCAGGCAAAGACCCCATCAAAAAGGAGAATTTCAGACCGATATCCCTGATGAATATGGATTCCAAAATTCTCAACAAAATCCTAGCTAAAAGGATCTAACAGTACATTAAAAGGATCATCCACCACAACCAAGTGGGATTTATCCCCGGGATGCAAGGGTGGTTCAACATTCACAAATCAATCAATGTGATAGAACACATTAATTAGAGGAGAGAGAAGAACCATATGGTCCTCTTAATTGATGCAGAAAAAGCATTTGACAAAATACAGCATCCTTTTCTGATTAAAACTCTTCAGAGTGTAGGGATAGAGGGTATATTCCTCAAGTTCATAAAATCCATCTATGAAAAACCCACAGCGAATATCATCCTCAATGGGGAAAAGCTGAGAGCCTTTCTCTTAAGATCAGGAATGCGAAAAGGATGCCCACTCTCACCACTATTGTTCAACATAGTACTAGAAGTCCTAGCAACGACAATCAGACAGCAAAAAGAAATAAAATGTATTCAAATTGGCAAAGAAAAAGTCAAACTCTCTCTCTTTGCAGACGACATGATGCTTTATGTGGAAAACCCAAAGACTCCACCCCCAAATTACTAGAACTCATACAGCAGTTCAGTAATGTGGCAGGATACAAAATCAATGCACAGATATCAGTTGCTTTCTTATACACTAACAATGTAACGGCAGAAAGAGAAATTAGAGAAATGATTCCATTTACAATAGCACCAAAAAGTATAAGATACCTTGGAATAAACCTAACCAAAGAGGTAAAGGATTTGTATTCTAGGAACTACACAACACTCATGAAAGAAATTGAAGAAGACACAAAAAGATGGAAAAACATTCCATGCTCATGGATTGGAAAAGTAAACATCGTTAAAATGTCTATGTTGCCCAGATCAATCTATACCTTCAACACTATCCCAATCAAAATTCCAATGACATTTTTCAAAGTGCTGGAACAAACAATCCTAAAATTTGTATGGAATCAGAAAAGACTCCAAATCCCCAAGGAAATATTGAAAAGAAAAACAAAGCTGGGGGTGTCACGTTGCCTGATTCCGAGCTATATTACAAAGCAGTGATCACCAAGACACTGGCACAAAAACAGACACATAGACCAATGGAACAGAATAGAGAGCCCAGATATGGACCCTCAACTCAATGATCAAATAATCTTTGACAAAGCAGGAAAAAACATGCAATGGAAAAAAGACAGTCTCTTCAATAAATGGTGCTGGGAAAATTGGACAGCTATATATAGAAGAATGAAACTCAAGCATTCTCTAACACCATACACAAAGATAAACTCAAAATGGATGAAAGACCTCAAGGTGAGACAGGAATCTATCAAAATCCGAGAGGAGAACATAGGCAGTAACCTCTTTGACATTGGCCACAAGCAACTTCTTTCAAGATACATCTTCAAAGGCAAGTGAAACAAAAGCAAAAATGAACTTTGGGGACTTCATCAAGATAAAAAGCTCTGCACAGCAAAGGAAACAGTCAATAAAACAAAGAGGCAACCCGCAGAATGGGAGAAGATATTTGCAAAGACACTACAGACAAAGGGCTGATATCCAAGATCTATAAAGAACTTTTCAAACTCAACACCCAAAAAAACAAATAATCAAGTCAAAAAATGGGCAGAAGACATGAACAGACACTTCTCAAAAGAAGACATACAAATGATTGACACATGAAAAAACGTTCATCATCATTAGCCATCAGGGAAATCCAAATCAAAACCACATTGAGGTACCACCTTACACCAGTTAGAATGGCAAAAATTGATAAGGGAAGAAACAACAAATGTTGGAGAGGTTGTGGAGAAAGGGGAACCCTCTTACACTGTTGGTGGGAATGCAAGTTGGTACAGTCACTTTGGAATGCAGTGTGGAGGTACTTCAAAAAATTAAAAATAGAGCTACCCTATGACCCAGCAATTGCACTACTGGGTATTTACCCCAAAGACACAGACGTAGTGAAAAGAAGGGCCACATGCACCCCAATGTTCATAGCAGCAATGTCTGCAATAGCCAAACTGTGGAAAGAGCCGAGATGCCCTTCAACAGATGAATGGATAAAGAAGATGTGGTCCATATATACAATGGAATATTACTCAGCCATCAGAAAGGATGAATACCCAACTTTGGCATCGACATGGATGGGAACGGAGGAGATTATGCTAAGTGAAATAAGTCAAGCAGAGAAAGTCAATTATCATATGGTTTCACTTATTTGTGGAACATGAGGAATAGCATGGAGGACATTAGGAGAAGGAAGGGAAAAATGAAGGGGGGGAAATCAGAGGGGAAGACGAACCATGAGAGACTATGGACTCCAAGAAACAAACACGGTTTTAGAGAGGAGGGGGGTGGAGGGATGGGTTAGCCCAGTGATGGGTATTAAGGAGGGCACATATTGCATGGAGCACTGGGTGGTATACACAAACAATGAATCATGAACACTACATCAAAAACTAATAACGTACTGTATGGTGACTAACATAACATAATAAAATAAAATTTAAAAAAAATTAAAAAAAATAAAATCAGCCAACCATGTCTTAAAATAAAATCTCAAAGCAATTTATTTCTGCATTGAACAATCGGAGTACTATTTTTGAACAGCATTTCTTGCTATTTCTGGCACATGCAAAATGACAAAGTGTAAAGAACTATGGGGGGAAAGGTGAGCAAATTCTTTAATATCCTCAAACTTTCGTTTCCTTATCTATTCACTGAAGAAAACGCTAGCTCCCTGACAAGGGTGAGGGATGAATGAAAGCTTTAATAATTGCAAAATACATAGAAAATGCTTAATCTACCTCAATCTCCTCTTCAACAGTCTCCTTTAAAGCTTTCTGGGAGGTTGTAATCCCAAATTCAAGAACACTGTTTCCACGACTCTATCTGTAGGTGGCTGCACAAAGCAATAAAGGTTTATATGACAGAGCTGATAACAATGATTTAAATCTTCCTGGAAAGCATTTCCGAGAACCATTCCATAGAAGTCAGGCCTGATGTCAAACAACCACTAATATGCTTACCAATGACTCAAATGAAAGAAGAGGGTGTTCTTACTATATCAAGCTTATACTGGCTTTCTTAAAGTGTGAATGATGAAAATAAAATCTAAGATGATATTAATAAAAAAAATACATTTTAAAAATAGGGTATAAAGAGAAAAGATGTAATTAAGGACAAGGCATAGCAGTAAAGCTAAACAAATATAGATAGTTTGCCCAATTCTAATGTAGAAGATTATAGTGTAGAGAGTTCACTGACAATTCCATAGATAAAAAGCTGCTAGGAAACAATTATCAATAATTATTGAACTTGGTGATTTGACTGAACTTAGTAAATTGGGTAGATGAATTGATTTAACGAGTGAACTGATTTTCAGAGATTTGGCCAGCTTCTCATTGGCACATGAAAGATGCTCATTAAATACTTGTTGAATGAATGGTGAGTACTGATATTATGGTTGGCCTTAAATTTAGCTCTGAAATTCCTGGAAGCATACATTATTATGATTGAAATAAAAATAAATAATCATCTACCTGCCCCTTTTCCAGACATCTAACCAAAAACATAGAAACTTGAAAAAGAACCACCAAAATTTTATCTTTTAATCCATCTGTTTTATAGTTTTGTCAAGTTAACAAAAGTCCATCTCTCACAGAAACTTTATATGATAAAATGTAACATGGTCTTTATGAAAATACATCTCATTACATTAAGTTTGAGAATCATTCATGAATCAAAATTATTTTAAAATCTGTACTGAAATTTAATAAATAGTCAAAATATTTGTTGAGCTCATTATTTGGACTATAAATAAGGACTATATATTTTGAGGGCCCTTGTGTCTCTTGTATTTATTAATGACTGACCACAATTTATCATAAGAATCACAGATTCTTGGATATTGGAGCAAGAGGACCATGTGAGCATAGACAGAGAAGGCCTTGTTGCAAAAAAAAGAAACACTTAAGATGACACTAGCCCTTGGAGGATATGGAGTTTCCCAATAAAAAAGGAAGGAGGAGCATTCCTGGAAGAATATCACATAAGGCACATTGGATTTAAGACCTTGAGGTCAGGAAAATGGGGAGGGTTTGGGGAACTGAAAAGTGGACAGGGTGCCAAAAATGTGGTGTGTGAAGGAAAAAAAATAACATGATATGATGTAGGAAATCAGGCAGGAGTTAGCCATTGCAAGGCTTTGCAAGTCATTTTAAAGCAGTTAGATTTTTTTTCCTAAGTGCAGTGAGGAATCTAGATTTGGGGTATATGTATTTATTCTAAATTTTCTTTTAGTTTATACTTCTATTTTGATAACCTTATTGCTCTTCTTTTTAAAAAAGAGTTGAGTATAAATTTTTGAGAATAATAACATATCTACAATCTATTAATATATATTACATATTAAACTAACATGAAGATAATGTCACTGGTCTTTCTAAATGTAACTTCAAATAGCTATCTTAAACAATTAATAGAATAGATCCTCTATATATCTTTAAAGGATATTCTGACTGCCTCAGCAGTAACGCATCTCCTCTATAAAATCGTTTGATATTTGGCAATCGCTATTCTCCTGATATAATTCTTCTTCTACATTTATTGACTCATTAATGAGTCTTTTGTTAGTGATTAAACATGTTTTGCTTTGCAAGGAATTGTCTCTTTTGGTGTATCCTTTACCAAAATAATCTTTAAAATCTACCGTATGGTAGAAAATAATCCCAACTTCAAGATTTTAAAACTAATTTCATAAAGACAATTTTATCAAAAAGTACTTTTAAAAATTTATTTATTTCCTTTTCCAGTGAATGGCCCAAGTAGAAGATATTGATATTTTTATTTCAAGGGGCTCCTGACTGCTTCAGTAGGTAAAACATACAACTCTTGATTTTGAGGTCGTGAGTTCAAGCCCCATGGTGGGCATAGAGCCAACTTAAAAAAAAAAAAGTGTGGTTTTTTTTTTATATTTTTATTTCAATAAATTATATGTATACTAAAAATTCTATTGACCAGGGAAGCATGCAACCCACTTGATTCCCTACTAATCAGATTATTTATTATAAATGTAATTTCAGTTCTTCACATTTGTTTGTTGCTATTGTTTTTGTTTTACAAAACCTTACTTATTTTTCAAAAAATTTAGGAGGATTCAAAATGGTATGAGATTGTTAGGAAAGAATAAGGCCATCAGAATGAGAAATGAAAAGAAACAAAGCATTCATTCCTGGAAGAATCTCACTGTGGGGCAAAGGAAGTTAGGCCATTGCAATTTCTCATTATATTCATTAAATCTGGATTTTATCTGAATCTACCCTGCATATATTTCCCCAATCCATCCCTTAACTTGATCTTCCCATGGCCAGAGGTTCACAAGAAGAAAAGAGAAAGAAGAAGAGGGTAGAAATAAAGAGAAGAGTGTTGCTAATTCCTAAGCATTGCTTTGTTCAGGACATATTTTCTGATAGATATTAACCTAACAAAACAATTTAGTAAGAAGTCTATGTATTTCTTGGACCAGAATCCTTAAAAGATAACTAGTAGTAAGATCTTAAGCTTCTAGATAAGTATAAATAATACCACTGGGTAAGCACTTACCTTAATTCAGCATTTAGACTGAAGAGTCACTAGTTCTGTTAGCTGCTTACAAATTTGTTTCATGTAACATTTTTATACATAAAGCTGGTATTTTGAATGGTATTCATAATGTAATCTTAGCATATCCCTTCTCCTCTTTACCTCAAAATTTTCTCTTACTTTTTGTCCTTCCATATATCCACTCTATTCTCTCCTTATGATGAAAAATATGAATTCCTAAATTTAAGATATCAAATGAGTGTTTACCATTTAATTTCTATATTACCATAAAGTGCTCTATAACTATAATTTGTACAATGGAATGAACAATTTTTTTATCATTTAACTTAAATCACAAATGAATGTTTAGGATAGAAGCTAGGGAGAGGGGAAGGAGAATTCAAAGGCTGACAAAGCATAGATCTTCCTTCATTAAGTTTACTTCAATGTTAGGGATAAAAATGAGAAATACCATATAAATGGGACTCAACAAGAGGTACTGATAAAGTGTTCTGTATTGTATCTTTAATTTTTAAACAAGGCTTAAGAGTTACTTGAAAGAAAACTAGACTATGAGGAGGAAGAACTGACTCCCAACGTGAGCCATCCTCTAGAATAAGAGAGATTTGGAAGTTGGTTAGGATTCAGCATAAGCTGGCTGACAACAGAAATTTCAACAGGTAAGACACAGGTGAGATCCAAATATAATCACTGAGACAAAGAGCCAACATGACTGGTCTAAGAAGCAGAAGGGTAACCTGGCAAATGTCTGTGGAAATCCAGACAATAACAAGGAATACAGAAGAGGTGACTCTAAATCATGCAAGGAGACAGGCTACAGAATGGGAAGCTTTGGATAATCTATAGCTACCAAGAACCCCCCATGTGTGGGGTTCAGAAGCACCTGGTCTTCTGAAGGGAAAAAAAAAATAGGGGGAATCTAATAAAAATGGGGAAAAAAACTTCTGCTTCTCACAGTTTGGAGCCAAGACCAATTGAAAACAGAAGCACATCAATTCCAGCCACCTTTCATGCAAAGGAGGAAGAAACTATGCACAAGAAAATACTATGTGTTATATCTTTGACTTTTATACAAACCATTCTAGGTACAGAAAGGAAACCATAGAGCATGGAAAAAGACACTATTTACACCAAATGAAGTTCCAGGTTCCTATGACCAGAAACATAGATAAACCCCCTGGCTTTTAGGAACAAAGGAGGCTGGCAGCACAAAACTAGGGACAGGTCTCTGATAGCCGGCAAGAATATGGAGAGGGCTCCATTGCTCTCTCTGACCCGGCACACACAATTGCCAATCCTTAAGAGAAAACACACATTCCCAAGAGAACTGAAAGAAGGGAAGAATGGCTTCATGATGAAAAAATTATTAATTAAGCTGCTTGAAACTGCCACTGGAGTACATGGAGACTTTCAGAAAAATTCCTGCAACTATGCAGGACAAACACTGTTTAACATAGACCATTTGTCCACTCATGGGTTCTGAAGGGACCTGAATTGAACTACTTGATGAAGTAACCATCCAACATGTGTCCAGTAACAACGTAGGCACTGGGCCCACTATGATTCTGCCCTTCAAAGAAAGAGCAATTGTTGGGTCTATAGTAGGTACATACATATTTTTTGAATATTTGAAGATTGATTGATTGCTTGATTGATTGGCCCTGGACCATCAGAATGATGTCAGAGATTGGATTCCTTGGAGCAAGATCCTAGTTTCAGAAAGAGTAAACATTATCTTGGCACTTCTTTGTCCTTCTCCCTCCTCCAAATCCCAACCATATATCTCCTGTTGAAAGGAGAGGTACTTTCACGAGTAGCAGAAACATTGTTAATGGGTAGCAGGTATTTTGAAGAACACAGTGGAACCTACTAGTCTCATTCTGTTCAGCAAATCTTAAGAGCTTGAGGTAAGTCCTAGAGTCTCCATTTGCATAAGAAAACCCAGGCTCCTTGTAAGAAGCTGTGATGAGAAACTTGGGACAAAAAAAATAAACTAGAATTAAAAATCCTTACAAAGGAGAGGCCATTATAGGGTGTGCCAGAAATACAAAGAATTTTTTTTTAAGTATGGAAGAGCAAAAAGACATGATTCTCCTTTGGACCATACATTTATAGGCACTGAAAAAAAGATTCACTTGTTTCATTAACAAGTACACCATACTAAAGGTGTCCTAGTTCAATTCTTTGGCATAAATGCCTCAATAGTTGGAGAAATAAAATTTTCATGATCAAAATAAACTAGTTATTTGCTGACCACATAAAGAAGGTCAGAGAAAAATAAATCTTATCACTATTGAGGGTGAAGTGTTCTTCAGGATTTTTTGTATCATCAAAAATGGAAGTGGAGCACATGGAAATCAGCAGCAATAGAAGCCCAGGCAGAAGTCATTCCAGGGAGTTACTAAGGAGCCAACTACCTAAGGAATCACCCCACTTGGGGCCCTTTTCTCCTCTCAACAAAGTAAATTACCCTGACTCTAAATAAGATGATGCGGAAGCCTGTGAGACAACCTTGTAGTTGTGTACAACAGAGAAAACAACCAATAAGCATAGTACCCAATTCAGAGGCTGACATCCAGTCCTGTACCTCTTGACCATAATCAATACTTTAAGTATTCTGCCTTTGTTTGAAGTGACCTGAGAAATAAGAGCTGGACAAGTGAGGACTCACCCACTTTCCATCTGAATAAGTCAATCAAAAAGACTTTGTAAACTCTAAGAAAAACTAGAGGTAAACAATTTTTCCTGCTCCTGATAGCCCAGTTCTTGTGTACTCTTTTCAACTCCCACCTCTTCTTGGTACTATCTACTGGTGGACCTAATTTGGAGCTGTATTTCTGTAATCAGTTCCAGGACTAAACAACATTTTCTCCAGCACCCCCCTAAATTTAATTCAAGACTAGAGGCATGAGCCCAAGACTAAAGTATATTGCCTAGGGCACCTGGCTGGTGCAGTAGGTTAAGTATCCAACTCTTGGGTTCAGCTCAGGTCGGGATCTCAGGGTCATGAGATGGATCCCCACATCAGGCTCCACACTCAGCTTGGAGTCTGCTTGGGCTCTCTCCCCATCTCCCTCTGATCCTCCCACCCATGCTCATACACTCTCTCTCTGTCTCAAAATAAATAAATCTTAAAAAAAAAAAAAAGTATATTGCCTAAGACCCTGAGTGCCATCTCTCCATCGATTCTTATCAAACTAGAGTCTGATAGATAATTACAGATATGCAGATATGGATTCCATAAAACACACAGGATATTAAAATATTTTAAAAAGTATATTTTAATAATGGTATACAGGAACTTAAAAATGTCCATATTGTATCAGAACCACAATCCATCCAGCCCAGTTTTCTATTGCCAAAACAAGTCTCCTAAGTGTTTTTTTTTTTTTAAATTGGAGCTTCTCTTGATAGCCACGTATAGCTCTATCATTTAACAGAATAATTAAGTAATTTTAAATTTGAGATGTCTTTGTCACGTAACTCAGTTTTTTTTCTTTTGTAACAAGGGACCCTAGGTCTTTCATGCATTCCTCAATTTTTTTTTTCCTTTACTAATTTTTGTCTTGTTCCTTTTTGATATTAAGTTCCTCTCACAATCCCGCTATGCATCGTGAGGCACAATGGTGAATAAGATGTGGGTCCTGTGCTCAAGAAACTCAAAATCTAGCAGAAGAAACTGATATGCAATCATCGATAAGTTAAAAATTAAAACAACTGCATTATAACGGTATGAAAATGTGTGAGAGAAGCCCAAAGGAAATAGCAATTTGCATTGGAGGAGACAGTGACAGAGGTGGCATCTGAAAACTGAATAATCTATCAACAGAAATTAAAATCATATGTAATAATAATAATAATGAGATGAAGTAGAAGGAAGGGCAAACTGGGAAAGGAGGAAGAGGAAAGAGGAGGACGAGGAGGAGGAAGAAAGGAAGCAAACAAAAAGCACATTCAGCTTAAGTAGAAAGAAGTGGCTAGACTACATAATGTGTCAAGAGGTGAGATAGAGGGGAGACCAGATGGATTCCAGCACATGATGAATGTCAAATTTGAAACCAGTGAGCTTGAAATGTTTCAGCACACCAGTGAAAAACTGAAGGTTTATGAAGTGGAGAGTGACAGGATCCCACATTCTGTTTTAGGAAGAAAATTCTTATGACTGGAGATTGCTTGTATATGTTTTGAGGAGGAAGGGGTGCTAAGAATTATTGCTGCTCAGTTAGGACAATGACAATGTAAGTTGGGAAGTTAATGATTTTTGAGATGTCAAGTGGATAAACTTTCCAGACGAAATTAAAATGTAAATTTAATTACTCTATCAATATACTTTTCTGAAATATGAGTCTAAATGAAGCAGAAATTTTCAAAGATTGTTTACTGATTGTTTGCAGATGTTCTTGGCTTCTATTTCATTTGTCCACATGAACGAAGGAAAGTACTAAACAGGACAAGGAGAAAGCAGCAGTTGCTGACCTAATACATCTGTGGCAACATGACACATATTTCAAAAAAATGACAATTAGCAGGTATCTGGTCAAATTGATCAATATAAAACAAGCAAGCCAGAAATAGATCAAGCAAACCAAAACTTACCTAAGCTACCCAGACTGACAGTCAATATTGGCTATGTTAGGCCACAAAGTGAAGTGAAATTTTGGCAATGTTTATAGACATTCACTGATAGTTAAACCAGGAATTCTTTGGAAAATAATCCTCAACCTGTTGGAAACAAAGAATTCAAAACAAACCTTTTTAAAACAAACAATGAAACAGACTGGAACCAATTCTTACATAAAAGACAGCACTACCCACAAATAAGTGTACCTACTCACTATGAAAAAAAAAAATCATTCCCTTTTATAGTAAAGTTACCAGGTCACTTCCACTGAACTCTGCTAAAGTAAATTGTTGGATAATTTATTTTTTAAACTGCAATGAATTCTTTTTGGTTCAGGCATTTCCATGCGTACGTTTTAAGTATGTACGTGCTTGTATCTGAGTATTATATGTATTCATTCTACAGATAGTCTTTCTGCACTTTTAATTTCCTTTTATTCTGCTTAGATAAGTTTTATGTCTTTTTGCAGGTCATTCACATGTAAAATATGAAGCACATGTATCTATCATTCTCTAAATGAGATGGATTTGATTTACACAAAAGACAATTTTTATTTATTTCGACTTCAAAAGTAGCTTTTCTCTCTTGAAGGAATTTCAAAACATGAATGTTATGTTAATTTGCGTAATCTCTGATTTAACAAGTCTCTTGATTAAATACTTTGACAGTCAAAGGCGAATGACAGGGTGTGATTATGCACTCTGAATACGTTTTCCCATAACTACGTATGTTTGTGATTTTTTGGCAAGTTGTTTCTATTGATGTAAGAATAAAAGCCATTAACAGATTAAATATAAAGTGATTTCATTTTAACCAAATCCTCTTTATTTTTCTCATGCTTTTCTCTGAGCATTAATGGAAAAGGTCATCCATGGGTGACATGATAGTAGGGACATAAGAGAGACAGAGCAGCATGGTGCCGTGTCTTAAGTTGTATAATAGGGAGAAGCTTTAAAAAGATGCTGAAGCCAAAGACAGATAAAAAAAGAAAAAGAAAAAGAAAAAGAAAAAGGGAGAAAGAGATCTTTCTCTGGTTAGAAAGATGATGACTATCATGGTGCCATCTTCTGGAATTTTCCCAATCTGACATATTCCACATAAATACCTATAAACCCTGTTTGACAAATAGATCAGCAAATTAGAAGGACTTTTAACTAACTCAATTTTGGGATACAATCTCTATAGTAACAAGCCACAGATGCCTAAAATGGAATCCCCAGCACATCCAATTTGATTAAAAGAATGAATTAAGGGAACCTTTTTGGGGAGATGAATTAGTTGACTACCTTTTCTTTTTTCTTTTTTTTTTTTAAAGATTTTATTTATTTATTTGACAGAGAGAGACACAGCGAGAGACGGAACACAAGCAGGGGGAGTGGCAGAGGGAGAAGCAGGCTTCCCGCCGAGCAGGGAGCCCGATGTAGGGCTCGATCCCAGGACCCTGGGATCATGACCTGAGCCAAAGGCAGACGCTTAACGCTGAGCCACTCAGGCGCCCCAGTTGACTACCTTTCCATGAAGGAAATGTTACATTAAAAATTCTCACCAGATTTATTAGCTATTCACTATATTTGTGATAATGTAATGTATTTTTCTCACAGCTTTTTGTATTTCAGGGAAAAAATACTACTTTATCAGCTGGGCTTCTCTCCAGTTTTTCTGAAAGTTTCCTTCTAACAGTCACATCTGGCAGTAAAATAGCTCCCCATGCCCAGGTATTGACATTATGCATAATTACTCACAGATGGCCAGTGAGCCACCCCATCCCAGACAGCACAGACACGTCCTCAGGGTCAGTTTGCCCATCTGCATCAGACCTCTGGAAGAAACTCTAGAGAATCCGTGTTTCAGAGTCACTGCCCAAATCTACCTTCAGCTCATGAGAAAACTGCTTTCAGACCAAATATGTGAATAAATTAAAACCTGACTTCTCATCCAGCACAATGAAATAGAACTGATTATATTCTCAATTCTTCACCTTGGAGAACACAAGTTCAATTTGTGAGAAAAAAAAAAAATAAGTTATTTAGCTATTTATGTGCTCCAAAGTGCAAAACAAGTTTAGGTTACACCTTTAAAAGAGGATAAATATTCTTGAGTCCACATTTTTTTTAGAATCAAATAGAGAAAAATGCAAGTTATTTATGCTTTCCCATGCCCCTGAAAATAGGTCCCTGGACATGCACCCATTGACCTCAGGGGTAATCTGGTCCCACATTTGAAAGACGCTGAAAATTTACTGGTGTGTTTTTTTCTACCCAGGACCAAGAAAATTCCTAGAAACGTGAGTTCATGGAATTGAATTTGTCTTGTTTCCAATTCTTTCTAACATCTCAAGCTCTTTTGATGTGGTCACACTAAAGACTGAAAAAGAAACAATGAAAACCTTAAGGGAGCCAAACACTGGTCCCTTTCTTCCTCTCCAAATATGTCCATTCACTGTTGTCCATTCTTTTTATGAGATCTCATATATTGAGCATTTATCATCCAAAGCTTGTTCGTATTTGCTGCATTACCATCTGTTAATCTTTCTTTAACAAAAACTATGTTAGCAATATAATCCCACCTCTAAGACATGTTATAAAGGTTTTAAGAGATGTGTTAGTAGCCTGCTCACTGGAAATGGCTCCTAAGGATTAAAAAAAAAAAATCACAGTTTAGGAACTGTGATGAGTCAGAACATCAGGCTTCTCTCTGCTCAGAAGCAAGCATAAGGATCACCTGGGGACAGGTAAGTTAAATGATAGCCTTTCCCTAGTCGCTGCTTCATTTTCTGATCTTGTTTGAATACTTGCCCACAACATTTTCCCTGAACACCTCTGAAAGGATTTTAAATAAGGATGCTTTTCTATGAGCCATCTGGCGGCTTCCTGGAAAGCAACAGTACAAGATGTCCCTACTCACAGTGATTGATTAGATTCCCAGGAGAACCTTTCAAAGCTGGTCATTTACAACAAGATGCTCACTGTGGGGCAAACTTGCTTTTAGGTAGCTCTAGCTGAACTGATACAATACAGGCAATCGGCACTTCAAAGATAATGAGTTCAATTCTCAGACATAAAGAAGTGGTAGAAGTGGTAAAAGAACACTGAAGTCTTATGCAAAGGGAAAGAGGCAAAAGAATTTCCCCCAAAGAAGGTGAGCATTCAGAGGCAGTAGACTGTTCACTCAACAAGCATTTATGGAGCACCTATATGTAGCACCCATCAGTGGGCTCCAGGAATACAGAACGACAAAGGCATAATCTTTGCACCCCAGAAGCTCATGGTCTTATTAAGGAGAGAGCCATAATAGCAAATATATTACAGTTTAGCTTAAAAGTTACTGAAATAATACAGGAAGTAGACATAAAAGAAAGACGAAGGTCTGAACTAATCCCAGCGAGAAGTAAACCCAACAGAAAAGAGTATAAACATAAAAGATATAAATAATTATTATTTTTTTGAAACTAAATTGAATGTGGGAGGTGTGGAGAGAAAAACATTCATGTGTGGGAGACTGAGTGGGGCATGCAGGAGGAATACTGAAAAAGAGAAGCCCAGAGGAGGGACAGGTTAAGGAGTCATCAGCGTGTCAGTTGGGTTGAAGTCATGGAAAGTGGGAAGAGCCCATTATCCCATAAGAAAAGGGAAAGACAAAGGGCAGACTCTGAACAACACCAAGTTTTAGGAGATAACAGAATAAGAGAATCTGGTGAAGGAGACAGAAGTAACAGTTGGTGAGAAAGGGGACAAAAATATAGTGGCTTCTAAGATGCCAAGAAAAAAAAAAGTTTCAAAACAAGGAGCAGTCAATTGTATCAAATATCTCAGAAAAGTTAAGATGGGGACTGGAAAATATTCCTGGGATTTGAAAACTGAATTTGGCCAAAGCAGTCAACCAAGCCTTGAAAGCAGTGTTGCACGCTGGCCATATTGGTGTTTGAGGAGCCATTTAATCTGTCATCCAACAAAACCTTAACTTGAAGAACTTGACAAATCACATTGGCTGAGGAACTGGAGTATCTATTCAATGATTAGTCTCAGCTTTTACACAGAAAAATTCATGCCAGCTATAAGAGACAGAGTTTTGTCAACTTGCCCAAAATATTCTGAATCTAATAAGCTTAGATCTACCAGTAGTGTGGCTGTGCACAGTCTTGAGATAACCCTGTTGGCAGGCATTAACCCTTTGTTTGCTGTATCATGGAGAAGTCTAGGGGTTCCCTGAGGGGAAGGGCTGGGGCCCAGAGCTGGAGGGGATGTAGGAGCTTTTTACCGACAGTGTAGAAGTACACTGATATTTTACCAACACGGTCATATCAATATGTACTGACTGGTTATGAGCCCTAAGATAACTAATAAGCAAGACTGATCACACAGGTAATTTAAACTTGAAGTCGTTAGCTTTTTAATCTCAGAATGGTAAGTGGTAGCACACTTTTTCCATTTATTTGTGTGTAGATATATACATACAGAGTATCTTTTGCATTGTTTCAGAATCTGACATTGTTTCAACTATGGAAGAACTAAAACAGGTGGAAAGCCACAACCTTGTGACCCTAAACTCCATTCAGGGAAATAAATTGTGTATAAAAACAACTGGTAATAAATTGTGTATATCTAAAACAACTGGTAATAATTGCTAACATCTAAGAAATAGTATGGCACTGAGAAAAGAAAAAGAAAATTTTATATAAATGCTGGTAGAACCAAGCTCAAAGGAATAATCAGGATGGCATAATGTTATTTAAAAAAGGCTTTTAGAGGTGAGGCTAGTACTGAAAATAGGGTATTAATGGAAATACTTTGTCAATATCAATTAAAACTCTTTATTTGTCCTCTGTGCTCCCATTTTGTCACTAAGTAAATAAGAGTGAAATTCTACAGTCTGTTGGTTGAGTAAAGCAAGCCCTTGACTCAACAAACCAGAATCCCACGCCTTTCTCTGTGGATATACTTAGTGGTGGGACTCCAGAAAAGCAATCTTCCTTTTTTTTTTTTTTTAAATCTTGACTGCCCTTATATATGAAAGGACTCTGGATTACCTGCTTTCTAATGTCTCCTCCACGTCCAGGAGTCTAATCTTCTAATTCTAAGACTCTAAGACTTCTCTGCTGAGGAAACAAGCCAGGATTAGCACGAAGAATTTGTATGCTTGAGCCACAAAATCGTAAAGTAAGGTGAAGAATTACCTGCGTTTGACAGTAGCGTTTTAAAGAGTCCATAGTGCACACTACACCCTGCTACTTCAACCAACACAGAACGGACTTCTCTGTCAACAGTTCGCCCCATAACCCCCAGCTCCCCATCATCATCTCCTCACTGTTCACCAATTGTGACATGAGTATTGATACCACAGCAGTTTCTGATGATACCTTATAGCACAACCACTACTATTTTTTAAAGGACAGTAATTCCATTTTAATTTCCTGAATTCTAAATATTTTACTGAAAATATTTGTTATAATACTGAATTACTGTCTTTTAATGTAAACCACCATTTTAAAACAACATCCAAGCTGTCCCAAGTATGGAAATGTAAGAAAATAATTTCCTGTCTCTCTTTCTTGATAAGACCTACTTTCTCTAAATTACAAATACAAATGCCAGTTGACTCAGAGCGTGGTCTGTTAACTTTTGGAAAGTAAAAGAGGAAAATGAGCTAATTCCTATGAGTGAGTTAAACTTGTATTCTTTACAATAATAGATTTTTTTTCTTCTAATAAGTGCTGTAATTGATCACTTTTTGTACATTTTCCTTATTTATTTACCTCATATTTATTTGATAAACGAGAATTTCCTCAGGTTAATACTCATAATCAAAATCCATTATTTTAATCAAAAATAAAGACTATAGAATTCTTTGAAAACCTTTTCTGAATTCCAAATGCTCACTAATTTGGAAAAGGGGTCTCTTTAAACTGTGTCCCCACATTACCAAACATCCATAGAGACATTAAAAGATGCTGAGGAAATGATAAGACCAAAAACTTAGCAAACTGGCTAAAGTTGACTGGGATGTCCCAAAAACACACACATTTTTCCACTTGAGCCAAGGATTCACTGTTGTTCTATTTTAATTGCATAATCTGGCCTTGGTTACTTCTCAGGGTATAATTAGTAAGATTCAGAAGGCTTGGGATACCTGATATCCAGGACTAAAAACTGAGGACAGAAATATTTTTTAGCAATAGTTCTTATTTTAAGAGCTAATTTTAGTACACTATGTACCTTCCCCTTTCTTTCTTTTTTTTTTTTTAATCTTCCTATTTCTTTATCTCCTTTCAGTGAGGGTGATTACATCCCTTATGTAGAAGTGAGTGTTTCTGCTTCATGGGCAAGAAAGAAAAGACAAGTTGAAGACACTCAACGAGAGGAAAATCATTCATGAAACAGAGTAGTATCATCTAGAGAAGACAAGGAAATCAAGCTAAAAGCCTCAATCTTGCAGAAAAACAGAAGAAACACACTGAATCACTCAGGGCCAAGAAGGGGCCTTCAGGTTTAGCACTGAAAGACCCATGTGAAATTCCCCCACATTCAGGGGAGATAGTCCAAGATGGCAGAGGAATAGGAGACCTTAGTTTCGTCTGGTCCCAGGAATTCAGCTAGAGAGCTATCAAATCATTCTGAACACCTGTGAACTCAACCAGAGATCTAAGGAAAGAATAGCTGCAAATCTACAAATAGAAAAGTGACCACTTTCTGCAAGGTAGGAGGTGTGGAGAAGTGAATCCAAGGTGATATATGGGAAGATAAGCCACAGTGGGAGGGAGGCTCCATAAACCAGCTACCAGAAAGTGATATAGCAGCAGAACACAAAATCAGAACTTTTGGAAGTCTGCTCTGGTGAGGGACGTCCTTGCCTGAAAGGTGCTCAGGTAGCGAAGCAGGGTGGAATCCTAGGTGGGACAGTGTGGTCTCAGGATCCTCGGGGTCACAGGAAGACCCAGGAGTGCCTGAGGGCAGCAGAGCTCCCAGGTATCCGAGCAGGGAAGCCGGCTATGAACAGTGAGCCCAGGAGCCAGCTCTCAGCTCAGGGTTGCCATAAACTGCGAACCACAGCATGGTGGGGCAACCGCTCTCCAAGGAGGGGCCCAGCAATCAGCAGAGTGGGAGAGACCCCTACTTCCCCCGGGAGGAGCTATGCAGGTGCGCGGAGCAGGAGTTTGCAGTGTTTGGAGACCGGAAACAGGGTCGCATGCCTGAGACAGAAATGCTCAGTCACAGACTGGGTGAGCAGAGAGAGTGGATGGAGACCAAGGAGACAGGAGTGATTGACTGCTTTTCCCTGAGGGCTCACTGAGGAGTGGGGCAACAAGCTTTTGGTTCCAGGGCTAAAGATTGGGAAGCCCGCCATTTTCATTCTCATCCTCTAAAGCTGTGAGGAAAGCCTTCAGGGAACAAAAGCCACACAGAGCAATTCAGAGCAGATGACTTAGCCTGTCCCCCTGGCAAGGGCAGGGCAAATATACTTGAGATTCAGCAAAACAGGCCCCTCCCCTAGAAGGTCAGCAAGAACATCCAGCTAAGACCAAGTTTACCAATCATAGAGAACTGCAAAACTCCAGCACTAGGGGAACATAGTATATAGAAATCATGGGGTTTTTTTGTTTTGTTTTGTTTTAAGATTTTATTATATAGAAGACAAAATTATGGAGAATAAAGAAACTGAGGAAAAGAGAGATAAACAACTACTAGATCATGAGGGGAGGATTCGAGATCAGTGATACCATGAAGTGAAACAATATTAGAATAAGGCTGGCAGCAGACCTATCCACAGAGGCCTGGCAGGCCAGAAAGGACTGGCATGATATATTCAGAGTGCTAAATGAGAAAAATATGCAGCCAAGAATACTTTATCCAGCAAGACTGTCATTCAGAATAGGACAGATACAGAGCTTCCAGGACAAACAGAAACTAAAAGAATCTGTGATCACTAAACCAGCCCTGTAAGAAATATTAAAAGACCTCCTTTAAGCAAAGAGAGAGCCCAAAAGTAACACAGGCCAGAAAGGAACAGAGACAATATACAGAAACAGTGACTTTACAGGTAATACAAAAGCACTAAATTCATATCTTTCAATAGTTAATCTGAATGAAAATGGGCTAAAGGCTCCAATCAAAGGACACAGGGTATCAGATTGGATTAAAAAGCAAGACCCTCAATATGCTGTCTGCAAGAGACTCATTTTAGACCCAAAGACACTTCCAGATTGAAAGTGAGGGGGTGGACAACAATTTACCATGCTAATGGACATCAAAAGAAAGCTGGGGTAGCAATCCTCATATCAGACAAATTAGATTTTAAACCAAAGACTGTAATAAGAGATGAGGAGGGACACTATATCATACTTAAAGGGTCTATCCAACAAGAAGATCTAACAATTGTAAATATTTATGCTCCTAACTTGGGAGCAGCCAATCATATACACCAATTAACAACAAAACTAAAGAAACACATTGATAATAACACAGTAATAGTAGGGGACTTTAACACCCCCCTCACTGCAATGGACAGATCATCTAAGCAGAAGATCAACAAGGAAACAAGGGCATTGAATGACACACTGGACCAGATGGACTTCACAGATACAGTCAGACCATTCCATCCTAAAGTAACAGAATACACATTTTTTTCTCCCATGCTCATGGAACATTCTCCAGAAGAAATCACATCCTGGGTCACAAATCAGGTCTCAACTGGTACCAAAAGATTGGGATCATTCCCTGTCTATTTTTAGACCACAATGCTTTAAAACTGGAGCTCAATCACAAGAGGAAATTTGGAAGGAACTCAAATACATGGAGGCTAAAGAGCATCCTACTAAAGAATGAATGGGTCAACCAGGAAATTAAAGAAGAATTTTAAAAATTCGTGGAAATAAATGAAAATGAAAACACAACTGTTCAAAACCTTTGGGATGGAGCAAAGGTGGTCCTAAGAGGGAAGTACATTGCAATACAGGCCTTTCTCAAGAAACAAGAAAGGTCTCAAATATACACCTAAATAGAAACCAAAAGAACAGTAGAATAGATCAATGAAACTAGGAGCTGGTTCTTTAAAAGAATTAATAAGATTGATAAACCCCTAGCCAGACTTGTCAAAAAGAATGCACAGAAGTCAATTGCCTTTCTATACACTAACAATGAGACAGAAGAAAGAGAAATTAAGGAACTGATCCCATTTATAATTGCACTAAAAACCATAGGATACCTAGGAATAAGCCTAACCAAAGAAGCAAAGGATCTGTACTCAGAAAATTATAGAACATTCATGAAAGAAATTGAGGAAGACACAATGAAATGGAAAAACATTTCATGCTCATGGATTGGAAGAACAAATATTGTGAAAATGTCTATGCTACCTAGAGCAATCTATACAGTCAATGCAGTCCCTATCAAAATACCTTCAACTTTTATCAAAGAGCTGGAACAAATAATCCTTAAATTTGTACAGAACCAGAAAAGACCCTGAATAGCCAAAGCAATGTTGACAAAGAAAACCAAGCTGGTGGCATCACAATTCCGGACTTCAAGCTCTATTACAAAGCTGTAATCATCAGTACAGTATGGTTCTGGCACAAAAACAGACATATAGATCAATGGAACAGAACAGAGAACCCAGAAATTGACCCTCAACTCTATGGTTAACTAATCTTCGACAAAGCAGGAAAGACTATCCAATGGAAAAAAAGACAGTCTCTTCAACAAATGGTGGGAAAACTGGACAGCCACATGCAGAAGAATGAAACTGGACCATTTTCTTACACCATACACAAGCATAGACTCAAAATGGATGAATGACCTAAATGTGAGACAGGAAGCCATCAAAATCTCAGAGGAGAACACAGGCAACAACCTCTGTAACCTTGGCCACAGCAACTTCTTGTTAGACACGACTCCAAAGGCAAGGGAAGCCAGGACAAAAATGAACTATTGGGACTTCATCAAGATACAAAGCTTTTGCACAGCAAAGGAAACAGTCAACAAAACCAAAACATTACTGACAGAATGGGAGAAGATATTTGCAAATGACATATCAGATAAAGGGCTGGTATCCAACATCTATAGAGAACTTATCAAACTCAACACCTAAAGGACGAATAATCCAATGAAGAAATGGGCAGAAGACATGAAGGGACATTTCTCCAAAGACATACAAATGGCCAACAGACACATGAAAAAATGCTCAACATTACTCGGCATCAGGGAAATACAAATCAAAACCACAATGAGATAGCACCTCACACCAGTCAGAATGACTAAAATTAACAAGTCAAGAAATGACATATATATACATACACACACACACACACACAATGGGATACTACTCAACCACCAAAAAAAATGAAATCTTGTCAATTGCCACAACGTGGATGAAAAGCAAAATAAGTCAATTAGAGAAAGTCAATTATCATATGATCTTACTCATATGTGGAATTTAAGAAACAAAACAGAGGATCATAGGGGAAGAGTTTAGGAAAAAAACAAGATGAAATCGGAGAGGGAGACAAACCATAAGAGACTCTTAATCATAGGAAACAAACTGAGGGTTGCTGGAGGGGTGGGGGGTGGGGAAATGGGGTAACCCGGTCATGGGCATTAAGGAGGGCACGTGATGTAATGAGCATTAGGTATTATATAAGACTCATGAATCACTGACTTCTACCTCTGAAACAAATAATATATGTTAATTAATTGAATTTAAATTTTTTTAAAAAGTATCTCTCAAATTAAAAAAAAAAAGAGAAGTTTCCCCACATTCATAGAGTGGACTGAATTTTCCAACTTATATTCAAAGGCTCAGTACTAAACATCCTGCCTTTGATATACTGTTCTCTCCTTGTACTCATTTCCAGTAAATTTAGGCAAAACCAAAAGCATCTTAAACCCTTACTTTCTAACTTTCATGGAGAAAAATCTTAATTCTGGTTTTACAATCTTTCCTATTTGAATCCCTCTGTTTCCTAACACAGAATGCTTATTCCTACCAATGGTATGACAGGAACAGATGAGCATCTGAATTTCTTTTGCAAACTGGCTGTGTACATAAATACTGAACAAATGCTTTTGAAGATAAGGTTATTGGAAAAGGAAAGTTTAAAAAGTAGTAGAATACTAGGATGTATTAACAGTAGTGTGCCTTGCCAGAAGTCAGGAAGCAACTTCTCCCTTCTTGGCAGTGGTCTGACCCTAGTAGAATGCTGTGTCCAGTCTTTGCAGTTTAAAATAAATGTGAAGAAATTTTAGAGGGGCTAGAAGAGAGCAAAAGGAGCAAAATATAATGAGAAAAAAATGCAGAACTGTTATTTGGAGAAAAGATTAAAGACACCACAACTGTTTAATCTGGAAAAGCAAAGCCTTTGGGGAAACTTAATGAGAAGTGTCATAGTGAATAAAAAATCAACCAAATTATTCTTCATCTTGACCAAGGAAACAATGAGAGAAAATGTGCTAAAATTAGAATGAGGGCAACATTGGTTAAGCATAAAGAAGAAACTCTTGGGGGCGCCCGGGTGGCTCAGATGGTTAAGTGTCTCCCTTCGGCTCGGGTCATGATCCCGGGGTCCTGGGATCGAGTCCTGCATCGGGCTCCCTGCTCCTTGGGAGCCTGCTTCTCCCTCTGCCTCTCTCTCTCTCTCTCTCTGTCTCTCATGAATAAATAAATAAAATCTTTAAAAAAAAAAGAAAAGAAAGAAACTCTTGGCCTTGACACTGAAACTTTGGAGTACACTGCCAAAAAAGAGTTGTGAAATTTCTTGGAAACATCAATAACAACCTGTACTAATTGATGAAGGCATTTCTCTGCTTCGAGAAAAAAAAAAAAATTAAATCAGATAACTTCAAGAAGTCCCAGTTCTAGGGCATACGTATAAGAATTTAGCTACCTAAAAAGTAAAGTCAGATAAAAATTCCCTAGCCCAAAGCATTTTTTTCATAAATAATATTTAGGTCTCTGATACCAAGTTTATTTGATTAGATTTAAGCAGCCTGAAGTTTGCACTAAATTTTTAAAATTATTTTTATAATGTATTTTTGTCTCTGTTTCTTGCACCTGGTCTCTTTTCAGTAACTAGGACCCTTTAGGGCCCTGTGGTTATTGAAAAGAAGATAAGGACATTCTGGTTTATATAAAGAATATGAGACATCCAAGTTGACTTTCTGCTCAAGGCTTCTATTAAAAAGGTAACCAATAAAACCATCTCCCATTTCTATAATTCATGGTTCTTTCTCAGATGAATTTCCTTCACCTCATTAATAACAGCCTACCCTCTGTGTTTTTCTAAGGCCTGAGTGAGCAAAATATGGTGGAGAATAAGAGAAGATAAGACGGAAGCAAGAACAAGATCAGGAAGTATGAAAGAAGAAGCAGCAGCTTGAACTTTATCTTGATGGGGTGGGGGAGACATTAAAAGATTTTAAGTAGAAAAGTTACATAAGCCAATATTTATTTTATTGAAATCATTCTGAAAGTGTGGAAAGTGGAGTAGAATGAGACTAGATGTGAGCTACGATAATGGCTTAAATATGGCACTCAAGATGGAGCATGTCAAGGGATTCCAGAAATATTTAAGGGGCATAGTGATTGACTAGACGAAAGAATTGGTGAATGAGAGCAAAATCAAGGCCACTTCTCAGTTTTCTGATATAAAGAAACTGGGCAGACAGCGATGCTTCTTTTCCCACTCTGCTACTCAAGTCCACACAAGTTCTAAGGGTATGTATGAGATTCCTGGAAGTTATATGAACTCCTCAAATTCTTTTTTCTTCTGGATCATAGGTATTCAGTTGCACAAATAGTTGGATTGCCTTTAACACATTTCTGCAGCTCTCTTCTGAGGTATCCTTGTTTAATCCTCAAAACAGCCCCATAAATTATTTCACAAATGAAGTATCAGAGACACCAACCATAGAGTTAATAAGTGAACACACAAGCCTAGAATCCACATGCCCTGACTTGCTTCACAGCACTTTGGGTTTCTGTAAAATCCTGTTCCCAAAACTCAAGTGATTTTTTTTCCTCCCTAAAATACACCATTTTCAAGCGCAAATCAAAACTCCAACTATTCCAAATCTTATGTGAATAGTAAATCCACTCATTATATGATTTTCAGGTTTAGTTGGCAACTCTAAGCTAAGCTGCTCTGGTGGTTTCTGCATTAGCACTCCCCTGGCGACTGTCTGAAGAGTCATCATGCAGAGTTTTAATTGAATCTGCCTAACACTCTCCTGGAGATTAAAGGTAAGTGTTTCTAAGAGGAAAGGAAAGTAATAGAACAGAGGAGCTTTAAGCTCAGGTTGTAAGATTTGAAGAGAAAGAAGTAGAACAATCATGTAGCACTTACATTTATGGCAATAATGGCACAAACCCTAGCAAAGAAATACTTCATTCAGGGTTTGTTCTCAGGGAAACTTTCTCAGAGATGGACAACAAGAGATCAAGAGTAGCCATTTACCATTCACCGAATGCCATCTACAATCATGAAATGAATCTCCAGAAATATTATTATTTAATCTCATGACTTCAGGCAGGTGAGATTGTTTAAGGGAAAGAAAAGAAATCATAATTATTTTTAAACTCTGATTCTATTGATCAAGGTGGTAGGATGAAAATTTCTTTTTTTTTTTTTTTTTAACGATTTTATTTATTTATTTGAGAGAGAATGAGAGAGAGCAAGCACATGAGAGGGGGGAAGGTCAGAGGGAGAAGCAGACTCCCTGCCGAGCAGGGAGCCCGATGCGGGACTCGATCCAGGGACTCCAGGATCATGACCTGAGCCGAAGGCAGTCGCTTAACCAACTGAGCCACCCAGGCGCCCGGATGAAAATTTCTTATAAGAGAACCATTCTTTTGTTTACAACACTGTAGTGACATGTTTATTTATGAAAGACAATGTCAAATGGGCATAGAGAAGATGGGAAGAGTTTAAATGAAGAAAAAAGCAAATCTTCAGCAGAAAAAATTAACAAGAAGGTTTTCTATTTTCCCTTGGCAGACAAGGAGGACTGGGATTTTCTTATGTCTTTGCATATTTTTTTCTATTCCATTTACTTTCTTTCCCTTTTGAGGTCCACCAACTATATGTATAATAAATTAAAATTAACATTATATAATGTAAACTATAATATAAACAATTATTAATTAACATATTATATCCTTTGTATTCCTTAGTAGAATATTTCCTATAATCATTTTTATGTCCTTGTTCTATCCCATCTCTGAGATTGTATGTTTACCATGAAAATTTCAGCCATGTGTACTTTCCTTCTTAGTTGCTTTTAAATGTGGCTTTCATCCCTACAATGTACTTTCATGTTTGGGGATATTATACATACAGTAAAATGCACCAATGTTCCACGTACAGTTAGATGAATTTCATGGATTATACTCAGCCATTTAGACATAACTATCATCTAATTGAAGATATAGAACAACTCTACCTGCCCCCGTGAATCCTTTGTACCACATGTTGGGATGCGGAGAGATGGTTCTCCTACAAGTCTTAGAATCCCTTTTGTCTAGCTGAGAGTGTTCACCGGGTCTTAAATATTTCTGAGATTTTAACAAAACATCCAACATTCACATCTCTGATTTCTACCCTGAGGCCACTCTTAGTATGAGAAGCTTTACCAATCTGGACAAACTGGAGATTGATTTTATTTTCCATTCAGGCAAGTTCTGGGCCTTATTTCCTCTAAATTCTGCTTGCAAAATGGATAATCCCCACTTTATTTCCTCTCTGTCTTCCCACACTTAATTATGTCTAGCTAAGAGAAGCCAATTGATACATTCAAAATCTTGCCTGGCAATCCTTTCAGCTAGAATCATAAACTTATTAGGCATATCCCCCATTTTCCAATTTATTTCAATAAAAATTTTTTCCAATATTTTAACTTCCAACAATAAATTCACTTTTTTCACATCTTTGCCATTTTTTCAGTCACTGATTGCTGACCAGTAGCAAAACCAACACTACATATTTTAGGCCTTGTTACAGCAATACCCCACTTCTAGTATCAATTTCTATATCAGTTATCTCTGTTACATATTAAACAATTCTACTATTTAGTGCCTGAAAACCAAAACTATTCTATTTGTGTGTTATACTGTAAACCAGCACTTTGGGCTGAGCTCAGCTCAGTGGTTTTTCTGCTGGTCTTCCCTGATACCATTTATGTGCCTGGACTGCCCGGAGCTGGGCATCTCAGATGATCTTACTCATATGATTCACATGTTTGGTGGTTGGTGCCGGCCATCTGCTGCATCTCTGCCTCCATCTCAACCTCATGGGAGGCCAAACCAGTCATCAGAAGTCTCACAACGTCACTTTTGCCATACTCCATTAACTAAGGAAAGCAAGTCATCAGACTAACCCAGATTCAAGAGGTAGAAAATAACTCCATCTTTTGATGGGAGGAAGAACAATGTCATATTGCAAAAAGGATATTCATAAAGTGACAGAAGGAATTATTGCAGCCAACCTTTGCAAACAATCTGCTACTTCACACAAATGTTCATATGTTGTATTTTCGTTATCATTCAGTTCAAAAGTATTTTCAAATTTCCCTTTTGACCTCTTTTTTGACTATGCTATCATTAGAATAAATGTTGCTTAATTTACAAATATTTGGGTATTTTCTGGTTATCTCATTTTATGGATTTCCAATTAAATTTCTCTTTGATAAAGAACGTATATGCTATAATTCTAATTCTTTGAAATTTACAGAGCATTATTTTATGGCCTTGCAAATGGTCTATATTGGTGAACACTCAAGGTACACATGAAAAGAATATATATTCTATACTTATTGGGTCTAATGTTCTATAAACATCAATTAAGTCAAAGTAGTTATAATTTTTAGTGATACCAAAATCTTTACTTACTGATACTTTGTCTACAAGTTCTGTCAATTATTCAGAGTAAGAATGTATTAGGATTCCCCAGAGAAACAGAATCATATATATATATATGATTATGGAGGCTGAGAAGTCCCATGATCTGCATCTGCAAGCTAGACACCCAGGAAAGCTTGTGGTGCCGTTCCAATCTGAGTCCGAAGGCCTTGAGAGCCAGGGGCGCTGATGGCGTAAGTCCCAGTCCAAGTTTAGAAGACCAATGTCTCAGCTCAAGAAGTTAGGCAGAGAGAAAGAGCTGTGACTTTCTCCACCATTTTATTCAAGACCTTGGTGGATTGGATGATACTCACCATATTGAGGAAGGCAATCTGCTTTACCCAGTCCACTGGGTAATGCTCATTTCTTCCAGAAACATCCTCACAAACACAGCCAGAAGGGCTTAATCAGATATCTGAGCACTTCGGAATTTTAATTAGGGTATTGTCTTAATCATTCTTTCACCAGGTCTATTTTCTCCTTGGTCTGGGGATGTGTCTCTGTAGTGTGTGCTAAGAAGTCAATATATCTCAATCCACAGGTTCTCTAGGCTGTTACCTGAAAATATCCCACCCTCACTTTGCTCTTCCTCCCAGCATTCTCCCTTAACTAGGAGCTAGAATTCAGATGTAAGAAACTATTTCTCATCACATTTCCCTCTTTCCTTTGGATCTTTGTTGTATTCTCTGGTTGCCCATCCATCTCTCTGCGTCACACCACTTTAATCAAATAATGGTGGCGTTGTCCTTCCTAGACTGTAACATTCACTTTACTGTTTCCTGCTAAAAATCAGAGAAGGTAGGTTGGCACTAAGTACTATCTCTCATTTCAGGCCACGTTCCACACTATTTGGCAGGTTTGTGACAAAGTTTGGGGTGTAGGAATTCAGCAATTTCCTTTTCCACCGAAAATGAAGAGGAACCTCACCCCTTCTCCAACCCTTCCCACATATTGGTTTTGTTTCTTTTTTTTCTTTTAATTTTTTATTGTTATGTTAATCACCATACATTACATCATTAGTTTTTGATGTAGTGTTCCATGTTTCTTTGACAGTTTCTGAGCAAATGAAATGGAGACAAAATGTCTTTTATCTACAATTTTTAACTAGAAATTCGTTCTCCAAAGAGACATATAATATTTAACTTACAACTCAAAGCCAAGGATTTGACACAATTAAGTTACACTTCCAGAATATATATGCTTCTACACTTCTCACCCAGACAATTTAATCTGGGAAACTCTTTGAGGCTAATGTACTATCTAGCATTACTCTGCAGCTTTCTAGAAATTGGGTCTCAATGTTAGCTAAATTACAACTGAGAACTGGGAATCCATTTCCTTCCAGAAATTATTCACAAGAAGATACAAAGATTAGGTTGTTTTAGAAGCTTCGTGTCTCCAGCATGATACTGTTGCAATCACTGCTAACACTGCATTCAGGATTCATAAAACCTGTAGTGTCAGTTTCCAATTAGAAGAGTGCAGCTAAAAGTAATCAACTGTTTTGTAATCAGACATTCAAAGTCCATATCCAAATTTAGAATTTCATAGAGTTATATCTATCCCATTAAGCATTGTTTTTAAAATAACAATAATCTAATTAATCTGAGTGATTTTTTTTAAAAAGATTTTATTTATTTATTTGACAGAGAGAGACACAGTGAGAGAGGGAACACAAGCAGCTGGAGTGGGAGAGGGAGAAGTAGGCTTCCGGCTGAGCAGGGAACCCGATGCGGGGCTCGATCCCAGGACCCTGGGATCATGACCTGAGCTGAAGGCAGATGCTTAACTGACTGAGCCACTCAGGTGCCCCTGAGTGATTTTTCTACATACACACCCACTAATACATTCCCAAACTGAGAAATGCTTTTCACAGCATTTACTAAATACACACTAAGCACCTCCCATGTGAGGGGAGGGGGCACCGGGGTGAAAGTAATACAGCTCCAAGTCCATATTTCCAACCTAGCATTAGGTAAATTCCTATGTTATCCCCCCAGTTGAGCAGGCAAAGGAGAACCCTAAGAGTTTCCAGTCTGTAATGAAGCAGCTGTAAATAAATATTTTTTAGGTATAGACAGAGGGTCATTCTTATTGGACAAAAACAGAAGTCTCTAAAACAATCTAAGAATCCCTTTTCATATTTAGCTTTGGTCAGTAGAGGCCAACATATCAACTCTCAGTGAGTTCACCTCATTTAGAGTAAGGTAGTAATAAAGAAATCATTAAATCTCTATTTCTAAGAAGTCTGTCTATGTGCCTACCACTTTCATTCTACTAGTTACTGCCAGATGGATGGCAGCAAAGAAAACAAAACATATTTCTCAGCAAAAATGCAGTTGGGAGCAGGGAAGATAGGTATCAAGAGTCTATATAATGGTTATATAAACATTGATCTCTAAACTTCTGCTCTTTCTAAACTTGGAAAAGTCAAGCATCTTTGTAACTCAAAAGGAAACTATAGGGACAACATAACCCTTAAGAGCATATTATTCTGCATTAACCGGTTACATCCATTCAAGACTAATTTCCACACCAGGACAAATAAACATACATATTAAAGAGAAAATTCCACAGTTCCCACATCAAGAATTTATGGTCCCAAATGGGCCATTCAATTATTGGCTCAAAGAAGGCTCCTTTGAAAAGTCCCTGAAAATTGATTTTAACTACTGACTTCTCGAGCTCTCCACCTCATATCAAATAATATCAGGTCCTTACACACAAGATGTTGCTACAGCTTCTAAGAGAAAAAGATAACAATTTTTCCCAAGCTCACTTTCATCTCATTCTGCCACCTGCTCATGATACCCAGGGAGAAGTAAGAATCTGTCCTCCACTTATCTGGTAACTGCCCAAGTTCTCAGATCCTCACAAGCTTCTGCACCAGAGAAGCATCCTGCTTCCGGCTGTTAAAATATGTCATCAATGCTGTGTATGTTTTGTGTCAAGCTAAAGACACTCGGCAGCACAGCCTTCAGGAGTCAAGACTATTGAAGATACCTGCAAAGTTACTTTTTCCTTTCTAATTCTTCCCTACTCAAATTCCCAGTTTGAATTGGGCTGTGGACCCTAAGCAGTGGTCAGTCCAGGCTGCAGCTGCTACCTTTCTTCTGGGCCATTTGAACCATGTGTCCTTCACCCTCCACCTCCCTAGGAACGACTTTCATTACCTCAGAGAATCATATCATATATCAAGTCAGGGTGACAGTGAAGTAACTTCATCAAAAGGTGCTCTCAGTGAAGGAAAGAAAAGCTCTTCTTTGTTATTGTCTATCAGATCTATCATGACACATTTCCCATCAGCATCTCTGTTCCTGGTTTTGTTTTCAGCAAATCCTATCCTAATACAATTTGTGTCCATTTCTAGCCTAGATATGAAGGAATTGGGTGGGTACATATCGTAATATTGGACCAACTCTTCCAGTTAGACATACTTCCCTTTGCTTGTATATTTGCCAAATACAAAGAAAAATGTTTCCCCTTTTAGTTGAAATGAGAGAGTCTCAGAACTCTTACTGTATACACACAAACACACACACACAGCAACAGAAATAGTCCAACTTCTGGGGGCCTCAACCAGCCTACAATACGCCTCAAATACGCGTATTGAGCCTACAATAGGCTCAAATACGCCTATTTCCTACAAACTACGCCATAATCATAAGTTAAGTTTGACGTCCAGATCTCAGAGTGTAGCCAAGAAAATGAGGTTCAGAGGCTAATGCTCTCATGGGGAAGTAACATGGACTTCTATTCTCAGTGATTCCCAAAAAACACAGCATTGTCTTTGTTTAAGCACAACTGGGATCCTAACACCGAATCACCCTGAATACTGCCTCATGTATCATCCTGAGAGCTTCTCATGTAATCATTCTTCCAGTGGGAAGCTTGGACAGAGAATGGAGAAGTCCACTGCTGGCACGGTGTTAGATAACAAAAGGTAACCTTTTTGCAACTTTAGTTGAGATGGCAGTCGCTATAGGCAAGGAATTAAGATTACTGAAAAAGAAGAAAGCTCTCTCCCTTGTACTCTTACTGTGTGTGTGTGTTTGTGTGTATACTTGTATATATTTGTCTTAGATCATTCACACTGTTATAACTGAATACCAAAGACTGGGTAGCTTATAAACAACAAAAATTTATTTTAGTTCTGGAAGCTGGGAAGTCCAAGATCAAGGTGCTGACAGATTCAGTTTCTGGTGAGAGCCCACCTCCTATTTCATAGACAGTTGTCTTCTCCCTGTGTCCTTACATAGCAGAAGAGGAGAGGGAGCTCTCTGGGGGTTTCTTTTATAAAGACACTAATTCCATTCATGAGGGCTCCACCCTCATGACCTAATCAGCTCCCAAAGGCCCCATTTTCAAATACCATCACATTGGGAATTAGGTTTCAACATATGAATTTGGTGGGGGCGGGGGGGACACAAACATTCAGTCTTTAGCAGTATTTATATAAACATACATTTTTTAATTACACAGGTAAATCATGACTGCAAATTAAAGTACTGAAACTTTTCAGATAAGATCAAAATTCCCTTTAACTGACACTTAGCCCTAGCCTCTTCCTACCTCTCCCCAAAGATAACTCCTATTCTTACAGCTTCCATTCTCATCTTCCTGTAACCCCACCACCTCAGTGTTATGAAGAAGCCCAGTCCAACTTACCAGAGGATGGGTGATCGGGTGGAGGAGAACTGAGGAGTCTCAGCCAACATCCAGCACCAACTGCCACACTCTGAGTGAGGACAGCTTGGATCCTCCAGCCACACAGAAACCTTCAGATAATTGTAGCTTGAACAATCCCAGGTGAAACCAGGATAAGGCTCTTCTAGGTTACCAACCTACAGAAAATGACAAATAATAGACCCCTGCTTGAAACTGTGAGGTTTCAGGTTTGTTATATAGCAACAGATAACTGAAACATACCCTTTGCCCATTTTTCTACGAGGCTAGTGATTTCTCCTTTTTAGCTTGTTTTAATCTTTTATTCTGAAACCTCCTTCTTAATGAATGATAGGTTTCACAGATATTTTCTTCTAGTCTAGCAGTTGTTGTATCAGTCAGTGTTTAGTAAGAAAAACAGAACCAGTAGAAGATATATATTAACAGAGTTATTGCAAGGAACTGACTTATGCAATTGTAGGGACTGGCTAGAGAAGCCCCAGATCCATAGAGCAAGTCTCTCCAAACGAACTGAAGCTGCAATCCATGGGGTGGAATTTCCTCTCCTTCAAGGAAATCTCAATTGATAAGTAGAATGAATACACTTTTATTGCCATAGATGTCCTTACCTTATTCAAATCGAAGCTTATTGGCTTATTAAAAGGGCACACAGGAGAGAAGCTTACTAGATACAAACATTCAATGAGTCTTGGGAATCTGACAGTGTGCTTTACAACGGGAAGAAAGAGCATCTATTAATAAAATGAGTTATTTAAATCAGAGATTATTTAAGAGAGCTTCTACTTGACTCACAACAGATAAACTCCAATTTCCCTTGGCAACAACATCATGTTAGGTATTATTATTTTATTTTTGTGTGTATATAAGACACATAAAAAAAGTGTATAAAACATAAATGTATAGCTTTACAAAGTGACACACATGTAACCTACACATGGGTCAAAAGTAACCAGAACATTAGCAGAATCCCAGAAGCCTCCATAATGTTCCCTCCCAATTACTATAACCCTCTGCTCCCCAAAATCAGCCACTATACTTTCTTCTAACATTATAATTTTGTCTGCTGCCAAACCTTATATAAATGGAATCTTGAACTGCCCTACTTCTTTTCCCTAATAGTTTATGAGATTAATCCACTATAATTTGTAGCAGTAGGTCATTAATTTTTTCTGCCAAAAAGTATTTCTTTGTATGAATATAACTCGATTTATATGTTCATTCATTGCTGATAGGAATGGGATTTTTTTTCACTTTTTGGCTATTATGAATACTGCTGAGATAAATATTTCTGTAATATCTTTTGGTGAAAATGGGTATGAGTTTCAGTTGGATTTTTACCTAGGAGTGAAATCCTTAGGTCACTGGGTTTGCTCAGCTTTGGTGGGTAATGACAACCTGTAGGACTACCTACATAATTTTCTGGGCCCAGTGAAATGTGAAAATTCAGAGCCCCTTGTTCAAAAATTATTAAGAATTTCAAGACAAACAATAGAGCATTAGAACAAGTGGGGGCCTTTCTAAGTACAGGGCCTTCTGTGGCTGCCTAGGTCACTTACCCACGTAGCTGGTCCTCCCAAACTGTATCCTAAAGTAGTTATACCAATTTATATACCCAAGGGTTTTTTTAATGTCATTTGGATTCATAGAATTGTGAGACTTACAATAGGGCCACACATTTTATGATCACAAGACCTGGCCCCAGAATTTTTTTTTTTTTTTTAAGATTTTATTTATTTATTTGAGAGAGAGAGTGTGCGCACACAGAGGGTGAGGGAGAAGCAGACTCCCCGCTGAGCGGAGAGCCCACCAGGGGGCTCGATCCCAGGACCCTGAGATCAGGACCTGAGCTAAAGACAGATGCTTAACCAACTGAGCCACCCAGGCGCCCCAACCCCAGAATTCTATCTCAGGAGAAAACTATTTGGGAAAAGGTCTTATTTGATAAAGCTCATAGGGTAAAGAGAGAGATTCTGAAGGAAAAATCAAGGCAACCAAAATGAATACTGGGTTTTATTCATGGGACAATGTGAGCAACGTCTTTCCTTCTAAATGGAATAGGAGAAGTGAGAGGCAGAGAAGGGAAAGAAGAAAGAGTGAGATAAGTTTTGGTGGCAAAAAATGCCCAAAGGCAGATTTTTATGAATAAGAATTTATAATGTTCAATTTTTACTTTTCCAAATTCTAAGTATTTCTCCCCATTTCCCACCAGTAAATTTTCAGGATTGTGTGAGGATAGCTTCTTCATAAGTATTAATAAGGAGCAGCATATTATATTTAAATAATGCTTTTCTAAAAACAAAATCAGGGGCACCTGGGTGGCTCAGTCAGCTAAGCATCTGCCTTCGGCTCAGGTCATGATTCCAGGGTCCTGGGATAGAGCCCTGCATCGGGCTCCCTGCTCCGCGGCAAGCCTGCTTCTCCCTCTCCTGCTGTCCCCACTTGTGCTCGCCCTCTCTGTCTCTGTCAAATAAATAAATAAAAGCTTTTTTAAAAAAATAAAAAATAATAAAATAAATAAAATAAAATAAAAACAAAATCGTGGGGGCGGAGCAAGATGGCGGAGGAGTAGGAGACCTGGATTTCGTCTCCTCTCAGGAATTCAGCTGGATAGGGATCAAACCATTCTGAACACCTATGAACTCAACAGCTGATCGAAGAAAAGAATAGCAACAACTCTCTGAGCAGAAAAGCGACCACTTTCTGGAAGGTAGGACGTGAGGAGAAGTGAATCCGAGGCGTTATTCGGGAGGATAGACGGCGGGGGAGGGGCCTCCATGGGCCGCTTCTGGCAAGTGATAGAGCCACGGAGCACAAAATCGGAACTTTTAGAAGTCTGCTCCGCTGAGGGACGTCACTCTGGTGGTGAAGTGGGGGGGTGGAACCCTCGCGGGACAGTGTGGTCTCAGGACCCTCGGGGTCACAGAAAGACCGGGGGTGCCTGAGTGCGGCAGAGCTCCCAGGGATCGGAGCAGGGAAGCCGGCTGCAGAGACGGAGCCCAGGCGCGGGCTCTCAGCTCGGGGTTGCCATAAACCGTGATCCGCGGCACAGTCAGGCCACTGCTCCTCCAGCAGGGACCCAACAAGCGGCAGATCCGGGGAGACTCACCTTCTTCCCCCGGGAGAAGAGGTGTGGGAGCGCACCGCAGGGATCTGCTGGGTTTGGAGACTCCACCCGGGGTCGGGTGCCAGATAGAAAGGCGCGGTCACAGGCCGGGTGAGCGCGGAGTGTGGCCGGAGACCGGGGAGACGGGAGTGACTGACTGCTTTTCTCTGGGGGCTCGCTGAGGAGCGGGACCCCGAGTTCTCGGCTCCTCCGGGGCGGAGACTGGGAGGCCACCATTTTCACTCTCCGCCTCCAAAGCTGTACGGAAAGCTTGCAGGGAACAAAAGCTCCCGAGAGCAAACCCGAGCAGATTACTTAGCCCGGACCGGCAAGGGCGGGCAATTTTGCCTCCGGCAAAGACATCTGGGAACCACGGCAACAGGCCCCTCCCCCAGAAGATCAGCGAGAACAGCCAGCCAAGACCAAGTTTACCCATCAATGAGAACGGCAGAACTCCAGCGCTAGGGGAATACTGCACATAGAATTCATGGCTTTTTTACCATGATTCTTTAGTCTTTCAAAGTTAATTATTTTTTTTAACTGTCTTTTTTTCTTTTTTTCTTTTTTTTTTGAATTTTTCTTTTCCCCTTTTTCAACCAACATCTTATCACTCCCTTTTTTAAAAAAAACATTTTTATTTTTCATTTTTAAAGTCATATTCTATCCCTTCATAGTAGTTACCCGTATTTTTGGCATATATATATATAAGTTGTTCTCTCTTTAAAATCTTGAGATAGTTTCTTCTAACAGATCAAAATATACTCTAAATCTCTAGTGTATGGTTTTTTTCCTACTCCCCTGCCTGATCACATTCTCTCCCTTTTTTCTTTCTTTTTTTTTTTAATCCTCTTCTTTCTTTTTTCAAACAACTTATCAAATCCTTTTATAAAATTTTTTATAATTTCCATCTTTACAGTCATATTCCATCCCTTCATCATATCAACCCTTATTTTTGTACATATATAAGTTTTTCTTTCTTTAAAATTTTGGGAGGGACTTTCTTTTAACAGACCAAAATACACCCAAAATCTAGTGTGTGGCACTGATCTATAATCCAGCCTGATCATATTTGATCACATTCTGTTTTTGTTTTGTTTTGTTTTGTTCTGCTTTTGTTTGTTTTTATCTTTATCTTTATCTTTTTCTTTTTTCTTTTTTTCTTTCTTTTTCTTTTTTCTCTCTTTCCCTTTCTTTTCCCACTGCTTCAGGTCTTTTCTGATTTGTTTAGAGTATATTTTCTGGGGACGTTGTTACCCTGCTAGCATTTTGTTCTCTCATTAATCTATTCTCCTCTGCACAAAATGACAAGACGGAAAAAATCACCTCAACAAAAAGAACAAGAGGTAGTACCGACTGCCAGGGACCTACTCAATACGGACATTAGTACGATGTCAGATCTAGAGTTCAGAATCATCACTTTAAAGATACTAGCTGGGCTTGAAAAAAGCATGGAAGTTATTAGAGAAACCCTTTCTGGAGAAGTAAAAGAACTAAAATCGAACCAAGTCGAAATCAAAAAGGCTATTAATGAGGTGCAATCAAATATGGGGGCGCTAACTGCTAGGATAAATGAGGCAGAAGAAAGAATCAGTGAGATAGAAGACCAAATGATGGAAAATAAAGAAGCTGAGAAAAAGAGAGATAAACAACTACTGGATCACGAGGGCAGAATTCGAGAGATAAACGATACCATAAGACGAAACAACATTAGAATAATTGGGATCCCAGAAGAAGAAGAAAGAGAGAGAGGGGCAGAAGGTATAATGGAGCAAATTATAGCAGAGAACTTCCCTAATTTGGGGAAGGAAACAGGCATCAAAATCCAGGAAGCACAGAGAACCCCTCTCAAAATCAATAAAAATAGGTCAACACCCCAACATCTAATAGTAAAACTTACGAGTCTCAGAGACAAAGAGAAAATCCTGAAAGCAGCTCGGGAGAAGAGATATGTAACCTACAATGGTAGAAACATTAGATTGGCAACAGACTTATCCACAGAGACCTGGCAGGCCAGAAAGGACTGGCAGGACATATTCAGAGCACTAAATGAGAAAAATATGCAGCCAAGAATACTATATCCAGCTAGGCTGTCATTGAAAATTGAAGGAGAGATAAAAAGCTTCCAGGACAAACAAAAACTAAAGGAATTTGCAAACACGAAACCAGCCCTACAAGAAATCTTGAAAGGGGTCCTCTAAGCAAAGAGAGAGCCTAAAAGCAACATAGACCAGAAAGGAACACAAACAATATACAGTAACAGTCACTTTACAGGCAATACAATGGCACTGAACTCCTATCTTTCAATAGTTACCCTGAATGTAAATGGGCTAAATGCCCCAATCAAAAGACACAGGCTATCAGATTGGATTAAAAAACAAGACCCATCGATATGCTGTCTGCAAGAGACTCATTTTAGACCCAAAGACACCCCCAGATTGAAAGTGAGGGGGTGGAAAACCATTTACCATGCTAATGGACACCAAAAGAAAGCTGGGGTGGCAATCCTTATAGCAGACAAATTAGATTTTAAACCAAAGACTGTAATAAGAGATGAGGAAGGGCACTATATCATACTTAAAGGGTCTATCCAACAAGAAGATCTAACAATTGTAAACATCTATGCCCCTAACATGGGAGCAGCCAATTATATAAGGCAATTAATAACAAAAGCAAAGAAACACATTGACAACAATACAATAATAGTGGGGGACTTTAACACCCCCCTCACTGAAATGGACAGATCGTCTAAGCAAAAGATCAACAAGGAAATAAAGACTTTAAATGACACACTGGACCAAATGGACTTCACAGACATATTCAGAACATTCCATCCCAAAGCAACGGAATACACATTCTTCTCTAGTGCCCATGGAACATTCTCCAGAATAGATCACATCCTAGGTCATAAATCAGGTCTCAACCGGTACCAGAAGATTGGGATCATCCCCTGCATATTTTCAGACCACAATGCTTTGAAACTAGAACTCAATCACAAGAAGAAAGTCAGAAAGAACTCAAATACATGGAGGCTAAAGAGCATCCTACTGAAGAATGAATGGGTCAACCAGGAAATTAAAGAAGAATTAAAAAAATTCATGGAAACCAATGAAAATGAAAACACAACTATTCAAAATCTTTGGGATACAGCAAAGGCAGTCCTAAGAGGAAAGTATATAGCAATACAAGCCTTTCTCAAGAAACAAGAAAGGTCTCAAGTACACAACCTAACCCTACACCTAAAGGAGCTGGAGAAAGAACAGCAAATAAAGCCTAAACCCAGCAGGAGAAGAGAAATAATAAAGATCAGAGCAGAAATCAATGAAATAGAAACCAAAAGAACAGTAGAACAGATCAACGAAACTAGGAGCTGGTTCTTTGAAAGAATTAACAAGATTGATAAGCCCCTGGCCAGACTTATCAAAAAGAAAAGAGAAATGACCCAAATCAACAAAATCATGAATGAAAGAGGAGAAATCACAACCAACACCAAAGAAATACAAACAATTATAAGAACATATTATGAGCAACTCTATGCCAGCAAATTAGATAACCTGGAAGTAATGGATGCATTCCTAGAGATGTATCAACTACCAAAACTGAACCAGGAAGAAATAGAAAACCTGAACAGACCTATAACCACTAAGGAAATAGAAGCAGTCATCAAAAATCTCCCGAAACACAAAAGCCCAGGGCCAGATGGCTTCCCAGGGGAATTCTACCAAACATTTCAAGAAGAATTAATACCTATCCTTCTGAAACTGTTCCCAAAAATAGAAATGGAAGGAAAACTTCCAAACTCATTTTATGAGGCCAGCATTACCTTGATCCCAAAACCAGACAAAGACCCCATCAAAAAGGAGAATTACAGACCAATATCCCTGATGAACATGGATGCAAAAATTCTCACCAAAATACTAGCCAATAGGATCCAACAGTACATTAAAAGGATTATTCACCACGACCAAGTCGGATTTATCCCTGGGCTGCAAGGTTGGTTCAACATCCGCAAATCAATCAACGTGATACAATACATTAACAAAAGAAAGAACAAGAATCATATGATCCTCTCAATAGATGCAGAAAAAGCATTTGACAAAGTACAGCATCCTTTCTTGATCAAAACTCTTCAGAGTATAGGCATAGAGGGTACATACCTCAATATCATAAAAGCCATCTATGAAAAACCTACAGCGAATATCATTCTCAATGGGGAAAAACTGAGAGCTTTCCCCCTAAGGTCAGGAATGCGGCAGGGATGTCCACTATCACCACTGCTATTCAACATAGTATTGGAAGTCCTAGGCACAGCAATCAGACAACAAAAAGAAATCAAAGGCATCCAAATTGGCAAAGAAGAAGTCAAACTCTCACTCTTTGCAGATGATATGATACTTTATGTGGAAAATCCCAAAGACTCCACCCCAAAACTGCTAGAACTCATACAGGAATTCAGTCAAGTGGCAGGATATAAAATCAATGCACAGAAGTCAGTGGCATTCCTATACACCAACAACAAGTCAGAAGAAAGAGAAATTAAGGAGTCGATCCCATTTACAATTGCACCCAAAACCATAAGATACCTAGGAATAAATCTAACCAAAGAGGCAAAGGATCTGTACTCAGAAAACTATAAAATACTCATGAAAGAAATTGAGGAAGACACAAAGAAATGGAAAAACGTTCCATGCTCATGGATTGGAAGAACAAATATTGTGAAGATGTCAATCCTACCTAGAGCAATCTACACATTCAATGCAATCCCCATCAAAATACCATCCACTTTCTTCAAAGAAAGTGGAACAAATAATCCTAAAATTTGTATGGAACCAGAAAAGACCCCGCATACCCAAAGGAATGTTGAAAAAGAAAAGCAAAGCTGGCGGCATCACAATTCCGGACTTCCAGCTCTACTACAAAGCTGTCATCATCAAGACAGTATGGTACTGGCACAAAAACAGACACATAGATCAATGGAACAGAATAGAGAGCCCAGAAATTGACCCTCAACTATATGGTCAACTAATCTTTGACAAAGCAGGAAAGAATGTCCAATGGAAAAAAGACAGTCTCTTCAACAAATGGTGTTGGGAAAATTGGACAGCCACATGCAGAACAATGAAACTGGACCATTTCCTTACACCACACACAAAAATAGACTCCAAATGGTTGAAAGACCTCAATGTGAGACAGGAGTCCATCAAAATCCTAAAGGAGAACACAGGCAGCAACCTCTTCGACCTCAGCCGCAGCAACTTCTTCCTAGAAACATCGCCAAAGGCAAGGGAAGCAAGGGCAAAAATGAACTATTGGGACTTCATCAAGATAAAAAGCTTTTGCAAAGCAAAGGAAACAGTCAACAAAACCAAAAGACAACCGACAGAATGGGAGAAGATATTTGCAAATGACATATCAGATAAAGGGCTAGTATCCAAAATCTATAAAGAACTCATCAAACTCAACACCAAAAGAACAAATAATCCAATCAAGAAATGGGCAGAAGACAGGAACAGACATTTTTCCAAAGAAGACATCCAAAGGGCCAACAGACACATGAAAAAGTGTTCAATATCGCTCGGCATCAGGGAAATCCAAATCAAAACCTCAATGAGATACCACCT
>NW_022589711.1:3901638-4038467 GCF_004348235.1 Phoca vitulina
AAAAAAAAAAACAAAAACAAAATCAGACAGCATAGAAACAAAATTCCAGCAGAGACAATAATTTGGAATCCAAGATGCCCACGTATCCATATATGTCTCTGGGTATTTTTGGAAGAGATCAGACTTTCACAAAGCTTAAAATGTGGGTTTCAGCTGATTTTATTCAAAATCAGGACTCGTATGCACTATATATAAGTAGCAGTTACAGATTTCTGTATTAGTTGACAGCCATAATACACACTGCTTTGGTTCTCCTCTAAATAAATGTAATCTGAAATCAGAAAACAGAACTTTGCCTTCTTGTCAAAATAAAACAGCAATCATCTTTAACACTCAAAGGTTCCAGTACACCAGTAAGACCCTGGGATGACCTATAGACGTGGCAGCATTTCTTTTCTTTTTCATTTCTTTCATTTTTTTTTTTTTTTTAAGGGTGGGGAGCGACAGAGGGAAAGAGAATCTGGGCAATGCAGGGCTCGATGTAGGGCTCAATCTCACAACCCTGAGATCATGATCTGAGCCAAAATCAAGAGTCAGGCGCTTAACTGACTAAGCCACCCACGCACCCCAGATGTGGCAGCATTTCTGTGAAAATGTGGCAAAATCCAGTGGAGAGACTACAGTCACTAGTGGGATAAGATGGTGTCAACAACTAGGATCATTTTCATCAGTAAGGACCAAAGCAGTGATTGACCAAATCTGATGAAAGCAATACAATAATCCGCATGTGCAGATTGAAGGGTGTGGGGGGAAGGAGAGGAAGAGAAGAGAGATTTTTTCAGAGAGTTGGGTTTCTCAATAACAAATTAGAGTAACACCCACTAGAACACAAGTTATACACATTTTAGAGATTAAGAGGCTTCAAGTTATACTTTTTCTGATGTTATAGGTTGGTTCTATTTATACTGCCCAGCTACAGTTTTCCATTTATCTTTGTATCCTTGGCCTTTCGCACAGCACCTGGCACATATTAGTCACTTAATAATGATTGCTAATGACCTGGACTAATGCATTAAATGAGGTGACAAACTTTCATAAAGAACCACAGAAAACTTTTCCACCAATAAAAGATATTTGAAAAATTTGTCAAAATGAAAAGGTGAGAAAGTAGGAAAGTTACCCAAAAACTAAAATCATAGTTTATAAAGAGTCAAGTGTAAAAAAGAAATCTAGGCTCCAGTGGTCAGAGAGATGAATTTCAAGCCAATATGAAGATTATCAGAACCACAGGAATATAAAATGTGTCTGTGGGTAGACATTTTATTTTTATGAAAAAACATTGAGAATCAATCAGAGAGAACTAGAAGTATGACCTTGGGCAAATAACTTAATCCATAAAAACCACAAATCTGGATCACCTGCACTGTGAGCTTTTTCTGCCTGTCCCCAGGTCATTGAACACTACTGAGAGAGGCCGAGAGCCAGTCAGGCTGTACACATTACAAATTCATGCAGTCTAACTTTAACTGGGCCCTCCGTGTTCAGCAAGCCTCTAACCACAACAAGGTTGCTCCTCCCCGGGGCTACTTCAAATTTCTTTACTCACTTTCACCTCTCCCTCTCCCTCCTTTAGGCTTTAACAGATGACTTCCCCTACATCAGTGGGAAATTGAGGTACTGGGACCGTCAAACTCTTGTCTTTTATCAACCCCTGTGCATATCTTAATCCATCTATATCTCTATGTCTACCCTTCCTTCCCAAAATTTTAATGGGAGATGTTTCCCTTCCCCTCTCCAAAGATTACTCCTCCATGTACGTTCTCAGTCACACCCCTTCCTAATTTCTGTGGGCTTTGCATCCCATACTTGTATATATTTTGTAATCAAGGATAATTCAATATTGTCATTTAAATTCTTGATGTTTGCCTATTTCCAAACAAATCTGAGTAGCTCTGACATAAGGAATTTTATAATTTCTCTAAGGCACAACATGAGACAGTCATGCCCCTAACCAGAGTGAGCTGGGTGGGCAATATAGAGGAAATACAAAGTAATGAAAGGTAAATGTGGTAAAGAGTGTCATTCTAGAGACAGACTACCTGGGTTCAAATTCATGGCTTCACCACTTACAAAGTGGGTGACCATTAGCAAATTACTTAAACTTTTTTTTTCCCCTACATAACCTTATTTAATTATAACATTAATATGATTATATCATATGGTTGTTTTAATAACTAAATGAGTAAATTCATGAAAAGTAATAAGCCCTAAATAAAGATTAGGTACTGCTGCGCCTATTAGTAGGAGGTTTAAAATCTCAGTAGAACTTTGTTATTCTCTACTCTCGTGGCCATCAAGAATAAAGTATACGAGGAAACTCATATTCTCTAGTGGTACATGCAAATCTGATCTCAGGAAATATTCCTAAAATATTCTAAACACTTACTATTTCTTTTGTTCCCCTTATCACTGAGGGCTGCCCAAGACCCAGTCAAGATGTTCAATAAACAGTTGTGGGTTGGCATAACCTCTCATCTCTCAGCTTCCAAATTCTAAAAATAGGAATAACACCTGAAGTACTTAAATTACAAAATTATTTTAAATATACAATTTCGAATTTGTTTTAGAAAACAAAACAAAAGAAAACATATGCATAGACCCTTCTTTTGATGATAATATAAATGGGAAATGGAATATGTGGGGTGATAAGAGAACGCAAAGAGGAAACATATACAGATTCTGCCATTCAACGTTACAGAACGTACAGATAATGTGAGGATATTTCTGAAGAAAATGTTATAACAATAAAAAATTAAAGGGGACCAAATAATATGATATTCTTGCTTTACAATTAGAAAAGCAAAAAGTGACATACTTTAAGACACTGTAAGAAAAAAAAATCAAGTTCTTGAGGTGGCTTGAATATAAAGTGAGAAAGGAAGAAAAGATCATGGTTGAAAATAAGCCCAAGTTTAAAGGACTTAAGTAAATAATCTCTACTAAAAATCTAGAAAATTTAGAGAACAAGGGCAGGGTGAAAGGTGGAGCAAGGAAGAAGGAGAGAGAGAGAGAGAGAGGAATGAGTGAATGAACTGGATATAAATGAAATAGCTCCCATTCCTATTCACTAAATTCCATTAGGCGGTGAAATTTTTCTAACTCCAGAGCTTTAAGAAGTTTTTTCAAATAACTTTTTTTATTATTTTTCCCAGCATCTTGTGGTATGTTTTCATTCGTGTATTCTGTTTTATTTTACTTATTTTTACTTTTCTTTTTTTTTAAGATTTTATTTATTTATTTGACAGAGAGAGAGAGACACAATGAGAGAGGGAACACAAGCAGGGGGAGAGGGAGAGGGAGAAGCAGGCTTCCCGCTGAGCAAGGAGCCCGATGCAGGGCTTGATCCCAGGACCCTGGGACCATGACCTGACCCGAAGGCAGATGCTTAACAACTGAGCCACCCAGGTGCCCCTATTTTTACTTTTCTATGAGAAAATCACTTTTCAAATGTCATGAGAATGGTAAATTTGCAGCTTTAAGTGAAATCCAGTTTAAAACTGATGAGTTATCAGTGATAATATTCATATCATGAACATGCACAGTAGCAATCTGGCAAAGACATGAGTTTGATGCATAAAATTATCCTCTATTTCTGCAATACATGTTCATTTCAAGGGAAGAAATACTGCTTCTGTAGTAAATTTCCATTTAGAACAACAACAAAAAAAATGTTCTTGACTAAAAGTGTTGGCTTTCTATTAAGGTATATTTCCTTCCAACAAACCATTCGTTTACCAGTATTTGATGTTAGAAACAGCTTCCTAGTGAAAAATAAAATCGTACCATCATTAGATCTTATCTCTTATTTTAAGTAGGTTTCTGGTGACTATGATACATTCATGGGGTTCAGGTTGGCACCTACCACTAATACTATCTTAGTGTGGATACTGAAACACAGATTCATTATTTCTAAGTGTACTTTCTTAAAATATGTCATCATATAAACTTGAAAACCTAATCAGCTTAATAACTAATATTCACAGTTCAGAACTAAATAGGTCCTACTGTCCCCTGCAAACCCCTAAACCTTCCTCCTCTTCCTGCTATTTCACAGGGTCTTGATGGTTTCTGCAGCAATGGAAGTGAAGAAAGGTTAACTTTCTGGAAATATGACTGTCTTTTCATTATTCACCTACACAAGAATATTAGGTGGTTCATCTTTTTCTACAGCTTCAACCCCCAAAACCTTTATACCATGGGCCCGAGATTCCTTCCCAACTTTAGCCCTCACTATTTTCCAATTTGCAGTTCTGCTCTAGTTGGTTTTCTGAATTTACCATGCTCATCACTTTTACATCCTTAACAAACTGTTCTCTCCAGCACACCCTCCCTTCCTCACTGTATCAGAAGCCTGCCTGCACTCTAGTTGGAGTCAGCTTGAGACCCCTTTTTTGTGAGCCTTCCCCAGGGTCTCGAACTTATATTGACCTCCTCTTCTTCAGAACCCTTTTAATCCAGGAGCATTGCCACTCACTCATTTGCATTAATGATCTATACCTTTTATGGTTACCAATGTTTTCATGTTTGCTTGTCTTGGGACTCCAGGGAGATTATAAATTCATTGAAGATGGGGGTATAGTTTATTCTTTTTATTCTGTGTGGTAAATTTCAATACAAAGTAGCACAGGGATTTGCAAAAAAATAAGTCCTTGATAAATATGAATTTAATTCTCACAAAATTTAATTCTTACTAAACCTTAAGAGTTGAAAGATGAGAACAATCTTTTGAATTTAGACTTTAAGTTTGTTCATGGTGACAACCATGCTATTAAACCTGCTTTGACCCCTACTCAACCTATTCAGTATAATGTAATGAAGACTCATCAAATATTCTGCCTGAATCTACCTGTGCTTCTTCCAATTACAATAAACTAAATTTTCCTCCCATCAAATTTAGCCTCACAAAAAGAAACAGAATTTCTATTCTGTACTTTGGACAGACAGAAGAGCAGCTATATCTTTCATTTATCTTTCTAGGTCTTCATTCATTCACTTAATAACTATTTATTGAAAGCCTATTGTATACAAAGGATAAACTGCTAAGGACCAGAATGCTAGCATTCTATGATCCATTCCTTTATACCTTGAAAACATTCCAATCTTCACAAATCCTTATCAAATGTAAATACACCAGAGAGAAGAAATATTTTGAATCATTATTAGGTAACACCTTCCAGGATCACTTGACCACCTTCAAGGTGCAAGAATGGCACCTGGAGAACCAGGAACAGAGAAGGTACTGAAAGGAGATATGGTAAGTGCTAAAAACAAACCTCATCTGTCATCTGGTCTAGGAAATGACCAAATCCCCCTCTATGGAGGTGGCGGAGATGTGTTCAACTCTCTCCCATTTCCCTATTCATCTTAGGGCCAATTTTCAAGTTTTCCTCACTCTGGGTTATACGTATTTTTGAAGGTCTTTCTACCTCGTACAGATCATGAATGGAAAGGCAATTTCCAAAACGACCCCAATAGTCAAGCACAACCATCATCTGATCAGAAATCAAGTAATTGAGGGGAAAGAAGCTCTTACTTCATTATCCACAGTATCTTACATAAACAGCACTTAGCCTTGTTTAAACAATGCATTTGGAGACCCCAGGCAAGTATAGTTCTTCTCTCTAAACCAGAAGGACAAAAAAAGATTTTCTTTCTTTTCACAAAGGAAAGGTTAAACTTCTATAAAATGCCAATACAAATTTCAGCACAATGTTATTTTAATTAGTTGGACTAATATGAATGATAGGGTCAAGGAATGTCTGTGAACTGCTTTTTAGGATTTTCATCCGGATCTCTGAGAACTGAGCTGTGCGGTTTTGCTGCCCTCTTGAGAGAGTCAAGAATCATTACATCTACTAATTGGACACTTTTTGATGCTCTCACTATATTATGTTTATTGAAACTGATTAGATCAAGTCACAAAATAATAATGATTGCAATACAAATTGTCTTCTTTAGAACACAGATATCTAAACATCTCAAATAACTTATAATCTCTACAATATTAAACTTCTAAATTAACCAATACAAGTTACGGGGTCTTCTGTTTGTCCTTTATAGACAACTAACATGGAATAGTCATTTACTCACAAAGTATTCAGAAAGTGTTACCTACTTACCGTCCTGGATTCCCAGTATAAAAGGCACTGAACAAAACAACCCAAAAAGAGGAATCATTCAAATTGATTATAAATAAACGTATTCTTCTATTTGCAGTTGAATTTTAAATTTGTGGATATTTTGCTGGAAATATTGCTGTTTCTACAATTTAAATCTTTTTCCCAATTCACAACAATAGAGATGGAAATCACATCATCAGTAGTTCCAAGTTTATTTATTCAACAAGATTTCTTCAGAACCTTCTCTGCACTCTTTCTGAATTATGCCAAAAGTCGGTTGAGAAACTGATGAATCATGTAATTCTCTTCTGTCTGCCCTATGATCCTCTCTCTGATTCTTCAAGTGTGCGACCAAATCTATACACGGCATAAATGTCAGTCTCAGGAAACTGGTCTAGATGCATTCGTCCTCACTCCTTCTCCACCTGAACGATCTAACATTAATATGTACTAAGGGCTCTCAGCATGCACAGTTCTAAAGTTCTAAAATTGCAAAGTGAAGGAACTGGGAATCAACTTTCAGATTTTCTGCTGCAGTCACTGCTCCAGATACATGCTGAATTATGGCTGCAAGTAACCATTAGGGGTCGCATCAGGTGCGTTTCACTGAAGCTGCCCTCTGCAGAAGGATGAACAGAGCACCTGGAGGGTTACCTTCAGTGTTTTCTTCCTTCTTCCACCCCATCTGGGTCCCCAGTGCCCCCTCCCTTCAGTATGGTTGTTCAAGTCTCCCAACTAATACACTCATTCCCCCAGACCTCCCAGTGTCTTGGGCTCCAGGCTATTCTTTTTATAATTCCTACCCCTAGATTGTCCTAACCCTGAGTTAATATTGTCATACTTCAATGAGAGACAGAGGTGGAATGAAGGCTCTGTTTCATCTAGTTTTTCGGGGACCCAGCTTCCTTCCATCTGGTGGCTCCTTCATCCAACAGGGCTTAGAATCCTATCCTAGATCCTCTGCCTCTCTTGGGCCTCCCTCTGCCAAAGAAAGCAGGCATCGAGGATTGTGCCTGGGAGGTTGAGAGGCCCAGCTGGTAAGGGGCATACATCATTTCTGCCAAACACTCTCTATGATGGTTAATTTAGTGTATCAACTTGGAAGGTATTTTTTGGATGACATTAATATTTAAATGGGTGAACTCTGAGAGAAACAGTTTGCCCTCCATAATGTGGGTGGGCCTCATCCAGTCAGCTGAAGGCATGAATAGAACAAAAAGGCCAGCAAGGCCTGGGCAAGAGGGAATCCTACAGCAGCCTGGCCTCAGACTTCATCTGTACCACCGGGTCTCCAGCCTGCCAGACCTCACTGTAGAATTTGGACTCACCATCATCTTCCACAATCCTCCATAATCTTGTAATCTCATTCTTCATAATAAATCTCTTTCTCTCTCTGTATGTTCCTCTCAGGACCAATACAATCTCTGCTACTTCTGAGAGATTCCTGAGAATTAAGAGTTATTTTATGTCCGTACCATGCGGGGGTACAGGGCATCTGTATGACTGTCCGAGGTGCCACATCTCCAGACATGTCATGCAATCACTGCCTCCAAATATGAAACTTTAGGAGAACAGTGCTACTAAGCATTCTGAGTGGTCCTATGTATGTATACCACCCACGAATGATTAAACTAAGTTCTAGGCTTATAGAGATCGAAGACAGACAGCATAGTGTATAAGTCAGGAGGATCCAACCAGCAAACAGAAACAAATGGCATCCTAAAGAGCAAGGCATAGATACCTTTAACCACAGAGTCCACAAATTCATCTGAAATTTTGCTATCTGTCTGGAGAGGTTCTATTCTCCTCCTATCCCTTAGCATTCTGAAGAAGAAAGAAAAAAAAAAAAAACAGAATGGAAAGCAATTTGATTCCACCCTTCACATTCCTATCCAAGCAATGGGCACAGAATGGCAGAGCTGCCTAAACAGAGGAAAGGGCAAAAGAGTGAAGGCAAATATGAAGGTGGGGAGAAAGGGAGCAGGGATTTCAAAAATCTATAAAGTGCCATATTTCTTATATAAGAAGACATTGTATGTCACAAAGAAGCCAACTGGAGAATCAATTGGTCCACCTGGCGATAAAAATACATAAGCACATCCACGAATGAAAGAAAACAAAGAGATTAATTCTTTGCTCGCTTTGGGCTTTGCTGGGGAATCATGTGGGTGACTTCTACTACAAATGTGTATTTACAAATAGACATATGGACATACTTCATTAAATCCACTGCAAAACCCATTCTCACTTAACATTTATATTCACCTTCCCTTTATTTGCCCTTTAGCAAGATGCTTTCCTCCCCCTTCTAATTTTTTGGCACCCCATTAAATTCTGTACCCGAGGTGGGTGCTCACAAGTTTCACCCTAATTCCAACCCTTATCCTCCTTTTTCCCTGGGGTCAAGTTTAAGTTCCAGGGGCTTACAGAGTTGCGCCAAGATATCCGGGTAAAGAGAGTGGCTGGAGGTGTGGGGTTGTCATCTGTCAACACAAGCATTTTTGAGATGCACCTTGCTTACCCCAGCTCCGGGTGATTCATCACTCAGGTTACTGGCATGTCATTCTTTGGCCTCAACTTCAAGACCCTTCAAACTTGGCCCTCACTCAATCATTGCCAGGCCTTTTCCAAGGAGGTCAGAAAACAGTCATCTGCTCTCCCATCCACTCTGGGGCCTCAGGTCAATTATTAGCCTTGTGTGAGATACTTTCGTACTTCTGTCTCACTCTTGGATGCATGGGAAATTGTTCTACACCTCCCTGTGGCACAGAGAGATAGGCAGGAGCCCCGGGAGGTTGACCGACACCAACTTCCTGGATGTATCGCACCATAAATTTTACACTTGATGTGAAATTTCAGAATACGGCTGGTCTTCAGCAGTCCGTCTACTTTCCCAGGTGCCACCTGGGAAGGGAGGCACAGATCCAGTGGTGTGCTGGTAAATGTTTAACAACCGGCTCTGCAGGGTACAGTGGGGGACTGGTTTGTAGCATTTGCCAATTTCCAGAGAGTAAACCTCTTACCCTGGCTGATTTCAAGTTACCAGTGTGTCACCAACAAGCTTGCAAAACTCCTACAAATTTCACAACTGGCTCTCACAAGCTGGGACAAGGCAGGTCCAGCACACTAGGGCACAGGCCCCCTCCATCTGAGAGCCTCCGAGCCTTTGTGAGGTGTCAGTAATCCTCCTAGGGTTGCTGCCAAGGAAGGCAAACAGGCAAGTGTCGGCCTCTCGTTTTCAGTGACAGCCTCACACCTAGTCTCTTATTTGCCTTCTTATCTTCTTCCTTCTCTGGATGGAGACTCAGGAGCAGAAAAAACAACACTTTATCTAATCTTCCAAATCCAGTGTTTATTACTGACTACTAGAAATAGAAATAGATTAGCCAAGGATTTATTTACCTCTTCTGAAATCTGATTTATCTGTGTTTCCATTCCCTAAGGCAATGAAGACAGAAGGCATAACTCTTCAAATGGAGGAAACGGTTTAGGAGATACTAAAGGAAAAAAAAAAAATCAGTTTATATCTCAATATATATATTATTCCAGCACAGAATCAAAATCATCTCTAAAAGATAGATGGAAATAATGATCTCTTAATTAACAATTTATAATTTATTTGCTCAACACAAATTTATTGCAAGCTATTACATCCTCCTTAAGTAGCAGATATGTAAAGATGAGTAAGGTTGCCTAATCTTGAGAAGTTCATAAATCTTGCTGATATATTCCCTAATGAGAATATTGGTTAAGATATTTATATATACTTATACACACCCCCATATATATTCTTATAAACCATAATTACATAAACTACATACATACCACATATAAACTGCATATATATACACACACTATATACATATATGTATAGTATAAATAAACTTAGGTATCAAAACTTAAGAAAAAGAAAGAATTTATCCTAAAAATCATCTTTACAGAGGGGCAAGGGAGAGCTTTGTGTTCAGGAAGAGGCTTCTAGAAGATGGCAATGCTCTATTTCTTGATCTAGGCGGTAGTTACATTGAGTTCCCCCGATTAGTAACTGTACATCTATAGTTTCATGTACTTCTTATGTTATTTTGTTATTTTCAAAAACTCCCCTCTACCTAAGTGATTTTGCCAACTGACTGTGCCAAGAATTTTTCTTCTCATACTTCATATTTTCAGTCCTAAATACAACCTTTTTCTAGGTTCCCCAGATAGTTGATAGTTTTAAATATTCCTGAGGATGGTTGTATTAGAAACAGTATCTTTGAGTTTTTTCCCTAATAAACATACATATTTAGCCCTGACTTTCTTTTCTAAATAAGGAATGGATATGTTTTATCCTTCTCACCCATAGGATGTTAAGTTAAACTGTGCTGGGATCAGTGTTCATGATTGCCCATGACGACCCAATCTCAAGCAAAAGGGCACTCTCTGGATGAATATGCCAAAACGTTAGGGAAGGAGAAAGCACCACCACTTTACTCAAGACAGGCAACAATCCTGCTTTTCCACAGGACAAGGACTGGGGCTCGGATCTTAATTCAGACCTGTGAACGGAGGAAGGTTGTACCAGCAAGAACAGGCAGTGACCCCGAGATTCAGGGCATGGAGCAAGGATATTCCCATAAACTAAAAGAGAAGGAACAAAAGGACAATGTGCAAAAACTTCTTAAGGCCTTAGATCAGAGAGTACTCCTTGATGTTCAAAAGGCTTGATGTTCAAAATCAAATTCCTGACTCAGCTACTTAGTAACTATGTGACCTGAAGCAACTCTGAGCCTGTTCCTTCCTCTGTGTTAAGGGATGGGCTGGGGGGGGGGGGGGGGAGAGAATAATAACAAATAAGTATTTGGGGGGATTCTTATGGGACTATGATAATACATGTTGAGTGCTTGGTAAATGTAAGGGTACATTATTGTAACAATATATTCATTTAAACAAAATTTTACAGTCAAGCCATTTGGATGTTTTCAAGATTTATTTTGTTGGCGTTTTCCTTGGAAACTCTCTGGAAGCCAGCAAAAAATTTATTATCCAGGGAGAGACACTTTGTACATACCTTTAGGTTGTCTAATGGCTGGTGCTAAAAGAAACAGGCAATTATAATCAATTTACAGATTCCATCTAGAATACATATTATGCAATATCCACTTATGTCAATAAAAATAACTGGGTATAAAATATTATTCTTAAATTGCTTTAAGTGGAACTTCTAACTCATATTTCTAAAATCCACAGAAATACTCAAACCCACATTTGTGGAAGTCATAAGGGAACTTTTATATTCTACTTCTTTGTCTTTGCTCTCGAGTCTCAGGTCTTCCATGAGGCTATGAAAGCAAACTCTAGTTAAAAGCTCCACATCTTATAAGGACAGTAGAGAGGTCACCGAGCAACCAGTTAAGTGTCAGGAACTGGGTCTCAAAAATCTTCTCCTCAGTCCTTGACACGGGCTATCTTCACTCTAATTCTCAACAGTTACTGTATCTATACTCCATGGATTTTGCTACCTAATTTTCCAAAATCATGGTGAGGAGGAAAATGTTAAACTCCAGGCAGTTTGTCCCTGACTCATAAACTCTCACATAGGAACACCGCAGGGGGCAGGTAGAGTGCACTCATTCCATTCCCTCACTCACTACAGCCTTCTCTGCCTTCCTTGCTCCCTTCCACCCACTGAATTAATGCTCCTCCCATCCACTTTCCAAGTAGTATTTCCAGGGATGTCCTCAAATCCCAAATCTTTACACAAGATTTGGAATTTCACGTGATTCCAACGTAGGAAAAGGGCAGGAGTCCCCTGCCATTACTATGACAGATGACCCCCCCCCCTTCCCAGTTATTGACTTTGGTAATGAGAAAAGTAACCCCTCCCAATTTAAAAATCCTCTTCATTAATCAGTCAACAAATACTACCTCATTAGGTCACTACATCCTGGACTATTTTACATAATCCCCCTCTTCACCCCTCAGTCCTAAGCCCCTTCTTATCTGACCACCCATTAGAGAGAACTTCCCCAACAACCTGTGTGAAGTAGATTCCGTCCTGACTGGTCCACTACTCTATCACAGCACTGTTCAATTCTTTCTCAATCCTTATCTCAATATAATTGCTTAGTGCTAATGCTTTTTGTTTATAATCCCCCAAAATATTTTGAGCTCTACAGGGGCAGGATCTTTGTCCCAGTGCCTGACACACAGTCTGTGAAGAAAGGGGAAGGGTCAGATCTTTCACCCTACTTGTGAGCCAGGAAGGCAGCCTGCCACAGTTTCAGTGATGCCGGTTAGAAAACATGAGACTCTGGGTTAGAGATGAAGGACAATTTATTACTTACAGCAAGAGCAGAAGCCAGAATATTGACATTTTTGCACCAGTTCCCTGAACCCCAAGTCCTACAGGGTGACGCCAAAAGGACCAGGTCACACCTGCACACACAGTGAGTTTGGTACAAGAGAGATCCTGATTTTAAAGGAGTCCAAAAATTTTACAACGGCAGTAGGCATGCTGGCCCTTTGCTCCAGAGGGAGGCATGATCTCTATCTTCCACAGCCATTCACTACGGGAACATCCCTGAAAGGATGTTCTGGGACAAATGGCAGTCAGTGCCTCTCTTGTAGGACATGCAAAAGCACGATGACCCATGGAAAATTGTCTCCCAGCAAAGAGAGAATCAAAAATTACTGTTGATTGGAAATAACAAGTGTTGGCAAGGATGGGAAGGAAAGGGAACCCTTATGCACTGTTGGTGGGAATGTACCGGTGCAGACATTATAGAAAACAGTGTGGACGTTGCTCAAAAAATTAAAACTAGAAGTACCATATGATCCAGCAATTCCACTTCTAAGTATTTATCTGAAAAAAATAAAAACACTAATTTGAAAAGATATAGGCATCCCTATGTTCATTGCAGAATTATTTGCAACAGCCAAGATATGGAAACAACCTAAATGTCCATCAATGGATGAGTGGATAAAGACACACATACACACATACACACACATACACAATGAAATATATATATATATACACATATATATATATACACTCTCTATGTATATATATATATATACTCTTCCATTAAAAAGAATTAAATCTTACCATGTGCAACATGAATGGGCCATGGACCCTGAGGGTATTAATGCTAAGTGCAAGAAGTTAGAGAAAGACAAATGTTGTATGATTTCACTTACGCGTGGAATCTAGAAAACAAATGAACAAATAAAACAAAACAAAATTCATAGATACAGAGAACAGATTGGTAACTGCAAGAGGAGAGGGGGTTGGGGGGTGAGTAAAATGAGACAAGGGTATCAAAAGGTACAAACTTCCAGTTGTAAAACAAGTAAATTGTGGGGATGTAATATAGCATGATAACTATAGTTGGTAGCATTGTATTGAAAATCTGAAAGTTGCTAAATAAGTAAATCTTAAAAGTTCTCATCATAAGAAAAAAATAATTGTAACTTTGTATTGTGACAGATGGCCACTAGACTTATTGCGGTGATCACTTTGCAATGTATACAAATGTCAAATCATTATGTTGTACACCTGAAACTAATACAATGTTATATGTCAATTATACTTCAATAAAACAATGTTGCTGAATGAATAAATGAACCTGAGCAACAATCCAGCATAGATGGTGGAATAAGTTGAATTAAATTAAATAATAAAATAGGAAAGCTCCTTCTTTTGTTCCTAAAGAGACCTCTTATCCAGTGGTGTGGGGGCCAATGTTTCACAACCATCCGGGGACTTTGATTTGTAGTATTTTCCAATTTCCTTGACAAAAATATCCCCACCATGACCAAATACAAGCTACTGGTATCATTGAAGAGTTGGTAGGAGATGCACAGCAGGCCATCATTATATAGTGTTTCCACCATACATATACAAAACACACAAATCACCACAATAGGTGATTTTACTAATAGTAAAATGTAGCAAAATAATTAGGAAGCAATGAGTTTTGAGTGTATATTGGTTTTTAAAATTACTTAATTGTAAGTTTATATGGTTCCATTTTTAATAATGTCTGGGCTCAACAACTGGCTCATAAGAATTCTTGAAAACTTTTTTTTTTAAGATTTTATTTATTTGTCAAAGAGAGAACACGCTCACAAGCAGAAGGGGCAGCAGGCAGAGGGAGAAGCAGGCTCCCCACTGAGCAAGGAGCCTGCTGTGGGACTCAATCCCAGGACCCTGGGATCATGACCTGAGTCAAAGGCAGACACTTAACCAACTGAGCCACCCAAGCACCCCAAGAATTCTTAAAAACTTAACCATCAGCTATTTCCAGTGGCTAAAACCCAGCTTCAATGCACCACAGCCCTTACCATTGTTCTTTATTGCCCTCTACCTGTCTTTGAAGTCACTCTTGTTCCTCCAACCCCATTATGTACCTTATTTCCAAGATTACCTATTTCTCTCAAACTTGGCTTCTTACCCTACTCAAAGCTGAGCTCTGCCTCACTTCTTTCCATGACCCGCCCCCCACCAAGCGCTTTTCCTAAAAACCTTCAGGTATGTCCTGCCCACAGCCCCCCAGCACTTCTCCACCAAAACATACATGTCCCTGCCCAAGGAAGCACCTCAAGGAGGGATCCAGGCAATTCCAGTCTTCCTCAGTAGTCAAGGCCACAGCAAGGGAGATGGTAATGGATTCCCAAGTGATAGCTTTCAACACTTCTTGTGGAATCATTGTCTCACTTTTTGTTAGGCTCTATTACTTTTGATGCCGTATTTTAAGTACTTCATGTATTATAATAGGGATTTGTAAACAAATCTGAGGTGCTAATCTCCCTTCTTCTGTGAAAAAATGCATTAAGATTTCCAAATTTAGAAAGGAACTTTGAGAGTATACTCAAATAGTAGACTGCTCTATACACATGCTTCCATGGGGGAAGCATTCCAAAACCCCCAGGGGTATACCTGAAACCACGAATAGCCCTGAAGCCTATACATACTCTGTTTTTTCCTATACATACATACCCACGATAAAGTTTAATTTACAAATTAGGCACAGTAAAAGACTAACCACAATAATAATACAATAGAACAACTATAACAATATACTGTAATATATTGTTATGTGAATGTGGTCTCTCTCAAAATATCTTACTGTACTGTATCCACCCTTCTTATGATGAGGTAAGATGATAAAATGCCTATGTGATGAGATGAAGGGAGGTGAGTGACCCAGGCATTGTGACGTAGTGTTGGGCTACTATTGACTTTCTGATGTTTTGTCAGGAGGAGAATGAATCATCTGCTTCCCAACAGAGGTAGACCACTGGCACCTGAAACTATACAAAGTAAAACCCTGGATAAGGGGGGACTATTATATATTTATATGCTTCTTATTTTTTGAACTCTGTCCACCAGAGGGCACCAAAAATTTTTATATGTGAAATATACTCAATACAGAAATTAAGAGAAAACCTGTATCCTTACTTGCTGAGAAATTGGAAACTATTAGAGCCCTAGAGAGCAACATTACTTCAAGTTTATGTGGGGGAAAAAAAAAACTAGTTTATTTTATTTAAGACAAAAAAAAAAGCATGAATGTATGAGTGTTCCTATTTATTTCTAGAGAATTTCAATATTGTATCATCATAAGGCTGAAATTACATTTCTTACTTCAAAGCCTCAATATTAACTTTCATAGTAGTTGAATCTCCAGTTGGTTACTCATTGATCCATTTAACATATATTATTAGAAAACTCCTCATGTTCAAAACATTATGCTAGCAATTACCACTCCTGAGGCATAAATAAAAGAATACAAAAATGATTGCCTACCTGTATCAGCCAGGATTCTCCATGAAAACAGAACCAATTGTGCGTGCGTGTGTGTGTGTGTGTGTCTTTGTGTGTGTAAAGAGATCTATTTTAAGGAACTGACTCCTGCAATCATGGAGGTTGGCAGGTTGGAAATTCAGGAAGGAGTTGATGCCTTAGGCTCGAGGCAGAATTTCTTCTTCTTTTGGAAACCTCAGCTTTGCTCTGAGGGCCTTCAACTGACTGATGTGAGGCCCATCCACACTATCAAAGTTCATGCCCTTTGCTTGAAGTCAACTGATTGTAGTTGTTAACCACATTTACAAGTGTCTTCACAGCAACAGCTAGGTTAGAGTTTAACTAAGTAACTGGGGACTATAGCTTAGACAAGTTGACCCATAAAATTAACCATCACATTGCCCTAAAACCTTCCTCTTTTGAGATTATTTCCAAAGAAAAGCTTTTTTTCTAGAAAATCACTAAGCTCCATTGTGAGAAATGTACCCATATGCTTTAAGTTGATCGTAATATAGCTTTGGGAAATCAGCTCACCAGGATTCTTTCTAGTTCATATCATGACATATCACAATCCAATGTGAGTAGTGACAAAGGGGAGGGGAGGTTCTGTCTGAACAAGGAGCCTGATGGGGTACTCGATCCCAGGACCCTGGGATCATTACCTGAGCTGAAGGCAGACGCTTAACCGACTGAGCCACCCAGGCGTCCCTGAGACAATTTTTTCTTTTGTGTTTTTATGTAATTAGAACAATTATTGAAAGTTCAGGAGTACAGCTGGTCTCCATTTTGTACACCTCATGCTTAGTTCAGTGTTGGACCCATGAAAAGGGATGAATAAATATTTCTTACTTGATTGGTTTCCATTTCTGGAGTTGGGTGAGAGGGATGTCTCCTGTGAACACATTGATCTTAGTTGGGAATAGGAAATGCTTGAATTCTCCTCCAGCATACTCTCATAAACAAGGATTAGTCAGACTTACTAAGGGATTGAGCACAGTCACTTGAATAAAGTGCTGAAGACATTCTTTTTAATCACATTCACTTTTTTCCCTCAAACTCTCTTATATAGACTTCACGATATCCAAAAAAGGTAGATATGGTCTAATACCCCGACTGAAATGAGTATGGCAAAGGAAGCATTCTGGACAAGGACTGATTTCCAGGGTCTGTTCTTCTGGGCCCCAGGTGGAGATAAGTGTTTTCAGGTAGTGTCTTCCCAGTCCAGTCACCCACAGCAATAGGAGGAGCACACTTTAACTCAAGAACTTTGTGACAATAAAGGGATTAATTTAGAGGGAATGGATCTGCATTGTACAATAAAAATGATATTTATTTACTTCATTGATCAGGGCATCCCATTATATATGGACATGTGGCAGAGGAAAATGAATAAATCCTAAGGATCATGAAACACTCTGCTTTCTGAGTTGCTTCCTGTGGCTGACATCAGGAGGAACATGCCCCTACTCAGGATGGCCCCACTGGTGGCCCCAAAGCATCCTAGTCTGTTGGAGTCAAAGAATATTTATCACACACCTTCTATCATACCTGTCCATGCTTTTGTCTGCTGAGTTAATGAGACCTATTATGCGCAGGTCAAACCTCAGAAGCTATTAACATATGTTATTTGAAACTATCCAGTCTAATCCTCTTTGGTTTTCCCCTAGTTCTCTATGTCTACAATCACTCCATCTCTAAAAACACCCATGCAGCCTTCAAATATGGACTTCTGGATGACTTCCAAAGGGAAGTTTTCCATGACTCATCCACCATTAATAAATACTCCACCTAGATCAGTTTCCCCCGATGCGTGTTCTCTTAAAACCTTGTATTTCTCCTTCACATACCCCATCCCAAATGCAATTAAATACTTGTACAATTATTTGTTTAAAAAGACACTTATTTCACTTATTTTACTATATAGTTCACTAATAATAAGTATGATTATTATATACTGAATACAAATAATAAATGGCATATAGAGATATTCTAATATTAATTTCCAGTATTTTCCTCAATGCCTTTGGTGAAAATCTTTAGTCAAGGATGATAAAGAGAATCATCACTATTAAGGTTCAATCCAGGCCCTATTTCTCTTGTCTCCTGTTTATCCAATTTCTGCATCCCTTCTGCCAAAAGCCACATACTGTTTGTGGTTCTACAGGAATGATCCAGAGCTCACTTCCTTCAAGCAAAATTGTTATTCTTACTACCTGCTCATGGGCTTGCTCAATGTTCCATTTAATATCTGCTCTTAATAGTTATGCTGCAAAAGTGGGTGCTTTCGCTGCTCTCCACTCGATCTACAAAATGCCATCTGCTACTTGTCTCTGTTCTGAGTCCTCTGTGTCCCATGGGGAACATCCACACGATAGATCTATACTATGTTGAGGTGATGGTGAGGGCTTTATTTTTGTCACATTTGAAGAGGAAGAAAAGCTACCAAATGAGAACAGAGTTGAAGACCCCTCCTGGAAAGTAACAGGGATGCCATGCTTACAGCCCCTGAAATAGCATCAACTTTCCACCTAGAAGTTGCAGCTGAGGAGTATTTAACTCTATTGTGCTCGCTAGCCAGTGGGCAACATTAGCACGTGTTATATTTTTCAGTATCTCTATGGGCAATCTAGCAAATTATCAAAATAATTCTTCCTGAAATGCATATAAAAAATATATCAGTGGCAAATGCAGAATACCAGACATTTTGGAGGAAATTTTTCTTCCATGCTTGTCAATTTGATGTTTCTGCTTTCTCAGATTTTTCAGCCTAGGTATCTCAGCTCTTTTCTCAGGAGAAAAGAAACATTTCATATTTTCATAAATTATCTTTGTTGTATTCATGTAATAAAGACTAGAAGTGTTTCATCTCAATATATATAAGAGTTCACAATACTCTTTCATGTGAAGACACTCATACCATCACACTCTGAAGTGAACAGAATCATGGTCCACTCATGACAAATGTGCGTCTCTGCTCAATTATCTCTGGTGTATGGTTTGGCACCTTTTCTAACTTTGATCCATTAATTCAGTTACTACACAACCCCAGCTGGGTCAAAATCACAGAGTTCAATTTGACACAGATCAGTTATAGCTTCACTCTGTTTTATAACAAACGCTAAAATTTTCATCTCAACCAGTCCTCCTACAAATCCATGTTGAGGGTCATAGGTGAAATCAGACAAGATATTTATCACAACTAATTGAAAAACAACTCCAAATGCATGCCATGTCTGGGGTCAAAAGCACTAACTGCTACAGGAAAGATGACATGCCTTAATTGGTTTACAAATCTTATAGGCAGCAGTGATAAATGGAGCCTTTTTATGCCACTTACAATATCATGAATTTTCAGAAGATATACACAGGCTTTTGACTAAATGAGTTTAAATTGTCATTTAAATAATATCTTTCATGATGAGAATCATGCTGTATAATGTGCTGTAATTACAATTCATCATTCAAATACAGAAATTTAGTTCACTTGACACAACCTAATCAAGATCAATACTGCATTTTTTACTACCTTTATTTCCACCTTTGTCAAAACCAACAAGAGCAACAGTACCAGCACTCAAGGATTCAACAAACGTGTAGTCAGGATTTTGTCTCAGAGTAACTGACTACATTTCATGAATCACATTGCTTCTAAAAGTTTAAGTTTCTAACATAGCTACAATGTACTAAGTGCTATGGATGATAGGAAATGAATATCAGCCATGACCCATTGTATTGGTCAGAGTTCTCCAAACAAACAGAACTAGTAGAATATATGTGTATATATAAAGAGATCTACTTATGGCTCATATGACTATGGAGGCTGAGAATCCCCAAAATCTGCAGTTGGCAAGACCCTCAAGAGGGCCAATGGCATAAATTCCAGTCTGAGGGTTGGCAGCCTCCAGACCCGGGAAAAGCCAATGTTTGAGTTCATGTCTGAAGGTGGAAAAAGACCAACGTCTCAGCTTAAAGCAGTCAGGCCAAAGGAATTCCCTCCTATTTAATATTTTTGTTCTATTTAGGTCTTTAATTATTTGGAAGAGACCCACCCACATTTTAGAGTCTACTGATTCAGATGTTAATTTCATCCAGAAACACTGTCACAGACACAGCCCGAATAATGTTGCACCAAATGTAAGGCACCCCAGTAATCCAGTCAAGTTGACACATAACATTAACCATTTCACTCGTATACATAAAAAGCTGATTATGTAGGGAAGAAATAAGACAAACACAATAAGTAGTAGTAAACAATGACAAAATGACATCAGTGCTAAATCGAATGATAATGCCTATAATTCCTATAGAACTTCAGAAAGAAAATAATCAGAGAATTCTGATTAACTATATAATAAATATGTTTTCATTTGTCTACAAGTGATTAAGTCCAAAGAACTAAAGAGTAAATAAGGGCTGACTGTTCACCAACAAAAAGAAACAAAAAATAAAATGCCTAAAATAACTTAAAAATGAAAAAAACTAGCACAGACATGAGGGAGAAAAATAACAGACTGCTTCAGCATTTTCCTGTCTGAATCTTGGTAACATTTTATACCTCAGTGTGAAAGATTGCTTTAGCCGAGAGAAAAAGGCTTTGATGTCATACTCCCCTGACACTTGCCAGTCTTAAGTGTTTCAGCAAATAATTCAGCCTGCTGGGAATTCTTGCGTTATAATTTTTATATTCATAGCTTCTCAAAACTTCTTGGAGTTTTTCAGCAGAAGAGGAAAAGCAAGTGATGCCAAGTGAAACGATCTCTGAGAATACCAGATATTATTCACTGCCTTAATTTGCAACCCACTACCCACCAGATTCTATTCTTTCACGGGCAGTGTTTTTAATGGAAGAGGTACAAAGAATTACTCACCTTCGGTTCCCCAAAGATTATACAATGACAGAAGCAATTCCATTGGTTAACCTTAACAGCAGCAACCTTAACTGCTTAACAGCAGTTTTTACTGGGAACTAATAATAGAAATTATACAAAAGTTTGACAATATCTCTGTTTCTTGAGGATATGAATCCCAAACATCCTCAGAGTTCTTGAAATGTCTAGAGCTGAAAACCAATTACCTTCCTTCAGTTTTTTTCTATTATATTGATTATATTGAAACACAATAGTTGTTTCCTGTTATTACACTTCAGTAATTCTAGATCAGCTCTCCAATCTGACATATCCACAGTTTCCAGCCAGGTTTGATAACCTAGCACAGGCTAACTGAATGCTCCCTTTCTGCCAACAAGAACAGCAAAATTTACTCCATTTTTCTTGATTCTGTCAGTTCTCTTATGACAATGATTTTTTGAATGGTCACTCCTTTCACTGGGATCTGACAGACTGAAGCTGTTCTTTCTCTTGAAATTTTCCTATCATTCTAGAGCAGCCTCTCTCAACCATGAGAAGACTAGACACAAGCAAATAGAAGTGAGCATCCTTATCTCCCATGACAATACTTGGCATGTAGGAGATCCTGGAGTTCCCATGGCCCAAATGGGTTCCCTGGAAGCCGTGGTGTTGAGAAATCTGAAGGATCCAGTACTGGGAGAGATAAACCACAGAACCCAGGAAAGCCCACATAAATGGAAGGGACTACAAATGTCAAGAGGAGATCCAAGCAGGAAACCCAAGTAGACTAGGTGAAATTTACCCACACCCTTGTGGATACCAGCTAATGAAAACCAGGCACTGAGAAAGCTAATCACTCAACCGAGACCAAGAATAGAGAAGGCAGCCCAAGGCCAGAAGACTACTTCCACACTGCATTAAACAATTCAATCTTCTCTCAGAACAAATATGCCATTTGGAGAAAAAGAGAGAAAAAGGAAATCTCATGAAAGGTGGGGAGAAAGAGTTCTAACAAGGAGATTACACTTTGAACTGATGAACCATTTTATTCTACTATTCCCTCTAAAAACCAATCACAAAAAAGAAATCAATCACAAAAAAACACTTGTTAAACCAGAAGAGGTTGAGTTACCTCCAATAGGCAATTTAAGTGTTTCCTATCACACTCATGCTCCCAGTAGCTACAGAACTGGGGTATCCAGAGCTAGATAAGATCAATTATAGCAAATAAAAGAAGCAGTATATTTTGTGCCAATTTGTATTGTAGTGTAAACTTTAACCCCAAAATACAGAAATAAATAAGATGAAGTTCATGTCTTCCTTAAACTCACACTCTATATGGGGAAAATGCCACAAAAAACAGAGTGTGGTCCTCCAAAACTGCTAGAACTCATAAAGGAATTCGGTAAAGTGGCAGGATATAAAATCAATGCACAGAAATCAGTTGCATTTCTATGCACCAACAACACAGAAGAAAGAGAAATTAAGGAGTCAATCCCATTTACAACTGCACCAAAAACCATAAGATACCTAGGAATAAATCAAACCAAAGAGGCAAAGGATCTGTACTCAGAAAACTATAGAATACTCAGGAAAGAAATTGAGGAAGACACAAAGAAATGGAAAAACGCTCCATGCTCATGGATTGGAAGAACAAATATTGTGAAAATGTCTATGCTACCTAGAGCAATTGACACATTCAATGCAATCCCTATCAAAATACCATCCACTTTTTTCAAAGAAATGGAACAAATAATCCTAAAGTTTGTATGGAACCAGAAAAGACCCCAATAGCCAGAGGAATGTTGAAAAAGAAAAGCAAAGCTGGTGGCATCACAATTCCGGACTTCAAGCTCTATTAAAAAGCTGGCATCATCAAGACAGTATGGTACTGCACAAAAACAGACACATAGATCAATGGAACAGAATACAGAGCCCAGAAATGGACCCTCAACTCTATGGTCAACTAATCTTCAACAAAGCAGGAAAGAATGGCCAGTGGAAAAAAGACAGTCTCTTCAAAAAATGGTGTTGGGAAAATTGGACAGCCACATGCAGAAGAATGAAACTGGACCATTTCCTTACACCACACACAAAAACAGACTCAAAATGGATGAAAGACCTCAATGTGAGACAGGAATCCATCAAAATCCTTGAGAAGAACACAGGCAGCAACCTCTTCGACCTCAGCCGCAGCAACTTCTTCCTAGAAACACCGCCGAAGGCAAGGGAAGCAAGGGCAAAAATGAACTATTGGGACTTCATCAAGATAAAAAGCTTTTGCACGGCAAAGGAAACAGTCAACAAAACCAAAAGACAACCGACAGAATGGGAGAAGATATTTGCAAATAACATATCAGATAAAGGCCTAGTATCCAAAATCTATAAAGAACTTATCCAACTCAACACCCAAAGAACAAATAATCCAATCAAGAAATGGGCAGAAGACAGGAACAGACATTTCTGCAAAGAAGACATCCAAATGGCCAACAGACAAACGAAAAAGCATTCAACATCACTCAGCATCAGGGAAATCCAAATCAAAACCTCAATGAGATACCACCTCACACCAGTCAGAAGGGCTAAAATTAACAAGTCAGGAAACGACAGATGTTGGCGAGGATGCGGAGAAAGGGGAACCCTCCTACACTGTTGGTGGGAATGCAAGCTGGTGCAGCCACTCTGGAAAACAGTATGGACGTTCCTCAAAAAGTTGAAAATAGAGCTACCCTACGACCCAGCAATTGCACTACTGGGTATTTGCCCCAAAGATACAAATGTAGGGATCCAAAGGGGCACATGCACCCCAATGTTTATAGCAGCAATGTCCACATTAGCCAAACCATGGAAAGAGCCTAGATGTCCATCAACAGATGAATGGATAAAGAAGATGTGTTATATGTACACAATGGAATACTATGCAGCCATCAAAAATATGAAATCTTGCCATTTGCAACAACATGGATGGAACTAGAGTGTATTGTGCTAAGCCAAATAAGTCAATCAGAGAAAGACAAGTATCATATGATCTCACTGATATGAGGAGTTTGAGAAAAAAGACAGAGGATCATAGGGGAAGGGAGGGAAAAATGAAACAAGACGAAACCAGACAGGGAGACAAACCATAAGAGACTCTTAATCTCAGGAAACAAACAGGGTTGCTGGAGTGGAATGGGGTGGGAGGGATGGGGTGGCTGGGGGATGGACATTGGGGAGGGTAAGTACTATGGTGAGCGCTGTGAATTGTCTAAGACTGATAAATCACAGACCTGTACCTCTGAAACAAATAATATATGTTAATAAAAAATTTTTTAAAAAAAGAAGGCATAGGGGCACCTGGGTGGCTCAGTCGTTAAGTGTCTGCCTTCGGCTCAGGTCATGATCCCGGCGTCCTGGGATCGAGCCCCACATCGGGCTCCCTGCTCAGCGGGAAGCCTGCTTCTCCCTCTCCCACTCCCCCTGCTTGTGTTCCTGTCTCTGTCAAATAAAAATAAATAAAATCTTTAAAAAAAAAAAAAAAAAAGAAGGCATAAAGATTTTAGAATAAATTATATTGTATAAATAAGAGCTCAAATAATTTAGATTGTTGAAGGTTTTATCAAAATGAAACTTTTTATTTCTTTAAAAAAAAAGAGAGCCAGAGTCCTGATACCTGGTCCCTTGATGCAGCTGTTCCTGAAGCCTCTTTCTGAGTCTCAGAAAAGACCTAACCCAAGTCCCCTTTGAGGCTTAAGCAGTTTGAGAGGAGTTTCTACCATCTACATTTGATAGAATCCTATCAGTTCTCTTTTCTAACAATTCTGCTGATGAGCAAACACTGTCTTCAGGAGAAGGCTCTGTCCAGAGTCACAGAGTCCATCAGAACAGACAAGGTGAGACAGCTCACAGGTTCAGTTGGCCACACTCGGGCTCCTACCTTACAATTATAAGAACAGTGACAAGCTTCCTTGTTTTGGGGATTGCAGGGCCTTCTCCATCTGGGGTCTCCCACTGCCCATGACAGTTGTCCTCTCCCTGCGTGGGCATGGGGACATTGTTGTGCTCTGCTTCCAAACCTCCCCAGGGGACACAGCAGGGACCATGAGTTGAGGGCCCTTCGTTGTCCGCTGACCCATCCTGCCCACAGTGGGCACCTCCTGGGAGCAGGGCCTGGGTTTGGGGACCCCGAGTTCCTGCGTGTGCAGGGGCACCTCCCTCCCGGGTCAGCTTCTGGGAGGTACCACCCCCACCCTGGGGAAGAAGGAGGCTTCAGTGGCAAGACCCAGGCCTTTGTGGCCCCAGCAATGACTCTCTGCATTTCTCACCAAGACTTCCCCCTGGGCCTTGTAATCCCAGACCTGAGGTCATGCCTATCCTGAGGGTCGGGGGCCTGAGGCGCGAAGGGGCTGCCTGGAAGGAGCTGCACAGACATGGCTGCCCGTGCCCCCACAATCTCCTCCCTGGGCACCCCTGCCAGGGCCAGGAGGGAAGAGGGAAGTTGGTCCTGACTGGCACCCCCATCTTCAGACTTCCAAAAATATTATCCAGCCCTGAAGGACAGGGGCCTCATTCAGCAGATCCATGGATTGGTCGTGTCCTCCATGAGGCACTTTTGTGCTCTGCTCCCCACACCAGCCTCTGGTCAGCGACCTTGGCAAATACTCACAGGTGCAATTTTATCATTAGTTTCAAAGGTGGCCCATTTGGGGCTGGTTTTCTTATTTGAATTTTCTTTCCTGTCCCCGCTGCTGATGAAATTTCCACCCACAGGCCCTCCTTCAGAGGCACAGGCTGTAGGAGGGCCCCAAGGGGAAACAGGCCGGGTCACTGGGTCACCCTATAGCGGAGTCACCCTATTGCAGGAACACTTGGATTCAACAGGGACAGGCTGGCCCCACAGAGTCCATGAAATTGTGAGACCCTGCCACTTCTGGTTGATTTCTCCTGAGTTGTTAGCATTGGAATCCTGCTCTCTTAGGTAATACCTTTGGGACACCCTCGGTCTCAGACCCACAGGGACCTGCCAGCCCACAGTGACCACACAGAGGAGGCAGGGAGCCTCAGAGGAGGGAGAACCTGGGACCTTTGCAGACAGGACCAGAGTCCCTGCAGCAGAGGGAAATTTCAGATCAGGAGAATGGGCCTTGCCCGGGAAGGAAGCCTTAACACTCTGCCATGATTCTCTTGTGGGCACAGAGGGATGAGACCTGGCCCTGCCTTGAGCCCCTAGGTTTGCTGTAGGGCCAGGTGGGCCTGGAGTGGCTGAGCTCTGGGCTGGGATCAGCCCTTCCCACCTCCCCTAGTGCTTGTGGGATTGAGACAGCTTTCTACTTCACAACAAAGTCAGGGAGAACTGCTTTCTGGAACCTGGCTGGCCTCCCATCCCCCCGGCCCAACTGCTCTGCCCTGCTTGCCGGGCACCGGCTGACCTCATAGGTGGAACTCTCCACAGGGTTCTGAGTGGTCAGTTGCGGCCACAGGACTCTGGCGCTCGGAGACAGAGCTGTGGAGCCCGACGCAGCCATGGAGGGCCCCCCCTCGGCCGCCGGATCCACTTGCCAGCTGGTGTTGGAGCACCTGTGGGGGGCGCTGCTGCTGATTTCTGGAAGCTGGGGACACAGCCCGAGTCTCCCCGTGTTGCCCTGGGCGGTGCTGCTATGGACTGTGCTGCTGGTTCTCCTCGTGAAGAGACGACTCACTCGAAGAAGCGCGAAGGCGCTGGGCCACAGGGGCTCTGCCCGCCACGAAGTGTGTGGAGCCCGCCGTGAGGAGAGTGGCCCAACCCCACAAGCCGAGGCCGCCCTCAGGCCGCCCGCGGTGGTGGCCAGTCCTCCTTCGTTACGAGCCCTGTGCTTGTCGGCAATGAGCACAGACCTGAGCAGGCTGGTGCTTAGGGACACTGTCAACTTTCTGAGGAAGGCACTGAAGAGCCAGCCTCCCGACCTGCCCCAGGTCCCTGGGGAAAAACCCATCCTCAGAACATCGGAGAAGGATGGAGAACAGCTTCTGAGGAAAAGAACGAAGGATCCGAGTGAAAACACTCCTTTTCCAGAAGGACCCGAACCGCTCAACCAAGAAGTTTCGACATGGAGGCAGAAAGGGCAGGAGAAGGAGGGGGAAGAAAGGCTGGAGCCGTCGAAGGCATGCATGGAGCCGGTCCCGAAAGATCAAGCCAGCCAGTCCGCGTCCAGGGCCAGACCCGGGCTGCAGGCCGTCCCCCCGCCTGACCTCCCTGCAGAGCACGCCGGTGCCGGGACCCGGGGAGTCCAGCCAAAGAGGGGAGCAGGAAGTGGCCATCAGCCCGCCCATCGGGCAGCAGTGGATCTGAAGGGCGTCCCTGAGGATGCTGGCTGCCCTGGGTCCCCTCCAAGTCCCGAAGGGGAACAGCAACACAGAGCCAGACGACTGTGGGCAGAAAGGCGAGAGATGGCGGAGCTGACACGACAAATCCACAGCCTGCACACCCAGGAAGCCTCTTTGCAGAAGGAAACCTCACAGCTGACGCTGAACCTTCAGAACCCCCTGGATGAACAGGACCAATGCATCCTGCAACTTCACCGAAAAGTGTTTCAAGCGGAAGCTCAGTGCTTGGAAATGAAGAAGAAACTGGCCAGCGTGTACAGAGAAATGAACTTCACGTGCCAGATTCGCAACCTCTACAAGAAGATGGCCCAAGACCTGGGCAAGGAGCTGGAGAGAACCACCTCCTACTATCGCAAGCTGGTCCTCTTCCATCAGGGCAGAGCCACAAAGAGCTGGGTGGGAGCTGCGCCCAGAGAGAGGGAGTTCCAGGAGCTAAGGGAAGAGAATGATCGCTTGAGGCGGATGCTAGCCGGTGTGGAGTCCAGCTGCCGGCCTGTCCCGAGGGACCCTCTTGGTCCTGCTGCTCCGCCCACAGCCCACGCAGGCTGGGAAGTGTCAGGGGGTCCCCGGGGTCATCGGGCCCCCAGGGGGGAGGGAAGGCCCACCGTGAGGGCCCCGGGACCTGGAGTCGCCTGCAAGGGTGACCGGGCTCAGGGCAGCTGGGCTCTGAGCCGCCACAGCCCGGCTCAGCATCTGCGCGCAGCTCCGTGAAGAACGTCTGATGGCTCTCTCTCTAGTGAAATGGCTCCTATTTCGGAACTGACGCCACAGTGACTCTCCGCAGGATAGCGGTGTAACCCCATCGCGGACTGTGTAACTAGAGCTTCGTCCACATTGTCATGAAGACATAGCTTCCCCGCCGGACGCTTTAGAACTCTCTGCTGTAGGTATGGTGTTCCGATTTAAATTAATGCCACTGGGACTGAAGACATCCTCTATCGTGGACATGGATAGAGACTTTCAAACAAGACCATTTCTGTGCTCTAGGACTAGGGTTTACAGTTCCGCCGAAATAACTCAGTATTTGGGTGAATAAAATGTGATTGCCTTAAAAAGAGAGAGAGAGAGAAAAACTTAAACAAAACATCCCACTCAAACTGTATAAAATAGTTAGTGTAGTCCTAAATTAAATTTTAGTCCTAACTCATATTTTAGTCCTAAATTCAAATTTTAGTCGTAAATCCAAATTTTAGTTCTAAATTCATGTTTTAGTCCTGAATTCATATTTTAGTCCAAAATTCATTGCATTAGTCTAGTCTTAAATGTATAGATAGGAAAACTTAGGAATTTGCAACCATTTCTTCCTTGTTCTGCAATTTTTTTTTCTTCTTAATCTTTGTTGTTCTGTTTAAAATACTGTTTGTTGTTTAACATTGATGAATTTTATGCAGTCGAAATACGCAGTTTTCTCCCGATGACAAGCATACACTCCCATGCACGTGGACGCGTGCACACGCACACACCCCAGGATGCAGAATCTAGACTACTGTAGTTGTTTTGTGAGTACCCGAAAATGTAAAAATAGAATTGAGAATTTAAAAAATTGCTTGTAGATAAATAAATTACTGAAAAGAAAAAACGTGTGTGTGCAATGTGTAAAGAGAGGACAGGCTCCTTGATCTTCTGCACCGAGGACAGAGTGCCTGATGGACCAGGGAAGATCCCAGGCAGGAGCGCTTCTCCCACCTGGTGCGGAGGAGGAGGCCAGGGGACAGTCCCCAGCTGCAGCAGGGAGGAGGGCAGGACCAAGGAGGGGGCTCCCAGCCTCCATCCACAGGGGCAGGCGGTCCCACCCCGGGCCTGGAGGGAAGACAGGGAAGTGGCATCTGCTGAGCCCAGTGGGGGGGGCTGTCCCACTGCAAAGTGCCCCCCTCTGCCACCCGGGCCTCCATGGACTGCTGGTGCAGGGCAGCCCCCAGAGGGCCTGGACAGCAGGCAGGCGAGTAAGCCTTGGGCACAGAGCAGGCACAAAGGGGTTCGGGAGCAATTTGGAGAAGGACACGCACTCGTGACTCTATTTGATCCAAAGTGTGCCTGTGTGTGTTATTTGCCTTCATTCCCACCCACATATGTAGTGAGTATCTCTGTAGCTTCTAAGATGTCTTTGGTGCTGTTCTGGTTGGTGGGGTGCAGTGATGTCAAAAACAACCCAGTGAGGCCTGTGGACCCCCAGAGCTTCCGTCCTAGTGAGGGGCAAGGCCAGGGAATCAAGAACAAGAACAAGGGGACAAGGAGTAGCAATCTCTGCTCTGCAGAGATTTCGAATAGGGTGACGGCTACCGGGGTCAGAGGCCACTCCCAGAGGGGACGTTCAGGCTGAGATGAAGGTCAGAGGAGGAAGCCTGGGAGGGCAGGGGGACAGAATGTTCCAGGCCGGGAGCACAGGAGTATAAAGGCCGAGGCAGGGCTGTGCTGCCGGGGCTGGGGAAACAGGGCACAGGTGACAGGGACGGGGGCGGGCAGCAGGGCCCCTGCACAGAGCTCTCCCTCGTGCAGGGTAGAGACACCCGGGGCGGGTGTAGACCTGGAGACAGGGGGTGGTGGCTGGGCACGGGTGTGATGTGTGTTCTGCACAGATCTGCGTGGCTTTGGGGACAAGGGAACGAGGGGAGGGGGAGACGGGGCTGGATTCGGGGAGAGGGCTCACGGGGTCTGCATGGAGCACTGGGGGCTGGCACTGGGGTGGTCATCATGGAGATGGAGGGGGAGGACAGATCGGGGCTGTGTTTGGGCAGTTGGGGGGTCAGAGGAGAGGCAGGAAGAAAGACTCCCACCTTCTGTAAGATCGCTGTGTGTTGTCTGGGCGTCCTCAAGGAACCCTTAGAAAAATCTCTGCGTGGGGCCCTGGGGAGCCCGCTTTCTGAGGAGTGCGGCGTGGAGTAGGCCTGTCCATTTGGGCTCCCGCCAGGTTTCCACCGTCCCTGAAGGCCCTCGTGAGCAGGTGGTCTCACCTCCCAGCTGCTCCCACGACAGGGACCCCAAGGGCAGCTTCGGGAGGGGCTGGAGTGCAGGGGGAGGATTTCCAAGGGGACGCACGTCCTACCGGACGGTGCCAACGCTGCTACCAGTGGGAACCACGACAAATACGACGTGTCCTCCCACAGAGTCACAGGCAGCAGGAGAGAGAGGCTCGGGGACTGGAAGTGCTCCTGAAGGTGGCATGTGCCCTCACTGCTGGGCCACCCCGCCTCTCTAACTGTCCCTGCTGCAGGCTGGGGTGGGGTGGCAGGGCAGGGGGCCTCTCCGGACGAGGAGGCCTCTGAGCTGAATACTGAGAGCTGAGGAGGAGTCCCCGATGGGGCTTTCACAGTTTAAAGAGCACAGGAATCCTTGGAGACCTCGTCACAGAACGATTCCGACTCCTCAGGATGTGGAGCTGAAGCTCAGCACGGCCTCCATGTGAGCTCTGTGTTGGGACCAGACATGGAGTAGCAAGGGTCCTTAGATGATGATCGGAGAGGAGTGGGGGAAGTTGGTTGATACAGGGGATTTTCTGGCGGAAGGCCCAGCACAGGCCAAACACAGGGCCGAAAACAGTCTAGTCTCAGGGAGCAAGGCAAGTTTGTGCAGTTAGCTTTCTGGAGTCCAGTGCCGATTGGCTCATAAGGGAATTCTACCAAACATTTAAAGAAGAATTAATACCTATTTTTCTGAAGTGGTTTCAAAAAATAGAAATGGAAGGAAAACTTCCAAACTCATTCTATAAGGCCAGCATTACCTTGATCCCCAAATCAGACAAAGACCCCAACGAAAACAATTTCGGACCAATATCCCTGATGAAAATGGATGCAAGACTGTTGAATCACAGATCTGAACCTCTGAAACAAATAATGCAATATATCTTAAGAAAGAAAAAAGAAGAAGAAGATAGCAGGAGGGGAAGAATGAAAGGGGGCAAATCGGAGGGGGAGACGAACCATGAGAGACGATGGACTCTGAAAAACAAACTGAGGGTTCTAGAGGGGAGGGGGGTGGGAGGATGGGTTAGCCTGGTGATGGGTATTGAGGAGGGCACGTACTGAATGGAGCACTGGGTGTTATGCACAAACAATGAATCATGGAACACTGTATCTAAAACTAAGGATGAAATGTATGGGGATTAACATAACAATAAAAAATCAAAAAACATAAAAAAAATAAAAAAATAATTCCTAAAAAAAAAAATAAAGTGATCACTATGATTTTTTAAAAAATCAGTTGCATTTCTATACACTAACAATGAGACAGAAGAAAGAGAAATTAAGGAATTGATCCCATTTACAGTTGCACCAAAACCCATAAGACACCTAGGAATAAACCTAACCAAAGAGGAAAAGGATCTATACTCGAAAAACTAAAGAACACTTATGAAAGAAATTGAGGAAGACACAAAGAAATGGAAAAATATTACATGTTCACGGATTTGAAGAAGAAATATTAGTTAAAATGTCTTACGCTACCCAGAGCAATCTACACATTCAATGCAATCTCTATCAAAATGCCATTGACATTTTTCACAGAGCTGGAGCAAATAATCCCAAAATTTGTATGGACCAGAAAAGATCCAGAATAGCCAGAGGAATGTTGAAAAAGCAAACGAAAGCTGGTGGCATCACGATTCTGGACTTCAAGCTCTATTACAAAGCTGCAATCATCAAGACAGCATGGTACTGACACAAAAACAGACAGACATCAATGGAACAGTATAGAGAACCCAGAAATGGACCCTCAACTCTATTGTCAACTACTTTTCGACAAAGCAGGAAAGAAAATCCAAAAGAAAAAAAGTCTCTTCACCAAATGACGTTGGGATAATTGGACAGCCACATGTAGAAGAATGACACTGGACCATCTCCTTACACCATACACAAAGATAAACTCAAAATGGACGAGAGAACTAAATGTGAGACAGGATTCCATCAAAATCTTAGAGGAGAACACAGCAACAATCTCTTAGACCTCGGCTGCAGCGACTCTTGCTAGACACATCTCCAAAGGCAGGGAAACAAAAGCAAAAACGAACTATTGGGACTTCATCAAGATAAAAAGCTTTTGCACGGCAAAGGAAACAGTCAGCAAAACCAAAGGGCAACCTATGGGATGGAAGGAGATATTTGCAAATAACTTATCAGATAAAGGGCTAATGTCCAAAATCTATAAAGAACTTATCAAACTCAGCACCCAAAACACCAAATAATCCAGTGAAGAAATCAACAGGAGACATGAATAGACATTTCTCGAAGGAAGACATACAAATGGCCAACAGACACATGAAAAAATGCTCCACATCAGTCAGAATCAGGGAAATCCAAATCAAAACCTCAATGAGATACCACCTCACACCAGTCAGAATGGCTAAAATTAACAAGTCAGGAAATGGCAGATGTTGGCAAGGATGCAGAGAAAGGGGAACCCTCCTACACTGTTGGTGGGAATGCAAGCTGGTGCGGCCAATCTGGAAAGCAGTATGGAGGTTCCTTAAAAAGTTAAAAATAGAGCTACCCTCTGACTCAGCAATTGCATTACTAGGTATTTACCCCAAAGATACAAATATAGTGATCCGAAGGGGCACATACACCCCAATCTTTATTGCAGCAATGCCCACAATAGCCAAACTGTGGAAAGAGCCCAAATGGCCCACGACAGATGAATGGATAAAGAAGATGTGGTATCTGTACAGCATGGAATATCACTCAGCCATCAAAAAGGATGATAGCTGACCATTTACATCACCGGGGATGGAGCTGGAGGGTATTATGCTAAGCGAAATAAGTCAGTGAGAGAAAGACAATTATCGTATGGTTTCACTCATATGTGGAATATAAGAAACAGCACAGAGGACCATAGGGGAAGGGAGAGAAAACTGAATGGGAAGTCACAGAGAAGAAGAAAAACCATCACAGACTCTTAACTATAGGAAATAAACTGAGGGTTGCTGGAGGTGGATGGAGTGACGGGGTAAATGGGGGATGGGCATTAAGTAGGGCATGCGATGTTATGAGCACTGGGTGTTATATGAAACTGATGAATTATTGAGCTCTACATCTGAAACTAATGTTGTACTATAGGTTGGCTAATTAAATTTACATTAAAAAAGGAAAAAACAAAGTAAAATAATTTAAATAAATCAATTATCAATGAAAATATCAAGTATTCAGAAATTTGCCCAAAAATATGCAAAACCTCTATAGGATAGACCAATGGAAAACACTAAAAAGTTCAGAAAGACAACACACCATACATGGCTATTAATTCACATCAGAAGACGCAGAAAAACGGAGGGTATGGAATTTAAAATACAGTCACCTTTCCATGTAAAAACAAATGCAACTGGTCCCTGCCACAAAAACCCCATCAAGGTTTCCAAATTATCCAGAGGTTACCTTCCCGATCTCTGGCCATTCTTGGTTTTGTTTGTTGGCTTGCTTGTTTGGTTGGTTGATCCTCTAGTTATAAAAACAGGTTCGGTTGTCGAGAGGACAGAAGATAAAGAACAAGCTAACTTAATATCTGCCCTCTTGGCTGGTGTGCTTTGGAAAGTGAATGTGTGATGGACGAGAGCTGAAGTCACTGACAATGCCTCATCCATTCCGCCCTTAGCAAGCCCCATCATGATGGAGTTCAAGCCATCTCGGGATGTCCTCTTATCCTTGAATTGAAATAGTTCTGGAGGCTGCAAGTCGAGATCAAAGTGTGGTGTCGTCAGGGTTGGTTCCTCCTGAGGGCCGTGAGGGAGAATCTGTTCCACTGTCTCTCCCAACTTCTGGGGGTTTGGTGGCAATCTTTGGCATCTATTGGCTTGTAGAAGCATCACCCCAGTCTCTGCCTGTATCCTCACATGGCGCTCTCCCTGTGTGTGCTTCAAATCATTCTGGTTTTCAAAAGATACCTAATGATCTAGAGAAGTTTTATTATATATAATATATGTATATAATATACATGACATATTACATTAAATTTAAAAATAGGCATACAAAACAGTTGTATGATCCCAATTTTATAAAAATAACAATGCATGCATTTTTAAAAGATTAAAATGCAACAAAAACAGTGCTCATACATGATTCTTTTACATTTATGTTTTCTAAATTTTTCACTGAGAGCAAATACTACTCTTACAGTATGACACGTAAACAAATGTAATCAATGAATAAAGTGTGGATAGAGATCCTTTAAGTAAGAGGCTCTGGTACGTGTGAGAGATACAAAGAGATTTCCACTTCATAACAACAACCACACAATGAGCACTTGTTATGCACCATGTGACGCTCTAAGAGCTCTCTTTGTGTAAGTCACAAAAGCCATATGAGGCCAATACTTTTTTAGGCCCATTTCACAGATGAGGAAAGAGCTGGATAGTCAGCAGATCCAGGCTGGTTCAAGGATCAAGGTAACATAATGTGTCTACTTGCTCACTTGTCTGTTTGAATTTGGTTTTTCAAACACAGGTTGCTGCCAGCACAACTACATTCATTTTGTTTGGTAATGGGGCAGAGGAAGAAACTAGTGGGTCAGTATCGTTATGTGTTAGTTTCCACGGGATCCAATAAGTACTTTGTTTGCATTTTTCACTTTTAACCTTAAAAAGCATTTTGTTTACTACTGCCCTGCTACTGTTTCACCCTAAAAACCACAGCGGGCACAATCAAGCAGGGGTTTCAACTCCACTCCACTCTATGGCCTCCCCAGCCCTTCCGGTGAAAGGAATCAGCAGGGTGGGAGAACGAACTGGCTCTAGTCCCGGCACGGGTGGTCCCATCCCACCGTGGTCCAGCCGGGAGACCTTCTATATTTGCTCCATCTACAAAGTGAGCTATCTGGGTAGATTTCCACCAGCTCCTTTCGGAAAGCCACAGCTGGTGGGTGGTGGAGCTGAGCTCAACCTCTAGGTCTCCACTTTAAATCAGACTAATATTTAAGGTTGTTCTTCCTTCTGTGAAGGACAAGGTCACAGTATTTCTCCTCACGTTGTCTTATAACAAGCTCTGTTCACCAGTTAGGATTTCTAAATCAGCTGTCGTTTTGTTCACTCCTTGATGTGTCACATAAAGAGCCAACTGATGGCTTGGTGTCTGTGTGCATCTGCACCATTTGGAGGAATCATGGGTTTTGGAACACTCTGCAGATACCCAATGCGGCCACCTCTCCTCCCAGATTTCTTTATCATCTTTATTTTTATTTTATTTTATCTTATTTTATTTTATTTTATTTTATTATGTTATGTTAGTCACCATACTTCATTAGTTTTTGATGTAGTGTTCCACAATTCATTGTTTTCATATAACACCCCGTGCTCCATGCAGTACGTGTCCTCCTTCATAGCCATCACCAGGCTAACCCATCCCCCCACGCCCCTCCCCTCTAAAACCCTCAGCTTGTTTCGCAGAGTCCACGGTCTCTCATGGTTCAACTCCCCCTCCGATCTCCCCCGCTTTATTTTTCCATTCCTCCTCCTAATGTCCTCCATGCTATTCCTTATGTTCCACAAATAAGTGAAACCATGTGATAATTGACTTTCTCTGCTTGACTTATTCCACTCAGCATATTCTCCTCCAGCCCCATCCATGTTGATGCAAATGGTGGGTATTCATCCTTTCTGATGGATGAGTAATATTCCATTGTATATATGGACCACATCTTCTTTAGCCATTCATCTGTTGAAAGGCATCTCAGCTCTCTCCACAGTTTGGCTATTGTGGACATTGCTGCTATGAACATTGGGGTGCATATGGCCCTTCTTTTCACTACATCTGTGTCTTTGGGGTTAATACCCAGTAGTGCAATTGCTGGGTCATAGGGTAGCTGTATTTTTAACTTTTTGAGGAACCTCCACACTGTTTTCCAAAGTGGCTGTACCAACTCATATTCCCACCAACAGTGGAAGAGGGTTCCCCTCTCTCCACATCCTCTCCAACATTTGTTGTTTCTTGCCTTGTCAATTCTTGCCATTCTAACTGGTGTAAGGTGGTATCTCAATGTGGTATTGACTTGAATTTCCTTGATGGCTAATGATGTTGAACATTTTTTCATGTGTCTGTTAGCCATTCCTATGTCTTCTTTGGATATATTTCTATATATAGTGTAGATATAGAGATACATATGGTATTTCTGTATACCAGTGACAAAGAGTTTCAAAATGAAATTTAAATAAATTATCAATACCATTTACATCAACGTGGACGCAACTAGAGGGTATTATGCTGAATGAAATAAGTCAGTCAGAGAAAGACAATTATCATATGGTTTCAGTCATATGTGGAATATAAGAAACAGTGCAGAGGATCATAAAAGGGAGGGAAAACTGAAAGGAAAGAAATCAGAGAGGGAGACAAACCCAGAGACGCTTAACTATAGGAAACAAACTGAGGGATCCTGGAGGGGATGTGGGGTTGGGGGTTAGATAAATGGGTGATGGGCATTAAGGAGGGCACCTGATGTGATGAGCGCTGGGTGTTATATGCAACTAATGATAGCTGAACTCTACATCTGAAACTAATGATGTACTCTATGTTTGCTAATTGAGTTAAAATTAAAAAAAACATTAAAAAGAACCTGGCTGGCCTCCCCTCCCTCCGGCCCAACTGCTCTGCCCTGCTTGCCGGGCACCGGCTGACCTCATAGGTGGAACTCTCCACAGGGTTCTGAGTGGTCAGTTGCGGCCACAGGACTCTGGCGCTCGGAGACAGAGCTGTGGAGCCCGACGCAGCCATGGAGGGCCCCCCCTCGGCCGCCGGATCCACTTGCCAGCTGGTGTTGGAGCACCTGTGGGGGGCGCTGCTGCTGATTTCTGGAAGCTGGGGACACAGCCCGAGTCTCCCCGTGTTGCCCTGGGTGGTGCTGCTATGGACTGTGCTGCTGGTTCTCCTCGTGAAGAGACGACTCACTCGAAGAAGCGTGAAAGCGCTGGGCCACAGGGGCTCTGCCCGCCACGAAGTGTGTGGAGCAGGCCGTGAGGAGAGTGGCCCAACCACACAAGCCGAGGCCGCCCTCAGGCCGCCCGGGGTGGTGGCCAGTCCTCCCCTGTTACAAGCCTTGTGCTTGTCAGCACTGAATACAGACCTCAGCAGGTTGGTACTGGAACACGGTCAACTTTCTGAAAAAGGCACCGAAGAGCCAGCCTCCTGACCTTCCCCAGGTTACTGGGGAAAAACCCATCCTAAGAACATCAGAGAAGGATGGAGAACAACTTGTGAGGAAGAGAACAAATGATTTGAGTGAACACATTCCTTTTCCAGAAGGATCAGATCTGCTCAACCAAGAAATTTCAAGATGGAGGCAGAAAGGGCAGGAGAAGGAGGGGGAAGAAAGGCTGGAGCCATCGAAGGCACCCAGGGAGCTGGTCCCAAAAGATCAAACTAGCCAGTCCCCTTCCAGGGCAGGACCCGGGCTGCAGGCTGTCCCCCCGCCTGACCTCCCTCCCGATCACGCTGGTGCCAAGACCCGGGGAGTCCAGCCAAAGAGGGGAGCAGGAAGTGTCGATCAGTCCGCCCATCGGGCAGCAACGGATCTGAAGGGTGCCCCTGAGGATGCTGGCTTCCCTGTGTCCCCTCCAAGTCCCGAAGGGGAACAGCAACACAGAGCCAGATGACTGTGGGCAGAAAGGCGAGAGATCGCAGAGCTGACACGACAAATTCACAGTCTGCAAACCCAGGAAGCCTCTTTGCAGAAGGAAAATTCACAGCTGGACAGTGAGATTCAGCAGCTGAAGCTGAAACTTCAGAATCCGCAGGATGAACAGGACCAGCATATCCTGCAACTTCACAGAAAAGTGTTTTAAGGGAAAGCTCACTGCTTGGAAATGGAGAACAAACTGGCCAGCGTGTACAGAGAAATGAACTTCACGTGCCAGATTCACAACCTCTACAAGAAGATGGCCCAAGACCCGGGCAAAGAGCTGGAGAGAAACACCTCCCACTATTGCAAGGTGGTCCTCTTCCATCAGGACAGAGCCACAAAAAGCTGGGTGGAAGCTGCATCCAGGAGCTAAGGAGAGAAAATGATCACATGAGGCAGATGCTGGCTGGATGCTGGTCACTTTCCTGAGGGACCCTCTTGCTCCTGCTGTTCCGCCCACAGCCCGCAGAGGCCGGGAAGTGTCGGGGGGCCCCGGGGCACATCAGGCCCCCAGGGAGGAGGGAAGTCCCACTGTGAGGGTACTGGGATCCGGGGTCGCCTGCAGGAGTGACTGGGCTCAGGGCAGCTGGGCCCTGAACAGCCAGACCCTGGCTCAGCATCTGCACGGAGCTCTGTGAAGGTCTGATGGCTCCCTCTAGTGAAACTGCTACTATTTCCAAATTGATGCCACAGTTACTCTTAGCAGTATAACACCATCGCTGGTCCTATAAATAGAGCTTCCTTAACACTGTCATGAATACAGAGTTTCCCCATCAGACGCTTTAGAACTCTATGCTGTAGGTATGGTATTTGGATTGAAATTAATGCCACTATGACTGAAGACATCCTCTATTGTGGACATGGATAGAGACGTTCAAAACAAAACCATTTCTGTGCACTGGGACTAGGGTTACAAATCTGCAGAAATAACTCAATATTTATGTGAATAAAATGTGATTGCTTTAAAAAAAGAGAGAGAGAGAAAAAAGCTTAAAACAACATCTCACTCAAACTGTATAAAATAGTTAGTGTAGTCCTAAATTAAACTTTAGTCCTAACTCATATTTTAGTCCTAAAATCAAATTTTAGCCTAAATTCAAATTTTAGTCCTAAATTCGTATCTTAGTCCTAAATTCATAGGATTAGCTTAGTCTTAAATTTATAGATAGGAAAACTTAAGAATTTGCAACCATGTCTTCCTTGTTCTATAATTTTCTTCTTAATCTTTGTTGTTTTGTTTAAGATACTGTTTGTTGTTTAACATTTCTGAATTTTATGCAGTTAAAATACAAAGCTTTCCTCCCGATGACAAACACACACACTCATGCATGTGGGCACGTGCACACACACACACCCCATGATGCAGAATCTAGACTATTGGAGTTGTTTTGTGAGTACCTGAAAATGTAAAACTAGAGTTGAAAATTTTAAAAATTGCTTATAGATAAATAAATTACTGAAAGGAAAAAACGTGTGTGTGCAATGTGTAAAGAGAGGACAGGCTCCTTGATCTTACGCACAGAGAGCAGAGGGCCCCGATGGACCAGGGAAGATCCCAGGCAGGAGTGCTTCTCCCACACGGTGCGGAGGAGGAGGAGGTCGGGGCAGTCCCCAGCTGCAGCAGGGAGGAGGGCAGGACCAAGGAGGGGGCTCCCAGCCTCCAGCCACAGGGGGAGGCGGTCCCACCCCTGGGCCTGGAGGGAGGACAGGGAAGTGGCATCTGCTGAGCCCAGTGCGGGGCTATCCCAGGAACTGGGTCAACTGCCCCCCTCTGCCATCCAGGCCTCTATGGACTTCTGGTGCAAGGCAGCCCCCCAGAGGGCCTGGAGAGCAGACAGGAGAGTCAGCCTCGGGCACAGAGCAGGCAGAAGAGGGTCCGGGAGCAATTTGGAGAAGGACCCGCACTCGTGATTCTATTTGATCCAAAGTGTGCCTGTGTGTGTTACTGCCTTCATTCGCACCCGCATATGTAGTATCTCTGCAGCTTCTATGATGTCTTTGGCGCTGTCCTGCCATGTGGGATGAGGCCCGTGGACCCCCAGGGCTTCCATCCTAGTGAAGGGCAAGGCCAGGGAATCAAGAACAAGGGGACAAGGAATAGCAATCTCTGCTCTGAAGAGAATTCCAATAGGGTGATGGCTAATGGGGTCAGGGGCCACACCCACAGGTGACGTTTAGGCTGAGATGAAGGTAACAAGAGGTAGTCTGGGAGGGCAGGGGGCAGAATGTTCCAGGCAGGGAGCACAGGAGTATAAAGGCCGAGGCAGGGCTATGCTGCCGGGGCTGGGGAAACAGGGCACAGGTGACAGGGAAGGGGTCAGGCAGCAGGGCCCCTGCACAGAGCTCTCCCTAGTGCAGGGTAAAGACCCCAGGGGCGGGTGTAGACCTGGAGACAGGGAGTGGTGGCTGGGCATGGGTGTGATGTGTGTTCTGCACAGATCTGCATGGCTGTGGGGACAAGGGAATGAGGGGTTGGGGAGACGGGGCTGGATTTTGGGAGGGGGCTCACACGGTCTGCGCAGAGCACTGGGGGCTGGCACTGGGGTGGTCATCATGGAGGAGGACAGACTGGGGCTGTGTTTGGGCAGTTGGGGGGTCAGAGGAGAGGCAGGAAGAAAGACTCCCACCTTTTGTAAGATCTCTGTGTGTTGTCTGGGCGTCCTCAAGTAACCCTTAGAAAAATCTCTGCATGGGGCCCTGAGGAGAGACAGCCAGGCATGGACCCATTGCACGCAGTGGGAAGCCTGCTTTCTGAGGAGTGGGGCGTGGAGTAGGCCTGTCCATTTGGGTTCTGCCAGGTTTCCACCATCCCCGAAGACCCTCCTGAGCAGGTGGTCTCACCTCCCAGCTGCTCCCACAACAGGGACCCAAAGGGCAGCTTCGGGAGGGGCTGGAGTGCAAGGGGAGGATTTCCAAGGGGACGCACGTCCTACCTGATGGAGTCGACACTGCTACTGGTGGGAACCTCGACAAATACATGTCCTTCCACAGAGTCACAGGCAGCAGGAGAGGGAGGCTCGGGGACAGGAAGTGCTCCTGAAGGTGGCATGTGCCCTCATTGCTGGGCCACCCTGGCTCTCTAACTGTCCCTGCTGCAGGCTGGGGTGGGGTGGCAGGGCAGGGGGGCTCTCCGGAGGAGGTGGCCTCTGAGCTGAATATGGACAGATGAGCAGGAATTACCGATGGTGCTTTCACACTTTAAAGAGCATATGAATCTCTTGGAGACGTTGTCACAGAAAGATTCAGATTCCTCAGGTTGTGGAGCTGAGACCCTGCACGGCCCCCATGTGCTGTCTATGCTGGGACCCGACAGGGATCCTTAGAGGATGATGGGATGGGAGTGGGGGCAGTTGGAGGGGGCAAAAGCATTTCTGGCAGAAAGCACCGCACAGGCAAAAACACAGGGCACAAAACAGCCTAGTCTGGGTGAGCAAGGCAAAGTTGTGCAGTTAGCTTTCTGGAGCCCAGAAACTCAATGCTGGGAGGGTGGGAGCAGACCCTGTACACACGTACTGTTCCCACTTACCCTGTCCAGGGCTCCTATCCTAATGGGCGATCCTGTCCCCCTAGGGAACCTCTCTCCTGAAATCAAAAGCACCAAGGATCCTCTAACCTTGGGGTGCCAACGGCCATCATGTCGGTTGGGAGAGCTTCTGTTTGAGACCTAAGCTATCACAGAGAACAAAGTAGAGTCAAGAGACAGAGAGATCCCAGCAATCAGACAACAAAAAGAAATAAAAGTCATCCAAATCAGCAAAGAAAAAGTGAATCTCTCATTTTCTGCAGATGATATGATACTTGCTGTGGAAAACCCAAAAGATTCCACCCCAAAACTGCTAGAACTCACACAGGAATGTGGTAAAGTGGCAGGATAAAATCAATGCACAGAAATCAGTTGCATTTCTATGCACCAACAACAACACAGAAGAAAGAGAAATTAAGGAGTCGATCCCATTTACAACTGCACCAAAAACCATAAGATACCTAGGAATAAATCAAACCAAAGAGGCAAAGGATCTGTACTCAGAAAACTATAGAATACTCAGGAAAGAAATTGAGGAAGACACAAAGAAATGGAAAAACGCTCCATGCTCATGGATTGGAAGAACAAATATTGTGAAAATGTCTATGCTACCTAGAGCAATTGACACGTTCAATGTAATCCCTATCAAAATACCATCCACTTTTTTCAAAGAAATGGAATAAATAATCCTAAAGTTTGTATGGAACCAGAAAAGACCCCAATAGCCAGAGGAATGTTGAAAAAGAAAAGCAAAGCTGGTGGCATCACAATTCCAGACTTCAAGCTCTATTACAAAGCTGGCATCATCAAGACAGTATGGTACTGGCACAAAAACAGACACATAGATCAATGGAACAGAATACAGAGCCCAGAAATGGACCCTCAACTCTATGGTCACTAATCTTCAACAAAGCAGGAAAGAATGGCCAGTGGAAAAAAGACAGTCTCTTCAACAAATGGTGTTGGGAAAATTGGACAGCCACATGCAGAAGAATGAAACTGGACCATTTCCTTACACCACACACAAAAACAGACTCAAAATGGATGAAAGACCTCAATATGAGACAGGAATCCATCAAAATCCTTGAGGAGAACACAGGGAGCATCCTCTTCGACCTCAGCCGCAGCAACTTCTTCCTAGAAACATCGCCGAAGGCAAGGGAAGCAAGGGCAAAAATGAACTATTGGGACTTCATCAAGATAAAAAGCTTTTGCACGGCAAAGGAAACAGTCAACAAAACAAAAAGACAACCGACAGAATGGGAGAAGATATTTGCAAATGACATATCAGATATAGGGCTAGTATCCAAAATCTATAAAGAACTTATCCAACTCAACACCCAAAGAACAAATAATCCAATCAAGAAATGGGCAGAAGACAGGAACAGACATTTCTGCAAAGAAGACATCCAAATGGCCAACAGACACACGAAAAAGCGTTCAACATCACTCAGCATCAGGGAAATCCAAATCAAAACCTCAATGAGATACCACCTCACACCAGTCAGAAGGGCTAAAATTAACAAGTCAGGAAATGACAGATGTTGGCGAGGATGCGGAGAAAGGGGAACCCTCCTACACTGTTGGTGGGAATGCAAGCTGGTGCAGCCACTCTGGAAAACAGTATGGACGTTCCTCAAAAAGTTGAAAATAGAGCTACCCTATGACCCAGCAATTGCACTACTGGGTATTTGCCCCAAAGATACAAATGTAGGGATCCAAAGGGGCACATGCACCCCAATGTTTATAGCAGCAACGTCCACAATAGCCAAACCATGGAAAGAGCCTAGATGTCCACCAACAGATGAATGGATAAAGAAGATGTGTTATATGTACACAATGGAATACTACGCAGCCATCAAAAATATGAAATCTTGCCATTTGCAACAACATGGATGGAACTAGAGGGTATTATGCTAAGCCAAATAAGTCAATCAGAGGAAGACAAGTATCATATGATCTCACTGATATGAGAGGTTTGAGAAAAAAGACAGAGGATCATAGGGGAAGAGAGGGAAAAATGAAACAAGATGAAACCAGACAGGGAGACAAACCATTAGAGACTCTTAATCTCAGGAAACAAACTGAGGGTTGGAGTGGAATGGGGTGGGAGGGATGGGGTGGCTGGGGGATGGACATTGGGGAGGGTATGTGCTATGGTGAGCTCTGTGAGTTGTGTGAGACTGATGAATTGCAGACCTGTACCCCTGAAACAAATAATACATTATATATTAATAAAAAAATTTTTTTGTTATGAAGATGACAATACAACTTGTTCACAGTGACAGCACTCAAATTTGGTAGTAAAAAAAAAAACAGAGTGTGGTCAATGGAAAAATAAAAATATGTATAAGCACAAAGCTAAGAGTAGGATAAGGAAAGGCTTCCTGGAAAAGGAAGCTATGTTGGGTTTCAGAGGGTGAATAGGACTTTATCACACATTGGAGAGAGTTCCCTGGATGTAAACAGAAAAAGTTACAGAAGAGTGGAAGTGTTAAGAATGTTCAGACTAGGGTGCCTGGGTGGCTCAGTTGGTTAAGCAACTGCCTTCGGCTCAGGTCATGATCCTGGAGTCCCGGGATCGAGTCCCACATCGGGCTCCCTGCTCAGCGGGGAGCCTGCTTCTCCCTCTGACCCTCCCCCCTCTCATGCTCTCTCTCTCTATCTCATTCTCTCTCTCAAATAAATAAATAAAATCTTTAAAAAAAAAAAAAAAAAAAAGAATGTTCAGACTAGTTTCACTGGAGCATAATAGAAAAATTTAATTTTCAGATAGAATTCCATTCACTGGTAACTAGTATTATAGCTTAGAGGATAAAACCTACTTTTCTTTCAAGACATTAACATTCTATTTTTAAAATATTTAATAGTGTACTCAGTGTAATGGAGAAAAAAACTGTAGTACTGTTCAACCACCAAAAGTTAGAAGTGACATTTCAATGATAAATTTGTAAGTTTATTGTTCTTGTCCCCAGTCCAGAAACCACTCCAGATGGTTACAAATGTTTATTTCTAAGATGTAAAAAATGAGATCTGTTTCTACTCTTTCCAGTCTCACGATCTTTTGTAATTTCCACTTTTAAAGAATTATAAGTCTCCATACAAGAGGTGCTTTATGTTACTAATTAACCGTTTTATTTTAAAGCATCTTCTCAACAACTATTTTTTTAAGATTTTATTTATTTATTTGACAGAGAGAGAGACAGAGCACAAGCAGGGGAAGTGGGGAAAAGGAGAACCAGGCTCCCCACTAAGCAGGAAGTCCAATGTGGAGCTCGATCCCAGGGCCCTGGGATCACGACCTGAGCTGAATGAAAGCAGACGCTTAACAAACTGAGCCACCCAGGGACCCTTCTCAACAACTATTAAAAATGTTTATCCTAATGATTTTGTGTCCTATTGACAGTACTGAATATTGTTAACACCATTATGTTACATATTCTTTATAATTCTTCCTCAAAGATTATAAGGCACTATTTTCTTTAAGTGGTAGTTTCAAAACCAGTACATTTCAAATGACTGCAACAGTATTTTTATTGGTTGCTTTTTTCAGGTGGAATTCAAAGATTAAGCTGAAGAATATAATCTTGATTTCATAGGAAAAGAAGAACTTTTAAACCATGTCCAAGACTGTGGTTGCCGATCTTACAAAATACATGGTATGACCTGCAGGATTCTAGGAAGGACCTCCTGCCCAAGTATATTTCATCTACTTGCCAGAGCACCAAGAATGCTCTGATGATTGATGGCTTTGGATTTCAAAGACTTCTTGACCATCATTAATCCTGTGTGAAGTCACCAGTAGCCTGTTAAGAGCTAACACTGAGACATTATCAAAGAATAGCTTTCAGCAGCATTTCCCAGCAAGTGTTCAGTTCATGATAAAGGAATTCCATGCTCGAAAAAGGCTGAGAAATACTAAACATGATTTTTCTTAGAGAGTCACAATATATTTTAGTGTATGAAAACACCAACAATTAGAAAAAAAAATCTTGGGGCACCTGGGTGGCTCAGTGGGTTAAGTGTCTGCCTTCAGCTCAGGTCATGATCCCAGGGTCCTGGGCTCTAGCCCCGCATCAGGCTCCCTGCTCAGCAAGGCATCTGCTTCTCCTTCTCCCTCTGCTCTTCCCTCCTGTTCATACTCTCTCATGCGCTATCTCTCAAATAAATAAATGAAATCTTAAAAAAATAAAAAAGCAAAAAAACTTTTTCAAACTCAGCTATTCCGAAATTCAGTTGACAATGGACACTTCTGGCTTTGATGAGAATTAATAACAACAGTAGCTGAAAACAAGACACCAAAAATTAAACAGGGGGCAACTGGATTGGGGCCAGAATGGAGTGCTCAGATGGCTACGGGCACTGAATGGCACCGATGGCAATGAATATGGACTGTTCCCCAAGGGAAAAAAAAAAAAATGGATGTATTCAGCTCTTTTCCTTGGACAGGTCTTAGGGATGATCCAGTGCTTCAGGTGGATAAAATTCATTTGGTCTAGACAGCTTTCATTTTATTAGAGTTGGGTCCTCACAGAATCACCTCTATTAAGATGCATTTTAAGATTATGTCACTGTTACCTAAAGACAACAGAAGTGGGGAACCTGGGTGGCTCAGTTAGTTAAGCATCTGCCTTTGGCTCAGGTCATGATCCCAGGGTCCTGGGATCAAGGCCCACATCAGGCTCCCTGCTCAACGGGGAGCCTGCTTCTCCCTCTCCCTCTGCTGTTCCCCCTGCTTGTGCTCTCTCACCCTCTCTGTTAAATAAATAATAAATATATACATACATACACACACACACACACACACACACACATATATAAAATAAAATTAAAAATAAAGACAACAGAAGAGACAGTCATAGGAGACCCATTCCTGCACTTGCTATGTGGAGGAAGTCAAGAACATTGTCTCATATGATGCCTTTTATGAGCCGAGATGCCCTTCAACAGAGGAATGGATAAAGAAGATGTGGTCCATATATACAATGGAATATTACTCAGCCATCAGAAAGGATGAATACCCAACTTTTACATCAACATGGATGGGTCTGGAGGAGATTATGCTAAGTGAAATAAGTCAAGCAGAGAAAGTCAATTATCATATGGTTTCAATTATTTGTGGAACATAAGGAATAGCATGGAGGACATTAGGAGAAGGAAGGGAAAAATGAAGGGGGGGAAATCGGAGGGAGAGATGAACCATGAGAGACTATGGACTCTGAGAAACAAACTGAGGGTTTTAGAGGGGAGGGGAGTGGGGGGGCTGGGTTAGCCCGGTGATGGGTATTAAGGAGGGCACATACTGCATGGAGCACTGGGTGTTATACGAAAACAATGAATCGTGGATCACCACATCAAAAACTAATGATGTACTGTATGGTGACTAACATAATAAAACAAAACTAAAAAAAAAAAAGAAAGGACCACATTGAAAATGCTTTTTAGAACTTAGTGCTAAAAAACAAACAGTTTTGCCTTCCCTAAGGAACTGAGATAGTTCCCCTTTTCTGACAAGTATTAAGTCTTTCTACTTGCTTTGGCTACTAGGAAACCCAAAGCTAAATGTCGGAGCAAATATAACAACCACATAGGCCTATAAGGACAGGATGTTTGGGATCTTCCTCCTACTCTTACTGATGCCTCCTCAGTCATGACCCTCTATTTCTCATACCCCATTAGTTTATTGTCTGTGCTTGTGATAAACCACCACTGGTTTATCCAAAGGCCATTTGGGAATATGAGAGCAGACAGGTGAAGAGAGGGAAAGACAAATCAGGACAGACAAACAGAAATGACTGGCTCCTGCAAGAACACAGCACCAAGACCTTACATGGGATCTAGAATATTAATGCCTAAGTATTTTTAAATTTTTTTAGCAAAAAAGTGTTCCCAGGTAATATTCACCCCATCAAGATCTCCAGGGATATGTGTTTCTTACTGAACCATACTTAGGATACTAAGGACAAGTTAAGGCTGCCAGATCCCACCAGTGGTTGTGTTGAAGGGATTCCACTGGGGGTAGGCTAGGGACATAACCCTGGAGTGGCAGTGAGGACATTCCAGAGACAGGTCAGAGAACCTGACAGGTAACTCCAAGGGAGACTCTCTTATGGATCTGCAAAGGTCTGGGAGTGAGTGCACCTCTTCTGCTGCTACAAACAGGTTGACCTACCAAGAAGGCAAAGTTAGGATGAGGCACGACAGGAGAGGAGATACACACACACACAAACACACACGTACAGCTAACATGTTTGAGTGATGGGGTATGAATTTGGAAAGAAAACCACATATTATCTATTCAAAACACATTTTGTTTTGAGAAGAAATTATAGGACAAGCATTTGTGTTCTAAAGGGCTCAAAAACATGTTAATGTATAGTGGACTGTCACATACAGAAGCCACAGTCAGATGTGGCTCCTGAACAACACTGTCAGCTTCATTACCCAACAAGAAGCTGAACCACAGGTATTTAATGCTATAACTTGGAAGTTAACCATCCCCCTCACTTCTGAGGGACTTTGTGGGCAGACAGTAAGAATACCAGAATCTATAGTGTTGAGCAAGCTGTTACAGGAGCATTGATTCTGATTATGGTTTTCCAAAGACACAATTATGGCCTGCTTTGAAAGGCTCCTTATATGTGACATCTTGTAAGGTAACTATCCTGAGGAAATTACTGGAGAGGGGGTGGTGTTACCGCTTGTATAATTTTCCCAATGGAAACCACTGATTTATTCATTTCAACAATCAGAGAGGCCGCAGCTCTCTGGGTATCCTGCGGAAAGAGCCCGCCTCCCGACCCATAAGGTCCTGGGCTGGAAGCTTCACTTTCTCTTCCTGTTCTCCACCATGGTGCAGGATCAAGGTGAGAAGGAGAACCCCATGCGGGAACTTCGCATCCGCAAGCTCTGCCTCAACATCTGTGTGGGGGAGAGTGGAGACAGACTGACCCGGGCAGCCAAGGTGCTGGAGCAGCTCACAGGCCAGACGCCCGTGTTCTCCAAAGCTAGATACACGGTTAGATCCTTTGGTATCAGGAGAAATGAAAAGATTGCTGTCCACTGCACAGTCTGTGGGGCCAAGGCAGAAGAAATCCTGGAAAAAGGTCTAAAGGTGCAAAAGTATGAGTTAAGAAAAAAATAACTTCTCGGATACTGGAAACTTTTGGCTTTGGGATCCAGGAGCACATAGATCTGGGGATCAAATATGACCCTAGCATTGGTATCTACGGCGTGGACTTCTATGTGGTGCTGGGTAGGCCAGGTTTCAGCATCGCAGACTAGAAGCGCAGGACAGGCTGCACTGGGGCCAAACACAGAATCAGCAAAGAGGAGGCCATGTGCTGGTTCCAGCAGAAGTATGATGGGATCATCCTGCCTGGCAAATAAATTCCCGTTTCTATCCAAAAGGCCAATAAAAATTTTTCAGTGAAAAAAAAAAAAAAAAAAAAACCAGAGAGTTTTCCATGTCCTGCCACTACAACTGGGGGTATGTAAAGTCAAATAAAACATGGTCTCTGCTCTAACGGGGTTAGTTAAGGGTCCCAAAGTTCTGACTCTTTTCTTATAAGTTGACCTTTAGTCTCTTTCAAAATCCTTTCCCTTCTGAGGCAGGGTGAGGGTGAAGTAAGCAGCTGAGAGGGACGCTGTACTCTTAACAAGTACGCTTGCTTTGGGTTCTTAATCGATTTTCTCTTGAATTCTCTCTGAAACCTGAACTGGATAACCCTGGCAGCCCACCATGCCTTCTTGATATATAAGTTGTATACAGTGATGTGATGAGCACTGGGTGTTATATGTAACTAGTGAATTATTGAACTCTACATCTGAAACTACTGATGTACTAAATGTTGGCTAATTGAACTTAAATTTTAAAAAAACAAGTTATATACAGCATCACTGCTGATAATTCTGTGTGCTTTGGGATCGGTCAGAGAATGGGGTTAAGAGCAGGAAGGAGGATACTTGCCTTTCTGAATAGAGGTTTTCTGAAGGAATCTCTGGTTCTCTTGGGCATTATGTCTACCAACCTCTCATCTCCCTCTAATTTTCTCCCTATTTCTCTCCTTCCTTTAGGACCAAATTTCTTTAAGGTAGATATACCCTCACCATCCTTATTTATCTCCCATCCACTCCTCTGCTTACCTCCCCTATCACTCCACCAACAACCTCACTAATATCCAGATCACATCCATGTCAAAAAACTTCAAGAACAATGTTCAATTCTTTTATTTGAGCTCTCAAAAATATTCAATACATTTGGCTATGCCCTCCTCTTAAAACCCTCTTGTTTCTTGACCCCTGTTAGACTACACTCTCCTGGGTTTATTTACTTTCCTGTTCTCTAGCCACTTTTTTTTATTTTATTTTATTTCTTTATTTGAGAGAGAGCAAAAGCGAGAGAGATCACAGAGAGAGAGGGAGAAGCAGCTGCACTGCCGAGCAGAGAGCCCGATGTGGGGCTGGATCCCAGGACCCTGAGATCTTGACCTGAGCCGAAGGCAGACGCTTAACTGACTGAGTCACCCAGGCGCCCCTCTCTAGCCACTTCTATAATGTTCTTCTCATTCTCCTTTCTTAGTACCTCCATCTTTGCCTGAAAATTGTACATTGGATTTCCATAGGAGAGTATTCCAGACACTCTTTTAACCTCACTCTCCATACTCACACAGGGCCAGAAGCTGGATATGAATCACACCTACTGCCAATATGTAGGACATGTCCACAGAGGCTTTCCATGGGGGATGATTTCATCCACTCTCATAGCTTCAACCAGCACCTCTTTGCCAATAATTCCAACTGTGTATTTAGAGCCAAGAACTTCCTTTAAGACAGATCCATATGCCCACAGCCTATGCAACATTTTCATTTCTATATTTTACAAGTACCTCATTACTGAACATATTCAAAACTGAACTTGAGACCTGCTTTTCCTACAGTGTGTTATCTCAGTAAATTTCTCAAGACAGAGCTTTCTAGGAGCTTTCTTTGACATCTTTCTCTTACAACTCCCCATATCTAGTCACCCACTAAAGGCTGCCAATTCTACCTTCTAAATACATCTTGAGCCATATCCACTTCTATTCACCCCAAGGCCACCACCATAAGCCAAGTCTCCAAATGAACCTGCAGCTGGACTAGTACAAGAGTCTTCTAAATGATCTTCCTGAAGCACTTCCTGCCTTCTACCAGTCCATTCTGCACACACAGCCGGAGTACACTTTTGTAAAGTTAGAGCAAGTATGAATCTCATACAGACTTCAAATGTGCAGAGATATAACATCCTTCAGGTCTCTAAAAATCAACTTAGTCCTAAAGTTCCATATGTACTTAGAAGTGAAAAACTGAATCTTGCAAAATCAAAGTAATCTACATCATTTGGGTTAAATACTCTAATTCAATCAATCAACCAATTCAAGATTCTCCTCAGGATTCACCAAACTGTGTTTCTTCCACCTTAGGACGACCTATGATCCTGTGATGATTACATACTCCCCAGCCTTGAGAGGGTAGGTATGGGGTAACTTTTCCATAAGCATTCTTTATCCTTGGTGACCCTGAGATTTACCTCATCCTGACTGATCCACACCAGTGATGTTCTCTGTCCTATAGCTTCTGAGCCAACTCACTGCTGATAATAACAGTAAGAACAGTAACAACTGCCTCTTATTTTGAGACTTCTACATATGTCAACTCATTTCCTCCCCAACCCTTGGGATCTGTCTATTGTCTCTTAGCATTTTGTACTCCTTTCTTTCTCCTCAGGAAACTCAGGGCCTCTACTGCTTTTTGGACATCCCACTATATGCGCATGCCAAATTCTCTCAGTCTGTCCTTAAAGCTACTCAGCCCAACATCTCACTTAACTACTGCCCTTGTCACTTCAGTGCCATGGTAGACACAAGGCTTCTTTAGGACAATGGTAATCTCCCCATGCTACTCATAGGAAAGCAAGCAAGATAAGGGCTTTCTCTGTTCTCAAGTTTCACCAGTAGGTCAGACATTCCCATCCCCAAGCCTACTCCATCAAGATCTAAATCTTGAGAGGGAGAAGGGTGCCTTAAGTCTTTCTTAGAAATCCACACCAGCCACTAACTCTCTTGCTCCCTTTTCTCTATTCTGAAGCTCCACTCAATTGCCAAGAATGTAAAACAAAAACAAAAACAAAAACTCTCCTCTGTATGTCAGAGGGAAACTGGCTTTGAATCTATTCTCTCCTACACTCTTGTTTATGGATAAATTCTATGTACTCTTTCTTCAGGCTTTGAGCATTGATGCTACAAATCCTGCTTTGGGGAGATTCATAAAAACTTTCTGGCTCAAGAATTAGGCTCTTCATTGAAAACTCAGGCTTTCCCTTATACCTCAGTAAAGCTGGGCAATAAAGAAATCTTATCAAGATCTTTATCATTGCTATGGATTTCAAATAATCAATTGACTTCTTTTTCTAAGGCTAAATCTGTTCTTCCTCTTAAATAATGGATGTCACTGCCTGAAATGGTAAAGACCATGGAACATTGAAAAAAAAAATGTGGGAAAAGAAAAACCTCAGTTTTTAAAACCCCCTAATTTTATTTTTATTTTCTGAGACAAATGCAAATATGATTAAGCACCTATCCCACACACACAAGCCCTCTTCAAACTCTGGGGTTTTTTAATTGATATATAATTGACATACAACATTGTGTAAGTTTAAGGTATACAATGTGTAGATTTGATACATTTATATATTGCAGTATGATTACCACCTAGGTAACACCTCTATCACATTACACAATTATCATTTCCTTTCTGTAGTGAGAAAAATTAATATCTAGTCTCTTAGCAACTTTGAAGATTATAATACAGTACTGTTTCTATAATCCCTATGCTGTACATTAGATCTTCAGGACTTATTTATCTACAAGTTGCAAGTTTGTACCCTTAAGCAACATCTCCCTAATTAACCCCCATCCCAGGCCCTGGTAACCACCATTCCTCTCTCTGTTTCTATAAGTTCGGCTTTTTACATAAACTTTTTATTTATGTATAACTCACATAGAGAGAAGCACACAAATTGTGAGCTTGATGAATTTTTACCATGTGAATACACCCTTATCACAGCCACAGGCCAGGAAGTAAAACATGACAAGTATCCCATCTACACTCCCAGAAGAAATTGCCATCCTGATTTCCATCACCACCCATTAACTTTGCTAGTTTTTGAACGTTTTATAAATGTAATCATAAACTGTTTTTCTGTCTGCCTTTTCCCCTTCAAAATTAAGTACGTGAAATTCATTCCACAATGTTGCACATGGCAGTAGCTTATTATTCATTGTCATTCCTTCATAAATTTCCTCTATAGGACTACATTACAATTTATTTATCCGTTTTACTGCTGATGGACATTTTGGTTGTTCCCGGTTTAAGGCTATTGTGAACAAACCTGCCAAGAACATTCATATATGTACTTTTTTGTTGCACATATGTATGCATTTTTGTTGGTGTACAACTAGGAATAGTAGTACTAATTCATAGGGTTATGTGTTCAGCTGTATAATAGATATCACCAAATAATTTGTCAAAATGGTTGTACCAACTTAAACTCACTAGTAACATTGAGAATTTCAATTTTTCTACATGTTCTTCACCAACACTTAGTATTAGCAGTCTTCTTTTTTGTTGTTGTTGTTGTTAAGATTTTATTTATTTATTTGACAGAGAGAGACACAACGAGAGAGGGAACACAAGCAGGGGGAGTGGGAGAGGGAGAAGCAGGCTTCCCGCTGAGCAGGGAGCCTGACGCAGGGCTCGATCCCAGGACCCTGGGATCATGACCTGAGCCGAAGGCAGGCGCCCAACAGACTAAGCCACCCAGGCGCCCCAGCAGTCTTCTTAATTATAGCTAACCCCATGAACATATTAGTGGTATCTTACTGTGTTAAAATTTGCATTTCCCTAAGGACTAAGGTAACATTTCATGTGCTTCTTTGCCATTTGGAAATACTTTCTGCGAAGTGCTTATTAAAGTCATTTGTCATTTTTTATTAGGTTTCTGTCTTTGATTTATAGGAATCCTTTACCAGACATACATATTAACAATTCTCTCCTTCCTTCTACTCCTTGACTTGCCTTTTACACTTCTTAGAGAGGTCTTTTAATAATTGAAATTCAATTTACAGAAATCTGTTGCATTTCTATACACCAATAATGAAGCAGCAGGAAGAAAAACTAAGAAAATAATCTCATTTAAAATTGCATCAAAAATAATACAATACCTAGGAATAAACCTAACCAAAGAGGTGAAAGACCTGTACTCTGAAAACTATAAAACATTGATGAAAGAAACTGAAGGCAACACAAAGAAATGAAAAGACATTCCATGCTCATGGATAGGAAAAACAAATATTGTTAAAATATCTATACTACACATTTAATGCAATACCACCTTGGGGTACTGGGGTGTCTCAGTTGGTTAAGTGTCTAACTCTTGATCCCAGCTCAGACCTTGATCTCAGAGTTGTGAGTTCAAGCTCCATGTTGGGCTACATGCTGGGTGTGGAGCCCACTTTAAGAAAAAAAAAAAAAAATACCACTAGCATTTTTCACAGAGTTAGAACAAACAATCTAGCAATGGCACTATCAGGTATTTACCCAAAGAATACAAAAACACTAACTTGAAGGGATACATGCACCCCAATGTTTATATCAACAATAGTCAAATTATGGAAAGAGCCCAAATGTCCATCAACTGATGAACAGATAAAGAAGATGTGGTGTGGGGGCGCCTGAGTGGCTCAGTCAAACATCTGCCTTTGGCTCAGGTCATGATCCCAGGGTCCTGGGATCGAGTCCCACATTGGGCTCCCTGCTCAGTGGGAAGTCTGCCTCTCCCTCTCCCTCTGCCTGCTGCTTTGCCTGCTTGTATTGTCTCTCTTTCCCTCTGTCAAATAAATAAATAAAATCTTAAAAAAAAAAAAAAGATGTGGGGTGTGTGTGTGTGTGTGTATATATACATATATACTTATATATGCCATTAAAAAAATGAAATCTTGCCATTTGCAATGACATGGATGGAGCTAGACAATATAATGCTAAGCGAAATAAGTCAGAGAAAGACAAAAAACCATATGATTTCATTCATATATGGAATTTAAGAAACAAAACAAATGAGCAAAGGGGAAAAAAGAGAGAGAGAGAGAGAGACAACCAAGAAACAGACTCTTAACTATAGAGAACAAACTGAGGGTTACCAAAGGGGAGATAGGTAAGGGATGGGTGAAATAGGTGATGGGGCTTAAGGAGTGTACTTGTCATGATGAGCACCAGGTAATTAAAATAAAAACTTTAAATTCTTAATTTTAATGCAGTTGAAATTATCAATCTTTTCCTTTATGTTTAGTGTTTCTTGTATTCCCTTAAGGAATCTTTGCTCTACCACAGTACCACTAAGATATTCTCCTATGTTATATTCTCAAAGCTTTATTATCTTATTTCTCACACTTAGTTACAATCCACCTGGGACTGGTATTTTACATCATGTACAGTACTAGTCAAGATTCATTTTTTTTTTCCATATGGCTATCTGATTTACCCAACACCATTTATTCAAGAAACTATCGTTTTCCCACTGTATTACAATAATACACTTTTGTTCTAAGTCATGTGACCATATGAGGCTCTTTCTGGGCTCTCCGTTTTGTTCCATTTACCCTCTGTAATACTTTTGTCTTGATTCCTAACCACCTCCCCTCATTTAACTATCCCTTTATTAGGTCTGACCTTAAATATTCCTTCCTCAGCGAAGTCTTTTCCAAATTAGCTGTAATCACCATCTTTCAGGCTCCAACAGACTGTTCTTTTCATTTGTATCATTCATAATTCTATTAGATACATTCTGATAGGCACATTCTATTTAACATATGAATCCTCTATACTCAAAGCTCCATGAAAAAAGTGAGTGTCTGTCATGTTAATGGCAGGATTATTAGTCACAGTACAGTGCCTGGGTCACAGGAAGTCCTTTATAATGCAGTTTTGTTTTGTTTTGTTTAACTCAGTAACCACTCAGTCTAATACTTCTTCATTTCCCTTAGCAAGTGTTTATTCCTCAAATGTTGATGTCAGCAAAGTTCCTGCCTTAACTTGTTGGCCCTCTCTGCCCACCCTCTATCCAAAGGCAATCTCATCTACTCACATGGGTTTAACTACTAGCTAGTTAAAAATGACTTAAAAATATACTTCTTCCACCCTGACCACAAGCTTCAGATTTTTATATCTAATTGCCTGCTAAGTATTTCTAACTAGATGCTATGCAGACATTTCAAACTCAACCTGTTCCAACTGAACTCATCTTTTACCCACTCTTCCACTCCCACCTCCACCTGCCCCTCCTGCTCTTACATACACCATTTCAATTAATGGTGCCATCAACCACGTAGTTTCCTAAAGCAGAAATCTTGTAGTCATTCTAAAGTCCTTTATCTCCACCTACCCACACCTTTTCATTCACTAATTATTCCTCCCACATGGTTCTATAATCCTTCTCCCATCCCTACTACTACTGCCTAATCAGGTTTCTATTCTTTCTTACCTTGACTACTGAAATAGCTTACTAATAACTCTCTTTTATCTATATTTTGCCCTACTTTGAAGCTCTTCCACATAGCATTGAGAATGACATATCTAAAATTCACTTTGACTACAAAGTTTTCATGCTTAAACCTCTTCCAAGGCTTTCCAGAGCCTTGCTATTCAGTTAACACACCAGGCCCTGTAAAGCTTGAGTCTTGATTTACTTTTTCACTTCTACCTTCTATTTTACCTTCTAATAATTTCCAACTGCTTTCAGTTGCTATTAAACAATGATGTTTCCTTCATGTTTAGCTTTCTTTATGGTGTTCCCCATGCCTGGAGAGTCACTCAACTCTTACTTTTCCTTCAAGATCAGATTCTAGAAACATTTCTTCCAGGAAGCCCAAACCTCTGGGTGGGACTGAGTTCATCTCTGCTCTCCCACAACCCCACAGCAAACTTCATTACCACATAATTTATAGTCTGTCTCCTACACTATAGTCTGTCTCCTACCTTGACAGCTGGCCCAGTATCATATTTGTCTTTGTGCCCTGGGATGCAGTAGACAGCCTGGCATATATTAGGTATCTAACAAGAGCTACTGCACTGAAATTTTTAGATCACCTTGAATCTCCCTGATAGAATCCAATATCCATGTTGCCCTTCTTTCTTGTATTCTGTTGAATTCCAATTTTATTCCAGGTGACAATGTGCCCAGCTCAGTGACTGTATTTCCTACCTTCCCTTGCCATGACAGATGATCAATAAGATGTAAGAACTCACTGCTGGCTTTCCGGAAACCACTTTAAAGGAGACTGACTCAACTGACTCAACATTTTGTCATTTATTCCTCCCCTCCTTCTCCCTGAACTATGTTCACCATGACTGAAATTCCAGAAGACATCATGTGTCCTTGAAGATGTAAAGCCATGCTCCACAGAAAGATAGGCGTGTGCTTCCCTAATGACTACAGAGCTTCACACAAGCACAGCACAGCTTTCTCTTAGACGTTTGTTACAGAAGAGAATATGGCACCTGCTTTGCTTAGCCTATCTGGGTCTTTGCTACCAGCGGCTGAAAGCCACAGTAGCTGTTAGCTGTGAATAAAAGTTTATTCTTCAATTGCAAATTAAAAGTGATCATGGGGGCGCCTGGGTGGCTTAGTCATTAAGCATCTGCCTTCAGCTCAGGTCATGATCCCAGGGTCCTGGGATCCAGCCCCACATTGGTCTCCCTGCTCTGCGGGAAGCCTGCTTCTCCCTCTCCCACTCCCCCTGCTCGTGTTCCCTCTCTCGCTGTGTCTCTCTCTGTCAAATAAATAAATAAAATCTTTAAAAAATAATAAAAATAAAATAAAATAGATCATGAAGTCTGCTTAATTGGAATCATCTAGGATGGATGCACTATTTCTAAATATATTGCCCTACTCAACTTCATCCTGAAACTGGCAGGCTGGCTGAGTTTTAATATGACAGTGAGGCATTTTGTTTTTCCAGTTGTTAACTCTTAGAACTAGTCACTTTAGTAGAGTTGGAGTTTCTGAGATAATGACTTGGGTAACTTTTATAGTATTCTTATTCACAGCTAGTAACTATCATGGGGACTTCATAGTGCCAAATTAAGACATATGGACAGAGTAATTAGAGGTCTTTCAAGAATTTACAACCAAGAGAGCATTAATAAACCATTATTCATATACTCTAATTTGCATGTATCTATGCGTATGCACATAGATATAAGATTAAGATATAAATCTTACGCAGATAGCAAACATAAATCATTGAGCAAGTCTCCCCATACATACACACACATTAGAATACACTGGATTCTGAGTCTCTGACTTAACAGGTATCATATCCTGTGTTTCTAACCACTTATTCACTTTGTTTATCTCGTTCCTTCCTCGGGGTTACCGCCATTTTCTCACTACATTGACTCGGTTTAAACTCTCTTAAGTTGATACCTAGACACTGATACCATGTGGCCTCTTCTGCGGGCATTTAAGGCTAACTTTTCAACAATCATCCGTGACCATTTTCTTTTCTTTTTTTTAAGATTTTATTTATTTACTTTAGAGGGCAGGAGGGGCAGAAGGAGAGGGGGAGCGAGTCTTAAGCAGACTCTTCACTGAGCGCAGAGACCAACGCAGGACTCCATCTCACAACCCTGAGATCACGACCTGAGCCGAAAACAAGAGTAGGACGCTCAACTCACTGTGCCACCCAGGAGTCCCTGTGCCCATTTTCTGAGTGGCTCTGAATTGCTTAGGGTCTATTCCACCAGCTGTTTCTATGTCGCTGTCTTGGGCTCCTCCCTCACAGTGGATGGTCATTCACTGTGCGTAATGATTTCTCCTAACACTCATTCCTTCCTGAGCCACTTAAAATCCATGTGAGACCAAGCCTTGATCCAGAGGGCAAAACATTTTGCCTTGCTTTGTTTTTAAGAATAAACAATAGGCTATGAGATCAGACATATTCAGACTCAATGTCATATCTTAATCCTGGTGTTTTGAACTTAATAAGTGTTTAGCTGTTAATAATAAGCAGTTAGTCCAATGTTCAATCACTCATTGGCTTCCTAAATATTAAGTATCTGCTATGTGCCTAGCATTGTGCTAGGCCATGGATACTACCATGAGCAAAATCAGGTATGGTAATTACATGTTGTAGAGAAGATAGGAATTAAGCAAATTATTGTGAAATGAGCTTACAATTGCGAACTGAGACTAGAAGTTCAAGAAGGAAAGAAACATGGTTCCATGACTATGCTAATCACAGGTCAGCTTGTTTCAGACCAACCACCCTACCGAGTAAACTAGAAAAATGGAATTAAAAAAAAAATCTGTCTGAATGTATCATAAAGCCACAAAGACTATAACGACTTGGGGGGGCTAAAATTCAAGAAAGGAGGGAAGTGCAGAGAGGTGAGCCTGACGGAGTGGTTTTTTCTCTCATGGCATTTCTAATTCTCAGTGGAGGCTCAAAAGATGAGCAGAGCTTCCTAGGCTCATGGAATGGGGAGCAAAAATTGAAGTTTAGGGCCCTTGAAGAAAGGAAGCCCTTGATAAACTCCAAGGCATTCGGGTGAGAAAGGAAAGCACTCATGATCTCCCTTCTCCATCCTTCATTCATGGAGTGGCTCCCACCAGTACTTGAGACAGTCACGGCCCTTCAACCAGTGATGACTGAAAATGTCAGGCCTAGTGTATCTGAGCTACTGATTCTTCTGATAAAGAGTTGATTTAGGCTTTTTATCAAATTATTTTATGCCAGCGAACATGGCAGTACTAGGAAGGCACCCAGAAGATGACTTTAGCTTTACCCATGCTTCTCTCTGCACCCGGTGTATGGTGAGACCTTTGATAGGACTAACCAGCCTGCAACCATGACTTCCTTTAGGCCCACTTACCTAGAGGCATGAGGAAACTTAAATGGCCAGGAGGCAAGGTGAGCTACAGATATCATGAAATCTGTATCCCAGGTGGAAACATCCTGCTAGTCAATACTAACACATTCAAACTAAATCCAAAAGAATGGGAATGGGAGGTAAAAATTTGCAAGTGGATTATTAGGTACAATTGGGAGAAGCTCCATTCTCACTTCCATCCTACTGTCTCCAGACCCATATTTTCAATCTGTGAGAGAGATTATATTGTATATCGGTCTTTGGCTAAAAAGATATTATAAGACCGTCTTCTACTCACAAGGTGGCCTATCTCAGCTACACTGTATGTGCGACTGCAGTTAGACCCCAGTTCTTTCTGGGCCTTGAGGTGCCCCAGACCACTCAGTCACCATTTTTCCCACTTCTTTCAACTGTAAAATAAACTTCCTTGGTCAGAGGAAGGTTGGGTGAAATATCATAATAGTGTATAAAATATTCAGTGCATGAATGATGATACTAAAAGAAGAAAAAATTGAGAGGAAAGGCAAATTAAAATCTAAAGTGTCCAAGCCCCCTCCACAATAGGGGAGGTCTAGTCGGCCTCCCCAGGGTATGGTACTACGTTGCAATCTCAGGGTTGGTAGCTTTGCTGGCAAGTGCAGAAAAGTCAGATTTTTGAGGCAAAGTCCATATTTTAATGCCTGTCACCATAACTACTTTGATCAAGTACTAAGGGGGCTTGGGAAAGAGGCACAACAGCATAAATGGAGTCACCTTGCCCACCTGATAATTAAAAGCCTCATTCCCAGTGGCCTTTTGTTGGTCACTCACGTAAGGATACATTTAGTCACACTTGGAACCCCATTCAGAGAGATTCATCCATAGATGTCTTCCCCCCCCAATCCTTTGTGATCAGTCTTACAATTCTCTTTCTTTTAGGTCCCTGACAATCTGATTATACCATTAGCCAAGGCCCATCAATCAGTATAGATACCTCAGGATTTGTCCTAACAGACAAAGTGGGTAATAAGATGTATTGTTTAAATTCATGTCCACTAGGAGAATTTTCTTTCTTCACCATCCTACAAAGCCACTCCTAAAGGAAGAAATGATGTCACAGCATTCTATTCCTGATTGGTGCAAATGTGTGCAGAAACATGTTGAAGCAGACTCACACATTTTCCTCTTCAGTCAATTGAAGTATTGCCCCAGGAGAGTGGAGTGCAACACAGCAAGAAGAGGCAAGGTGAAAATTAACAAAACTACTCATGCAACTTATTTCTGCCTTTACAACTGGATAGACTGGATCCTGAATATATCTTCCACTTGCTGATGGAGAACGTTAGGCCATGTCTAACATCAGTGTTGATTTCTAATCCTTTACTACTTACTGTATAGCTCTCTGTTCTTCATCTAGGAATAATCCAAAGTGGTTTGACCTTATATTTCTGACCTCATTCCCTACTATTATCACCTTGGCTCACTCCACTCCAACTACTCTCTTCCTCCATCAAGCCTGTCATGTCCACAGCCTTTGCACTTCATATTCTTTCTACCTAGAATCTTCTTGCCCTGGAAATGCACAGGCTACTTTAATGCCATGGCTCAAACATTACGTCCTCAGTGACACCTTAATACCATAGCTCAAACATTACATCCTCACTGACACCTTCCCTGACAACTGTTTTTAAAAACTAAGCCCTTACCCACCCTGGTAATACTAATTTATCCTGATTTTATTTTTCTCTTTATACAGATTACTTTGTGATATACTGTATATTTCCACTTATTTGCTTATTCTCTCTCTTCCTCCACTAGAATGTAAGTTACAGGAGGGAATTCTCATTGGCCTAGGTTTACCTCTGTATCTCCAGTTCCTAGAATGCTGTGTGAACATATTGGGTGTTCAATACATGCTTTAATGAAAGAATGAATGAGTGAATGAATCTTTCCCCTCAGAGTCCTCCCTAATTTTAAATTTTGAAAGTTTTTGAATGAATCAAAAACAAATATTATTGTCAAATAAGTAATATGTCTGATTTTATTCACTTGTATTACCAAAAAACCCCAATTTATTCTCTCCTCCTTTTTTCCCCTATGTTCTTCCCATTTATATATATTATAAAAACTTTGAGTGAGGAGAAATCAGTTCAGTTTGCTCTTCTTTCCCAACAGCTGCTGGCTTTTAGAATAATAATGCCACTGGTTGTTTCTGATTCAAACACAGTGCGAGGCTTTGTCTCTTAGACAAGTCAACTGAGCAAGAAAACAATTAGAATTACTCCCAGCTTGAAGAGACACATCAAATCCAGAATTTCAGTAAGTGTCATGCTAAAATCAGCTTGATCTAAAACCACCGGTTCCCTTTAGGCCTTAATCACTAAGATTCCATAAACACACACACACACATACACACACACACACACACACACTTTCTGATACTAAATTCTGTAATCTGTTGTGGGAATTCTTATATTTTACACATTTGCTTTTAAATTGGTTCCCAGTGCATGCTAGGACATGACAACAGTTGAAACCCAGGAGACAAAGAGAGGAGTAAGGGTGGGACAGAAGAAGAACTGGCTTCCCCTGGCCAGGTAAATCTCTTACATGGGTCTGCTCAAGGATTTGTTAAGGGTCTTCAAGCAAAGGTAAAAGAATACTATCAGAGAACAAAGAAGCGTTGCTTTACTTGGCAACAAAACTCATGGAGAGTTAAAGCTCCTCCCATATAACAAAATCTCCATTCTCACCCTCCTACTTCTTCCTGATCAATACCTTCATATCAGACTTCATATCAGGCACATGACAAGGCTATAAATTCAACTGATATTGAATTTAAGCTGCAGATTCAATGATTGTGTGTGTCTTTGGCTCTCTCAACCCAGTGGCTATAAGAAATGTGATATTCTTTTTGCAGAGTCAAAAAGTCATTGATTTTTCAATCCATGCCTGAAGTAGGAAATTACACAATTTGCGTTAGTAAATCTATTTATTTAAGCTTTGTGAAAATGTGAACAGTAAACACTGTATTCTATAAGGCTTAAATAGCTCTTCCTGCTGGCCTCTAACAGAATCTAATTAGTCACCCAAAGCCTTCCTTCAATTAGCACTATATTCTAGGATGAGTCGTTTAATTTACTGTGTTCACCATACTGCGCATATCATAGTATGCCAGAGACCCCCCTGCTTCCTAGCAAGAGTTTTCACTCCCCTTCACTACCTTTAGCTATTGCCACAATAATGCTGCATAACAAAATTAGATGGCTTAATATAATCACTTATTCTTGTTTTTGTAACCTCAGGTTGATAAAAACTGGCTGATCCAGCTTGGGTTCAATTGGGTAGTCAAGTTGTTCTACATACTTCTCATCCTCCTTGGACCACCAGACTAGCTGGGGCATATTTTTTCTCATACTAATGGCAAAAATTCAAGACAGCAGGCAACCATCATACAAACACATCTCAGATCTTTGCTCACAACATAGCCACTAATATCCCACCAGCCAAAGCAAGTCATATGGCTGAGCCCAACATCAGTAAGGCAGGGTAGAATATTCTATCAACAGTGGGAGAATATTTGTGGGGTTTTTTTGGGGGGGGATATTTGTTGAACAATAATCCAATCTATAATAACCCCTAACAAAGACAGATAAGCAATCCCAAGTCCCCTCCTTTCTTTAAATACCTATGCCCACAAAAACTTCTGATTTAAATTTGTATATCAAGAGGATACTTAGTTGCAAATAACAGAAAACAACTATGGCATAAAATGAGAGTACTGAAAGAATACTGAATTGTTGAGAGATGCAACAGAAGGAGGCTCAGTGGTTCTGAGATCAGTACCAGTGCATTAATCACATAACAGCAAGGATGTGGTCCTGTATGAAGACACAGTTGCCCACTGCCTCTGAGCTCTAGGCCAATTTCTTAAATTGATTACATCTTGAAATTATAATATTTGGGTTAAATAAAATATATTCCGAAAATTGACTTTACCTGGGTGTATTTTTTAACCTTTTTTTAAAAGTTAAACTAGTAGAAAGTTCTTATTTATTTATTCATTCATTCATTTAAGTAATCTCTGCAACCAATGTGTGGCTTGAACTTCTGATCCCAAGATCAAGAGTCGCATGCTCTACACACTGAGCCAGCCAGGCGCCCCAGACTACTAAGTTTTAAATGACATATATGGCTCACATTTCTACAGAACACCACTGCTCTTGTACTCTCTACTCTTCCAGCACTGCATGCTAGTAATTGCTGCTGGCACCACTACCAATGCAGTCTCCAGAAACTGGAAGCTGCTAAAACAGTCAACACCACCTGAGAAGAGTCTTCCCTATCCTGTCTTCTTTGCATGCCAAACATTATCTAGGGGAAGATCCAACTGTTTAGCCAAACTGGGGTCACATGCTTATGCCCTAGTTTCAAAAGAGGCAAAACAAAGTGAATATATGGTGTTTCTAGCCTCTACAGAAAGAGATAAACTCTCACCTACAACCAAGACTCATAAAGTAAAATTCCCCCAAATATAAAGATTTTAACATTGAGTACTCAAAAGCCAGTGAAAAATCCACTTTTTGACTCAGTATATCTGTTCAGAGAACTATATAACCTTAAGAAATAGAAATATAGGGGCAGAGATTTCTTTACAAAGATTTTTATCTTAGCTGGGTTCCCCCAGAAGCAGACACACACAAAAAAATAGTTCATTTGTGAAATGAGGCAGAAGCATCAGTAGGGAGTTAGAGAAGTAAGGTAAGGCAAGAAAGGAAATCAATTCAAGGATGCATCAATGAGGACATCAACTGGGGCTCAGTCCCCTGGGTCCTCTAAGACACTGTTTAGAACACACTTCAGGGTCGTGCCATCTGAAGGAGGAGGATGGCAGGTTGAGGGTTGATCCTGGGAATGTTAACTTCTTGGCACTTCCAGCCTGCTCTGGCAAGTATATGCCTGCATCCAGAGAAAGCCAGACCCTGGGCTGAAAATGACAAATACCACTAGCATGTATCAGAAAAATGGGATATAAAAGATGTATAAAGGGAATATGAATGAGACAATGATGGCAGAAACAACTTACAAGTTGTTATTAAAAATGATTGTCTTAGTCTGGTTGGACTACCGTAACAAAATACCAAAGACTGGGTGGCTTAAAAAACAGACATTTAGTTCTCACCATTCTGGTGGCTGGAAAGTCCAATATCTAGGTGTTGACAGATTCAGTGACGGCCCACTTCCTAGCTTATAGATGGTTGTCTTCTGTGTCTCCACATAGTGGGGAGAGAGAACAAGCAAGATCTGGCCTCCCTTCCTCTTCTCATGAGGATACTAATTCCATCATGGGGCTCTACCCTCATGACCTCAACCTAATTACCTCCCAAAGTCCCCACCTCCAAAGGGTTAGGACTTCAACATATGAATTTGGAAGGGACACAGACATTCATTCAGTCTATATCAATGATGTTTTTGAAAATTTTAATAATTCTTTCCACAAATATTTATTGAACAGAACACCCAGTATGTGTAAAGCACTACTCAACAAACTATAAATTGCTGAATAAAACAGACAAAAATCCCTTCCCTTGTGGAATTTACATTCTAGAAGGGAGAAAGAGATATAACCAAAATCAACAAATTGTTTTGTATGTTCGAAGATGATGAATCCTACGGTGAAAAATAAAACCTTGGGTGGTTAGTTAGATAGGTGTGCCAAGATTGGGCAACGAGGGCTGATTATAACATGGTGGTCAGGGGCACCTGGGTGGCTCAGTCAGTTGAGCCTCTGACTCTTGGTTTTGCCTCAGGTCATGATCTCATGGGTCATGGGGAACAAGTCTTGTGTCGGACTCCATGCTCAATGGGGAGCCCGCTTGAAGATTCTCTCCCTCTGCCCCTCCCCACACTTGCTCACGCTTTCTCTATATATATTAAGTAAATAAATAAATCTTAAAAAGAGAGAGAGAGAACATGGTGGTCAGGGAAGGTCTCATGGAGAAGATAACATTTGGGCAAAGATGAGGTGAGAGAGTAAACCATGCTAATACCAGTAGAAAGAGCCTTCTGGGTATAAAGAACAGAAACTGCAAAGACCCCAGGTGAGGACCTGCTGGTCATGTGGCAGTAACAACAGGGAGGCCAGCGTGGCTTGACCAAAATAAGTGAGTGTAGCAGAAGTAGGGGGTCAGAAATGGAATGGGAGCTGGATCACGTAAAGCCTCACAGGCCATTTGAAGGACTTGGAATTTTGCTCTGAATGAAATGGAAAGCCACTGGAGCATCTTGAAAAGTTTCCCTATAATGCTCTATTGAGAATAGACTGAACGGTAACCAAAGCTGGAGCAGGGAGACCAGTTAGGAGGCTGCTATTGTAATGCAGGAGAGAAGTGACAGATTTGGATTGGGATAGTGGCAGAAGAGCTAGTGCAGAGAAGAAGTGGGAGAGTATTTTGAATGTAAAGCTGAAGGACTTGCTGACAGAGTAGATGTGGGCTGAGACAGAAAGAGAGAAATCAAGAGTGACTTTGAGTTAGGTTTTTTGTCCCAGGAAATGGGAAGAATGGAATCATCACTAATTGGGAAAAAGACAAGAGCAAAAGTAGGCTTGAGGTTAGGGGTATGAGGTGAAAAGGAAAATCAGGACTTCAATGATGGACATGCTAATGGGTAATAAATGGCCCATATGGATCTGGAGTCCAGGGGCAAGCTCTATCTAGACTGCAGACATAAGTTTGTAAGTCTTCAGCATACACACAATATTTAAAACCATTGACTGGATGAGATCAATGGAATGAGTGCCAAGAGAAAGGAATTCCAAGTCACTCTGGAAAATAGTCCAGCAATTCCTCAAGAGGTTAAACACAGAGCACCCTACGATCCAGCAAACCCACTCCTACTAGATATATACCCAAGAGAAATGAAAACATGCCCATGTAAAGGGAGGGAGAGAAGGGAAGGAAGGAAGGAAGGAAGGAAGGAAGGAAGGAAGGAAGGAAGGGAGGAAGGAAGGAAGGAAGAAAGAATTGTAAGGTTTGAGGTTGTAAGGTTTGAGCTCTGGAGTCACTGGACATTTAGGGATTTGTGATGCTTATTAGACTTCAAAGAGGAAATTTTGAGTAGGTGTTTGGGTATGGGAATTTGGAGATGAGAAAAAAGGTTTGGACTTAGAAATGATTTGAGACTGAGTCTGGGGTATGCCAGTGTTGAGGCTGGGGATATATAACAAGGCCCAGAGAATGGGGCACAGAGCAAAGGAGACTTGAAAAGGAGGGGCCAAGTAAAGAGTCCAGTATCCCAAAAGCCAAGGGAAGAAAATATTTAAGGGAAAAGTGATCAACTCTGTCAAATGCTGCCAAGAGCTCAAGTAAGATGAAAACTAAGATCAAGCATTGGTTTTAACTATGTGGAAGTCAATAGCAATTTTACAAAAGCTGTTTTGTAAGAGCCATGAGAATAAATGCCTGATTAGAAAATGGGAGACAAGTAAATTGCAGATATCAAGTAGTTATAACTACTGAGAAGATTTGCTTTTCACAATAGTAGAGAAGTGATCCAGTAACTAAAGGCAGATAAAGAATCTGGAAAATTTTGTCTCCCTAAGATAGGAGAAATGATAGAATTGCATAAGCTCATGAAAATGAGCAAGCAACAAAGGAAACATGATTATACAAACAAGAGAAGCCAATTGCTTATGTGATATCCTTGAACACATGAGAGGGGATGGAAACTCATGAGCAAGCGGAGGGGACTGTGGAAAGTTCACTCATAATAATGAAAAACAGGGGGCGCCTGGGTGGCTCAGTCGGTTAAGCGTCTGACTCTGTTTTGGCTCAGGTTCTGATCTCAGGTTCTGAGACTGAGCCCCACATCAGGCTCCATGCTCAGTGGAGAGTCTGCTTAAGATTCGCTCTCTCCCTCTCCCTTTGCCCCTTTCCTTGTTCTGTCTCGCTCTCACTCTAAAATAAATAAATCTTAAAAAAAAAAATGAAAAACAGAGTATGTGGGCACAGAGCAAGCAGGGGAGGGAGGGATGTGGTGGCAGAAGCATGCTGAAGTATCTTCTGGTGGCTTTTAATATCCCAGTAAAATAGGAAACAAGGTCTTAGCAGAGTGAGAATGCGGGCGGGGACGGCGGGGAAGAAACTGAGGAGAAAGAAGGAAGAAGAAAATAGTGTCTGGGAAATGGGTAAAGGGAGGAATAGAGGAATAGAGGAATAGAGAAATGAAGTGTGGTTGCCAGAGAGTATCAGTGCCCACTTGTGGTTAGTAGCAGTGAATTAAAAGCGAGCCCACTCAGCAAGAGGGTGTTTTTCTTTCTCCAGACCTGTTCAGCCATACAAGGACAGAGAGAGTCGGCTTTAACCAGAGTTGGGATTAACAGAATGTGAAAACTCTCCCAATTTTGTGAAAAAGACAAAAAATTTTAATAGAGCATAACACTTACATAGGAAAAAAACAGATGAAAAGGAAATGTATAAATGGGTATAGTTTTCCCAGCAATTTTTATTTTCTTAGATATTCTCTAAGGTTTTTTGCAAAAATCAAAGCTCACCCAGTCTACCTTAAGTAAGCTAGTATTCAAGACTACCTCATAGGGGCGCCTGGGTGGCTCAGTCGTTAAGCATCTGCCTTCAGCTCAGGTCGTGATCCCAGGGTCCTTGATCGAGCCCTGCATCAGGCTCCCTGCTCAGCGGGAGGCCTGCTTCTCCCTCTCCCACTCCCCCTGCTTGTGTTCCCTCTCTCGCTGTGTCTCTGTCAAATAAATAAAATCTTTAAAAAAAAAAAAAAAAAACAATACTATCTCATATAACCAGAGCAGGAATGAGCGTTAGGTCCAACAAGAAATTTAAATCTGAAAGCAGTTAAGACAAGATAACAATTCTCTGTCCCTTCTCTCTCTGAGAACATCATCCCCTGTGTCTGCTTTCTTCTGGGTATCTGCACCATTCCCTTGATTCTGTCTGTAGATCAGTGCACAGGACCCCAACATGGCTGCTCTTGTTTTGGCTCACAGTTCCAGAAACCACATCACCTGACTGCGTCTTTGTCTTTCTCAGACAAAATTTACAAGAGGCCAGCTGATTGGCTCAGCTTGAATCAGGGCTCTTTGTTTGGTTCAATCCACTGGAATCAGGAATGGGAAGGCAGCTGGTCAAAATATGGCAACCACCTAACCCCTTTCCTTCAGCCAAATGTTAGGGAGAGAGGCAACTCCAATGAAACCAGCCAAGCAGGACCCCAAATAGAACTTTCTAAAGCAGCAGGTATCACTTTTATAATAAGAACAAGTACTTTTATTTTTTTAAGAACAAATTATTTTAAATATTGATAAAGAAGAGATGAAAGGGGAAAATAGCAAAATGTTAAAAATTTAGTTTCCCTTTTCTTGTCAAATATTCCTTCTCTGTTTCAGGTAGCTTTTTCATCATTGCAATTTTTAAAAAGCTTCTGTTGAGTGCCTATTAAATGCACAAGGCACCATGGTCTTCACTGCACAGAATGAGTCTGACAGGCATAAAATCATATTTAACAGGAAAATTTACATTTTTGAAGAAAACGTTGAGAAGGTAAAATGTATCCCTAACTGCAAAATGGAACTGTTGACGATATCAAACGTTCTGAAGATTCCTTCCCTTCTTCAGTAAATGCCTAGTGAATATTTCTTGCATGTTATTAGACTTGAAAGTTAGATTGGAGGTAAAAAACAGCAAGCTAAAACTAAGAAGTAAGTCTATTAGTGACATTCCCTTCTAAGATTATTTTTAGTTGCACCAATTGTATACATGTTTGTGTACTTTAAAATTCAAGTACATACAGAAGCATATAGAGGAAAAGAAAAAGCTTCTCTGGTCTTACCTCTGTCACCCCTGAATACCCCCTATCCCATGGGACTTTATAGAGGAAAACACAGTTAACAGTTTGGACTATACCTTTTCAATTCTTTTTCTAAGTTAGTTTTATTTATTATTTTGTTCTTAAGGTCTTTCTTTCTCGTTGTTAAACGTGCCTTTCTTTCTTTATGCTGATGACTTCCTGTCAGTATTCTTGGTAAGTTATATACCCCAGTGGCCTTGCATCCAGGCCCTATAAAGACATTTCTAATAATATCCCAATGATCTAATCTCTTAAGGCTCTCATATTTCACCTGTTTTTTAAAAGCAGACATTTTATGGACTGGTGAAGCAATCATTTAGAAACATACATCTCTGAAGCCATAATCATTTTATAATTTGTTCTGCCTCATAAACAACCACAGCCAGCCTTCCAAAGGACAATCCTTTAAGGCAAATCTCTAACATTAAAGCAGCTTACAGCTATTTCAGATAATGGGAGCTGTCCAGTCTGTGATGTGTTCAGTCTCTACCATTTACAAAGGATCTGCTCTACTAATAAATGACTTCAAAATGAACTCTGCACTAGAAATTCAGCAGTGAATGATGGAAATAAGTGAACTTACAAAGTTTATTGGAAACTTCTTTCTGAAGGTCAGAGGATATATTAAACACAATACCAAATATGCATTTTTTTAAACAGTGTACCATATTCTTATGAGATTCTAATGTAAAGTTTATGATGCTACCCTTTCAAAAGAACTGATTAAAGATAGTTCAATCAAAACCTACCTTGTAGATTTGTCTAAATTTCCGAAATAATAAATAATATGCAATAAAAGGGAAAAAAATCTCTAGAGAGCTCCCTCAGAAAAAGAAAAATTCCCCAAAACATGTCTTTCATAGGCCTTGTTGTGAGTCACGTTTGTATAGAAAAACTTTATCACTTAGGGCCAATGTTACTTAATGTCTACTTTGTAAATATTATATAATATATTCATAGTAAGGGTTTTGCCATGTGCCAGTCCATCATTGATTCCAATTCAATTCGAACTGGTGATAGACTATTCCCATGTTACGGCAAAACTCCATTGCAAGTGTCTGTCTTATCTCTCACCTTTTCTACCTCAGGACTGGTTCTGAAGATATCCATTGCTCAGCCTTATGAAGAACATTCCAGAAACATGAGGGACTAACACCCACAGAAGCAACCCTCAACCAATGGGGAATGGGGGTCAGTGGACAAATGCCCCAGTCTTCCATACTTTGGAGGGAAAAATCTAAAGCCCAGTCTACACAGTTCCTTGAGGGGGTCCCCAAAGGCTTTGAGCACCAGTTGCCCATAGCAATAACTGGTTCAATAATGCACACTTAGTTGGTTCCCTTGAATCATTTCTCAAATAGATTACCTTCTCCCAAATGCTTGTCTCAGGTTCTGCTTTAGGAGAAAATCATAAATGCCATTCACTCTACTAATGAATCCATTTTCCAATCCCAGCAAAACAACTGTCCAATATGGTAACCAGTAGCCACACATGGCTATTAAGGACTTGAAATGTGGCTAGTCCAAACAGAAGTGTTGACAGTGTTAGCTACACAACAGATCTTTAGCATTAAAAAAATGTAAAGTATCTCATTAATAACTCTATACTGATTAGTTTGAAACGATAATGTTTTGGATATATTAGGTTAAATAAAATATATTACTAACACTAATTTCATTGGTTTCTTCTTACTTTCTATAATATGGCTACCAAAAACTTGAAAATTACATTACTGACTTGTATTAAACTTTTATTGGACAGCACTGTTCTAGAAATTGTGGAAAAGAGCCACAGCGTGAAGAGAGACTTGGGGGGAGCGGGGAGGAATGTGGGTGTGACTCAGTATATTCAACAATACGTTTAATTATATGCCACAGAAACAATTTAGGCTGATATAAGCAAAAAAGTTTTCACTGAAAAATAGAGGAGGCTCCAAAACCTGGTTCAAAGAACCAAGCTTGGAGCCTGCACAGCTACTTAGCATGTCTGCAGGTTGTCTGCAAAAATGGCTCCAACATTCCCCTCCCTATATCCTTGTCCCTTGACAATGTAACTTTGGAGCTCCTCCCATTAAGAGATAGAGTGTATGTCTTTACCTCTTGATTCTGGGCTGGCCAACAGAAGCAGCAGAAGTGATTTACATCAGTTCTAAATGTAGGCTTCCTGAGGCCACTCCTTCTTAGAACCCTGCTGAGCAGTCATGGGAATAAGCCTAGGCTGGCCTCCTGGGTGACAGGGACATAGAGTCCAGTTGTCTCCATAGCCTCAGCTGACTGTCACCCACATCACAGAAACAGAGCTGTCTCACTGACCAGAAGCTGATTGCAGACATGAGTGGGCTCAGAGCTGTCCAGTTAAATCCGGTCCAAATTGATGATTCCATAGAATCTGGAACTACATAGCCTACCAAGTTTTGAGATGGCTTGTTCAAAGATAAATCTGGAGACTAGCTGAAAAGGGAAGGGAGGACTTTATTCAGTAGTAACTGCAGCAATGAGGAAGAGGGTCCAGTGTGATCTGCACAGAGCTGACTAGGAATTTTCAAGGGAAATGAGGGAGTAAACAGGAGGAACAAGCAAAGATCAGGTTTGTTAACTGGAGCTTATTTGGAGGAGAAGGAAATTTCTGGTAGCTTTATGCCAGAAGGGGTAGTGTAAGTTAGAGCAGAGCACCTTCCATCCTGGCAGGGAGAACAGAAGTTATTTTCCTGAACGTTTGCATTTCAAAGAGATGACTCTCTGGTCAGAGAAGAACTGTCTTCTTGGTGGCAGAAGAGCTACATCTCAAAAGGGGAGAAGAAAGGATTTACAACTGCAAGCTTTCTAAAGTAACTGCTCTATGAGAGGTGGTTCAGAGACCTATCTACTTATTACAAGGTTTGGGCTGGAACAAACAGTAATTCTTCTGGCAATCTTGACTTTCTCAGGCAGGGACACCAAGGGGGCGAGGGTCACCCCAGGGATGTGGCCTTGAGTTAGAAATGTCAGTGTTTGTTCAAGTCTTTTAGTGTGCATGGTAGCAGGGGGAGAGGAAGTAGACAACATCATCTGCCCTGACTGTCTGCTGGGGTTTTTTTTAGGCCAAAATTGAGGCCTAGTTGAAAAGAGAACTCAGAGGAGCCTGCCTCAAGTTTAGTCAAGAAGAGAATCTCTGTTACTTGTCACTTAGTTTTGGGGTGGTCTGTTACATAACAAAATCTAAATAATATAAAATGGAAGCCACAGGACTGGTCCAGTAGAAATTCTACCACCTCGTCCTCCAGACCTAGAAACCACAGCTGTACTGCGGGACACGGGCATTGCCACTGGTGCCCCTGGAAAGTGCACGCAGTCCAGCAGCCAACTCTTGATTTCAGCTCAGGTCACGATCTCAGGGTCATGAGATTGAGCCCCGCGTCAGGCTCCGTGCTCAGCATGGAGTCTGCTTGAGATTCTCTCTCTCCCTCTCCCTCTGCCCTTTCCCCCCTGCTCGCATTCACTCTTTCTCTCTAAAATAAATAACTATATCCTAAAAAAAGAAGGAAGGAAGGAAGGAAGGAAGGGAGGGAGGGAGGGAGAGAGGAAACGGCATGCAGCTGCTACCACCACTGCCGAGGCCCACCGGAATAGATTCTGTGTCATCAGTGTTTTTTGGTATCACAACCTTCAATTCAAAGCCTAGAGAAAGCACATCTAATTGATGGAGCCTAAGTCATGTGCCCATTGCTTCACATTGATACCTCCAGTCTCTACAACTGGATATGGGTTCTGTTTAATTAAATAAAAAATTCCCCAAAGTAGGAAGTGTGTTCAGACGCTAGATCATCAAAACAGAAAACAAATGCTATTACATGCACCAGGGAAGAAATGGTAGTGTGGGTCTCTCTGCCTCAAAATGACGTCAGGCCAACAATTAGACATGGCAGGGTGTGACATCTGGGAACCAAGACAGCTCTGATTCTACCTTAAGCTCATCAGTGAGAAGTCAACAAATACACTTTCCCCGCTTCCCCAAGCAGGGCTCAGATGTTAGTTAAAGCAGAAGGCCAAGGGCCAAAGGGGCTTGAATTTGTAACCCAAAGGCCAGTGTGAATCATGCAACTGAGGCCTTACAATTGCAGAGATTTCACGAGGTGGCCTTTGGAAGAGTGCCAAATACCATGACCACTAGAAAGCAGACGCCCTCCCTCCCTGACCTCCTCTCTCAACTTCCACTGTTATTAACATAAATAAACCTTGGGACAGAAGTGTCACCCTGAAGAGGAGGAGGAAAAGGTAAAATCCAGGAACGACATGATTTTAAACTTGAAGTGACTAAAGAGTGTGACAAAGACTAAGTTCACCTAGAAATGCCAACATACAGTTTTACAGCATCAGGGAAAATGGAGCATACAGGAGAAACTGAGTTCAATTATAATAAAATAAATTGTTACCTGTTTTGCTTATACGATTTTAGGGCTTATGAAAATCATATTTACAATAGTTATAAAGTTATTCACTGCATTCTTTAAAGGATTAAGAGCTCTCTCTAGGGAACTACAATATATTTTATTTAAAAAAAAATAAATCATTGAAGGGCTTCAACACTAAATTGAAAGTAACAAAGTGAATTGTTATTTTCCTCATGCCTGGCCTTCTCTCTGAGGCATGCTCTTTTTCTAATTTAATGCTGGGTATAGGTCACTAAGGTGATAAGGGTTGCTAACCGATATTCTTCAGTACGGGGCATTCCAAAGATTTCCAGTCCATTCTTGGGTCAGTTAAAGTCCAGAGGACTCCAAGAAGGTGCATTAGGTATTGAAATTGGCCAGATAGTTAAGATAAACTCTAGAGCAGTGGTTCTCAGTGGGGAAAGCAGAGAGAAGCAGCCAGCTGGGGTTGGCGGGTTGCTCCCCATGGGAAAGTTGGCAATGTCCGGAGACAGTTTTGGTTGTCACAACTGAAGGTGACATCTTTAGAGACGCTGCTGAACATCTTACAATGTACAGACAGTCCCCAGTAACAGCAATCAACAGTTAAACATGCCAATGATCCTAAGGTTGAAAAACCTGCTCTAGCGGTGAGTTAGAAGCCTAACCACTTGCAGGTTAGACGCCTAACCACTGACACCCTCATAAAGTGCCTTTCAAAGAGCAGAAACTTCTAATTTTGATGAATCCAATTATTCAATTGTTTCTTTTATGGTTAGTGATTTCTACAAGAACTCTTTACCTACCTCAAGGTCACAAAGATATCCCTGGGTTTCTTTCTTCCAGAAGCTTTACACACACTAGCATGGCTAAAAATAAAGTTTGACAACCCCTAATGCAAGAAAGGATGTGGAGCAACCAGATCTCTCATAAATTACTGCTGAGCATGCAAAATAGTACAAGCACTTTGGACGCTTGCTTGGTAGGTTCTTTTGACATCAAACATACCTCTACTCTATGACCCAGCAATTCTACTCCAAGTATTTACTTGAACTAGTGCTGCATATAATAATATAGATGAAGCACAAAAACATGGTGAACAAAAGAAGCCAGACACAAGACAGCATTTGCTTTATGATCCCATTTTCATGAAATTCAAAACAGGTAAAATTGTTTGATGTTGATAGAAATTAGAACAGTGGTTGTCTTAGGGTGGAGGGAAAGAAAAGAGATTGACCAGGAAGGGGTACAAGGGAATTTTCTAAGGTAATAGATATGCTTTATATCTTGACATTGGTGTGGATTACATGGAGATATTGATTCATTATTGAATTGTACACTTAAGATGTATGCATTTCACCACATGTAAATTAGACCTCACAAAATGCGCATCATACTGCATTTTAGGAAGATGAGTATAAATTTGTCCTAAATGTGCAGAGCTGAGAGATACGTACATTTTACGACATTTAGGTATTATAAGTCACAAGCATTCTGCTGGAAAATGTTAAACTGAGAGAAGTTCTCTTGGGGTGTGCCTGTATTTCCTGTATGCCTGGAAAGATCTGTCCTTGCTTGTGCCCTTTTAGATGCGAGTAGAGAGTCAGATTATGTGCTGGAAGAACTTACATTCCAGATTACAACATTTTAACTCAGTGGGAATCCCAGCAGTGGGGCTGTGTTCTCCCCTGTTAGATCTGTACTATTGGCATGTCAAAAGTTAATTCTATCTCTCCCTATGGTTGTAAATACAGAATATGATATAATAAGATTTTATTTATAAGATAACAAAGTTGAAAAATATTTCCTTAGCTATAAAATTGAATGTAACCCACTCCATCTTCTCAAGGACCAGAGAAAGTGTATCACTCGATTAGTGATGGATATCTGCTAAGCATCCAACCTAGTCTTAATAGTACAAAAGAGGCTGCATAACTGTGGGTAAAGCATTAACAAAACCTTTTGTCCTTTATGAACAAACCTGACATTGGGTTAACTTAAAACACTGTTTCTCTGGAAACCTGAAAAAGGTAGAATGGAAGTGGTACTACTAAGCAATATTTCTTATGATAAAAAATGACAAATTGCATCTAGCAGGAGAGAAACTATATATGAACCATAAATACCTTGTGGGAAATCATAGCTTTGAGCTCCCTGAGTGTGATGAATCTCATAATGTGACAGGCCCCTTGCAGGGACTCAGGAATTTATGCCCCTAGATTGGTGTGAGGAGTGCTGTAAGAAGTCCGACTGAAGAGGGTGCTAAATGCCGCCCTTCTAGCAAGTTCCATTTCCTAGCCCCTACCCCTCTAAATGAATCTGATGCCAGTTATACCCTATGGAAGTCTTGTGAGTCAGAATTTTTAGAGACCATCCTGGTGGGCATTGCAATAACTCAGTTCACAATACAGGATACCATATATGGAATAAATATGTCTCTCATGATTATGGGAAATTCACTGTTTGTGGAATCATTCTCATCTCCATCCCATGGATAAGTCACTCTTCAGTGTTACAATATAGAGATGGCATTGCTTCTATACAATAGTAGGAGTGTCACAAACATAAAATAATACATGAAATACTTTGACCTCCTTAGAAGAAAGGCATTATAAAAATCAAAATACACTTTGGTTCAGGCATAGTTGCTAGCTTTACTACCTCTCACATTTTTTATATCCTTCATTTTTTATTTTCTTCACAGGTACATACTAAGTGGTTCCTCTCTTTAAAATAACAAGTTTACATGTATCACAAATGAAAATTATAATCTCTCTTCTACATTTAGCTAACTGCAGCTAGCTATTATACTTCACAAAGCAAAAGCAAACAAAGAAAACCGTCAAATACCATTAGAGAAGTCAGTGACCCCAGAGTAGACAGGAATAAAGAATGGAAATCACGAAAACATTCCAAAACAGAGACAAAAAAGTTAAGGATTCTTAGACTTAAAGGTACTTAGCATAAACTTTAAATAAATAGAGAAAACCAAGAGTAGCTCCTAAACAGTTTCCGCGGGCACAGAAATTAATCTACCTATTAAATCTGTCAGAAGTCATTGTACTACCCTGAGTCACTACCTTTTCTTGAGTTTGCTCTATAGGCTTTTTTTCTACATAAACTTTTAATGAGCCTAAAATAAAATGTAAGCCAGTGAACCTAATATTACATAATGCACTTTAGAGAGATTAAGACTCATCCTAAGCATACATGCATTTGTCATTTGAACTTTAATTATGAAAAAGAACGGGATACAGTCAACTTCCCTTACTGAGCTCTAGGTATAGAGCCCACATCCTCATTTGGCAGTTACCATTATGATCTGCACACTGAATGGCTTTGTTAAAAAAAAAAAAAAAGTTCAATATATCAATGACTAGATAGCTAGCTTTGGATGATAAAGCTGCAAAGTTTTTTTGTTTTGTTTTGTTTTTGCAGACAAAAATACCAAAAACCTGGGTGCCTGGGTGGCTCAGATGGTTAAGCGGGAAAAGATCAAAATTCAGAATTCAAAGTATGGCTTCTACTGAATGCCATATTGCTTTCATACCTTCGTAACTCAGAGGCTGTATATATAACTCTTTCTTTGTACCCCTATTGTCAATTCCTTGAAGATATGCATGAACTGTATCTTATTAATCTTCTTACTCTAAGTTTTGCATATAGCCTGGTCTGTCATACACTTAATGAGTGAATGGACAAATGGTTAAATGAGTAGCAGTATGGCGGCCAATTAGTTTGAGCAGCTACTAAAAATACTGCCACGCTATCAGGATGCTTTCAGCTGCAATAAACAAGTAACAGAAGAGCAGACAAAAAGTGGATTAAATAAAGTAGACACTTATTATCTCACTTTAAAAGGAAGTGATTCAATTATGTCATATGAGTCCAGGTTCTTTCTATCTTTCCATCTTCCAACCTCAGTGTGTCAGTGATACCTGCCTTCATGGTCACAAGATGGCTGCTAAAGCCTCAACATCACACTGTCACAAGAATAAAGAACACCAAAGCAGAAAGGAAGGGAGTGAGCAGGAAAAAAAAAAAAATTTTTATTTCCAGAGGTTCTCCATCTTAACACACTTTAGCTTACCTCTCACTAAGCCAAGACTGGGTCACTTGTCCATTGTTAGGCTGAACAAAGAAGAATGGAATTTCCACAACTGGCATAGAATCTCTATGGCTAGAGAACAGAGAACAAAGATGCATCCTCCCTGTCCTACTCTACCAAATAAACAAAATGAGGATTCTGTTTACATGGAAGAGGAAGAAAGGGCTGTAACCCCCAGTATTTGCAGAGCTCACTAACAGCATGATATACAGAAGATCTTAAAGAGTCTGCATATTCCCTAATCACCCATTCATTCATTCATTCAACAAATACTTGTTGAGTGCCTACTATGTGGCAGACAGACACTATTCTCCAGCCCTGGAGTATATCATAGAAAAAAATATAACTTCCAAACCTAATGGAATTTACATTATAGAGGTGGAAAATATACAATAAATAATAAGTATGAAAATTAATAAGATATGTATCATATACACATATTTCATATATATATACATACATATATATGTGATAAGGTACTTTTGTCTTTTTTAAGATCAGGGTAAAGTGGAACCGGGTGGAAGATTTAAATAGGATGATCAGAGAAGGCCATTTGAGAAAGAGACAATGATTTGAAGGTGAAAAAGAAAAGATTAAGGCCCCTGTCCTGAAGCAGTGACTGATTCTGGATTGTAAATGGCAGAAGGTCAGATTGTTGCCTTTGCAGGCCCACCTAATTTTTCAGATGGCCTCAAGATAAGTGCCATTAAAATGAAAGACCATGTCGGACGTACAGCAAAAACTGAAGTCTTGTGCAGAACATATTCAGAAAAATTTGGGGGGTACCTGGGTGACTCAGTCGGTTAAGCACATGACTCTCTTGATCTCAGGGTCTTGAATTCAAGCCCTGGGTTAGGCTCCACGCTGAGTGTGGGGCCTACTTTAAAAAAACAAAAAAACAACAACTAAAACAACAACAACAAAACAACTTTTTAAAAAAAAAAGAAAAATTGGGGGTTATATTTATAGACATATTGGAAGCAAATAAAGTAGGAGCTTACTAAAATTGAGGAAATTGTGTTGTTAAAGTATCTATGAGCCTAAGAACCAAGGAGCCATGTGACACTTTGAAGCTTAGAACAACCTATGGGCCTACAAACACCTGCAAAATATATGCAGCCCCCCAGGGAGGACATATTCCCAAAACCAATTTCAGATGTGACCAAGAAAAATAATAGACAAGATAAGTCCTTCCAGAGTACAGAGCAGGGGGCCACAGGCAGCAATGGACAAGAATTCCTTTCCAGAGAGCAGAAACAGGGTCCAATCAAGGGCCTCATCCACGAGCAGAGAAGAGGTCTTTGAGACTCCTGCCCTGCTGATCTCCATCAGCGCTAGGAACCAGTGACTACTATTTCTCATTCTTCTCTTTTCTGAATAGAAGTTTTAATTTTCTGATCCACCTGAGCTACATCTGGACCTGAGTGAAAGGACTGAACATCACCCAGGAATCATGGGATTTGAGCTGAATACAGCAGCTGGACGGTCCTCTGAGTTGTTTTCCTTGGGAAGGGGTGAGTGTGCTCGATGAGTCTTGCTTGGAGAAAGGATGAAGGTGAGAAGGATCCACACAGAAACTTGGCAGCCAGAGGTGCAGGCTGTGAGAGAGACAATTCATCCACCCCTTCTTCCTAGGCACATAATTAGGTTACTTCCCCATCTCCCCTGCAGACTGACACAACCGTGAGACTGAATTCTCAGCAAAGATGCATGAGTAAATGTGATATTTCCTGCCTCTTTAGGACTGGGGCCTGTAAGAGAGGTACAATGTTCCCCTTTCCACCGGCTGAAACCTGGATGTGGTGAACAAGCCTTGACCGTGCACCTGATGACAAGGTCCTTAAGGATGAAGGAGTCACAAGATGGAAGAATCCTGGTCCTTGAATCAACATTCAAGAGAGTGGAAGAGAACCGCTACCAACCTGGAGCACCCTCGACTATTACTTGTTCATTGAGTCACTGATTTTCCAAGTCTATTTTTACAACAACTTAGTGTACTCTAACACAGAAATTTAACTCCCTGATTAATGCAGGAATTATCTTCTATGTATTTTAAGATAGCAAAAAAAGAATATAATTCACTTCAGAAACCTTTTGTCTTAGTCAGTTTGGGCTGCTATAACAGAATACTAGACTAGGGGGGGTTATAAACAACACAAACTTATTTCTCATGGTTCTGGAGGCTGGAAGCCAAGGTTAAGGTGCTAGTAGATTTGGTGTCTGGTTAGAGCCCACTTCCTGGTTCACAGACAGACATCTTTTTGCTTTGTCCTCATGTGGCAAAGGGGGAAGGGAGCTCTCTAGGATCTCTTTTATAAGGACACTAACTCTGTTCATGAGGCCTCACCTCACCTCACCTCACCAAAGGCTTCTCCTAATACAATCACATTGGTGGTTAGGATTTCAACGTATGAACTTTGGGGGGACATAAGCATTCAGTCTATTGTAGCTTTCTTTCAAAATAGCTAAAATTTTTTAAAGTTTTGAAACCATTATTTTCCAGTTATTTTGGAAAAAAAAACTATGGTGGAACCCCTCATTTCCTACAAGATTATAGATAAATGAATCCTTACTAAACATGTAAGATTTAGAAGAATAACAGAAGAAAAGACAAATATTATTTGACAATGTGGTACTCAGACATCTTTACTGTGCTACAGCAATTAAAATGCAAGTATATTTCAATACTGTTAAAAACTCTGGTCTAAAAGCAATCACTTAATGCCTATCTCTTCCACTAAGTGATAAATTTCTCAAGAGGAGGGACTGCTTTGCTTTCTACTGTATAATTAATACCTGGCATAATATCTCACATATAATGAGCATTTAATAAAAATGTGTTCAATGAATGACTGATTGAAAAAATATTTAAAATGTTTAATTAGTTGGGGCACCTGGGTGGCTCAGTTGGTTAAACATCTGCCTTCTGCTCAGGTCATGATCTCAGGGTACTGGGATCCAGCCCCTTAACAAGCTCCCTGCTCAGTGGGGAGTCTGTTTCCCCTCTACCCCCCCCCTCCAGCTCTCTCTCAAATAAATAAATAAAATCTTTAAAAAAAAATAAATAAAATAAAATGTTCAATCAGTTTTAATTTTTATGAAAAAGCACCACATTTAACAGAAATCGAAAACACAAAAAGTTGTATTCTTTCTCACTTACCCTTAATGCTATTATCTCCCATCAATAAATCTTTCAGAATTAAAGAAAATTATGAAAATTTAAAATGTAAAATTCTGAAATTTTGAAGTATATCTAACTCAATAGGCACACCAACAGTTAACTCAGAAATATGTCTGGATTTCAATTTCTAGCTGGAGTATTCCACACCCAGACATCTGATATTTATACAACGAAATATAAAAATAAACCTCTAATAAAATTTTATGAGACTGACTCTTCTCTAACTTCAGACATCAATCCCCAACTTTCCTTTTATCACCTTGAATTTAACAGTGGAAACTGTGCACATTACTAAAGACTGGATTTGGCCCACAGTGAAAAAAAGAATCAATAGCTTGGTAGTTAACTCCCGATCTCCTCCCAGCAATGCCAACAGTGAATTTATCCACAGACTGGAAAATAGGTTTGGTTTGTTCTGCCTGCACAACAGGACAATGGATCAGCAGACAGCTAACCCATAATGTCAGCATTACTGAAACTATAGGCGGTAAATCCCTTTAATGCAAATACTTGTATCCCAAACTTTCAAAGGGATGCTTGTCGAAGCTTAAGAGGAGACATAATTTTAAGAGAGACATTTTCTTTAGAGTTAAGGATTCCAATACAGCAGCACTAGACTTTGTCCAGAATACTGTAAGGGTTAGACTTTTAGAAAATGGATCAACAAAACTGAAATAAGCCTGCCACACTATTCAATTTGAGTGCAGAGCAAAAAGCATCCTAAAACAAATCATCTACTTTTGCTTTCTTGCTTCCTAAAAATGAGAAATAGTTTAAATAGGCATTTTAACCTCAAATATCTTCTTTAAGCCTGCCTTGCATCTAAGGACGAAAATTTCCTCTTCGGTGTTTATTAACCAATTTTAATTTTTAATATGTGATTCATCCACTCACACTCTCATACAACAAACATTTATCGAGCACTGTATCAGACATTGCTTGCTGCCTACTCCAAAATCCCCGCTCCCTTTTTTAGAAGCCCTGGCTTTTAGATGGGCACACAGATGCTGGAAGAAAGACCCAATCCCTGAGTTTTCCTTTCAGCTAGGCTCTTCCCACCACAAGAGTGAGGGGGTAAGCAGAAATGTCACGTGGCAGCTTCTGAGAGATGTTCCTAAAAAGCAGCTGGTGCATATTCTTGCTCTGCCCTCTCACCTTCCTCCACCCTGCTGTTTGGAACATGGTTCTGATGAAAGAGCCTAGGTCCTGCACACAAAGAGGAGACTCACCTCCTAGGAATGACCGAGAAGAAAGCTGGAAGCTGCATGAATGCCTAACGACTTAGCAAATCAGAAGCCACCACACCCTCCCTAGACTGCCCACCTCTAGACTTTAATGCAAACGAAAGAAGTCCTCTTTTAAAGTCACTGTTGTTCGGGGTTTTTATGGTACTTGTGGTGAAACCGAATCTTAACTGATACAAGACATTTGTAAGATACTTTAAGTGTTGAAATAAATACAAGATGAGTACGGCAGAATTCCTGCACACGATCAGCTCAAAATTTAGCAGTGAATACCTGAGTATAAAGAGCACCAGGGTGGATTATGATAGTTTTTGCCTGTTTATTATGTTTTCAAACCAATTCTCCTCTTCTGATAACAGCAACCACTTTCCTTTGGAGTAACGCTTCTCCCATATCATAGGATCAAATTTTAATACCTGTGGCCCCATTCCTGAGCCAACCTCAGTTATTTGGGGAGATGGAGAGGAAGGGAGAAGTGGAATGTAATCCAAGCCTGGCCAATTAAAGTACCAGCCATTGTAACTCATTCAGGAATGAGCACATGGATTAAACTTGGCCATTTAGAATCCCACTGTATTAACAGCTATCACTGCAATATGTTGCGTAACAAAACAAACCACAACTCAGTGCTTACAGCAACCGACACCTATCCTCGGTCTCTAGGTCAGTTGGGCCTACCTAGCTTTAGGCTGCCGACTAGGCCCAGGTGGGCTCCACATCTCTCCTGCTCCTTGGACCAGCAATCACCTGAGTGAAATTCTCGTGCCATGCGGCAGAGGCACAGGAAGCCCAGCTACACCGCACAAGCACATTTAAGGTCTCGCTCGTGTCACGTTTGTTAACATTCCACTGGAGCAGGAAAATATATTCTGCCCAGTGGTAGTGAATTGTCAGGTGCCGTGGTAGAGGGAGTGTATGAAGAAGTGGAAAAGACAATGTAATAAATTGTGCCCATATCTTGAGTTACCGGTACCTTCAGAGCCATGGTATTAAAAGGCTCTAAGTCAGTGGCAGCATGCGCCCATCTTCCAGGCTAAATGGATGAAGCACATCTCTAACAGCAGAGAAAGAGGTAACACGCGAAGAGAAGCAAAGACAGAGGGTGAGAGATGAATGGGTAGATATACTAAGTATACTGAATCCTTTACTTTAAAATGGAACAGTGGGGCACCTGGGTGGCTCAGCTGGTTAAGCAACTGCCTTCAGCTCAGGTCATGATCCCAGGGTCCTGGGATCGGCCGGCATTGAGTTCCCTGCTCGGCAGGGAGTCTGCTTCTCCCTCTGACCCTCCCCCCTCTCATGCACGCTCTCTCTCTCTCTCTCTCTCTCTCTCGAATAAATAAAATCTTAAAAAAAAAAAAAAAGGAACAATGCCTGAAAAAAAATACCAAAAAGAGTAGTGGCACTGACAAGAGTTGTGGGGATTCAGAAAAGTGAGAAGATTAATTTTTTATAGCAGACATTCATTTGAATGATAAGTAAGGATTATTTTCATTGTCCCACATATAAAAGTGACTTTTAGAAAAGTATGTAAACTCTCTAAGCAGTCATTGTTGGTTTATTAATCTCTCTTCCTTGCCTCTGTCATAGAGCCTGAAAAAATATCTAAATACTCAATATTCAAATATTCAGTACTCAAATACTAAATCCACTATTGTCATACAAGTTCAGGTGATCAGATATAACCAGAAATCTGCCAGGGTTTCTCAGGAAAGCTTTCCCTTTCTTGCAAAAATGAAAGAGGCAGCTTCCCCTCCAAATTCCCCCACCCCTTCCATCACTGTCTTCTTGCCTGGTAGAAAATATGTTACCTAATTGTAGGGCACACTCTGCACTCTTCAGAGGAAAGCCAGAACAGTCCAGAGAGGACAGTCTTGACAACCATCAGCCAATGAACGACTGCTAGCAGTTGGTTCCTCTGATTTTGTTCTGTGACACACGTAAAACCTACTTGATTCAGATACTGTTAATCAGGTTTTCTGTAACTTGTATTGGGAAGAATTCCTAATTGCCTTAGGCCTGAAGTCGAGGTAGTACCTGTTTCAGGTCAAGAACCAATTATACACCTGGTCTTTGTACATTACCTTACAGTTTACAACACATTTTTGCACACTCTATTGAGTTACCAGAGTTGAAAGCATTGCAGTTAAAGATAAACTCCTCAACTATTCAAGTAAAGAAGTCAGGTTTTATCAAAAGAGATGGTAAACTGGGAAGCCCACTGTAAGCGTCTAAATGCTAAATAGATTTATGTATTACTGTTATGAGAAAGTGAGGAAGTCATGACAAGTTTTTGGGAAGAGGATTTCATCTGTGTTTATTTCAGAATGGACTGTGAAGGGTGAACTGAAAAAACTAGATTGGAAGCAAAGAGATCCTGTGAAGAAGCTCTTGTTGGGTGAATGAAGAATCTACTGACAAAATAAGGGACTCTAGCTAGGATGGAGTAAGGAGTACCAGAATAGCTGCTAAAAGTTAGAAAACTGGGGGAAATAGGTGAAATCTCTATTTTCAAACACTGAAACACAGGAAAGCAAAAATGCGATCACAAATAGAAAAGAAAAAAATGAGATGAGCCCTACAATTGCCCCATTTTTATGCCTGGAGGTAATTTTGGAACATGGTCAACATAGGGAGATGCAAAGCTGGGCTGAGGAGACAAAGACTGAGTTTGGGAGTATGAGATGTCTGGAATTTGCAATAAGCAGTGCTAGAAAGGAAGAACTATACAGAAAGAATTTCAGAATACCCTTTAAGTCTATGCCTGAATACTAAGCTGTGCATATGTAAGGTGAGGCTCCAAGACTGGACAAAAATTAACTACCAGAGGGAAAAAAAATTACTAGGAAACTATAATCTGAACGACTACCAGAACTCACAGAGAAAAGGAGTCATTTGAGTTTTATCCAATGAGGGTATAGAAACTTAGCTGAAGACCTGCAACATACAGTAGAAAACCTAAGCCAAATTCTTTAGGAAAGGACTAGAAAATCCTTAAAACAAAAGGATAATCTAGACCCTCTCAAAGTTTAAAAACAAGCCTCAAAAGATCAAGTTGATCCACTACTAGATAACAGCCTCCCAAAACAAAGCCCAACACTCATTAAAATTCTAGACACTCAATGTATTCGTTTTATAATGCTGCCACAACAAATTAACCTAAATTTAATGGCTTAAAACTATACCCACCTATTATCTCATTGTTCTGTAGGTAAAAATTTCAAGTAGTGTGATTCAGTTGAGTCATCTGTTTAGACTCCTACAAGGCTGAAATCAAGGTGTTGGCAGGGTTTTGGAATAAACTTCTAAACCCTTTCAGTTTGTTGGCTGAATTCAGTTCCTTGCAGTGTTAGGACTGAAGTCCCCATTTTCTTGCTGGCTATCAGCTGGGGTGCAGTCTCTGCTCCTAAAGCAATGGCTAAAGTCCTTCTCAGGCTTCCATTCACTTTCGTTTCTCCATCTGCTGTATTTCTCTGACTTTAGTTGGAGAAAGTTCTTTGCTTTTAAGGGCTCATGAGATTAGACTGGGTTTACCCCAATAATCTGGGATAATCTCCCCATCCTAAAGTCCGTAACTTTAATTATACCTGCAAAATCCCTTTTCCTATGTTACATACTTTTTCACAGGATGCAGGGATTAGGATGTGAACATCTTTGGGTAGCTGTTCTGCCTACCACACTCAACAATGTCCCATTTACAATGTTCAGCATCCAATCAAGGCATACCAGATAAGGCGCAGGAAAATATAATTTACATCCAGGAGGGGGAGAATTTTGTTAATATTTTTTTTTCATTTTATTTTATTTTTTAGTAATCTCTACACTCAACATGGGGCTCAAACTCACTACCCCGAAATCAAGAGTCACATGCTCTTCTGAATCAGCCAGTTTCCCCCAAAATCTATTAATATAAATAGTCAGCAATTACAGAGATAATAAAACTAGCAGATAAGGATTTTAAAATAATTATTAAAAACATATCCAATGTTTAAAAAAAAAAAAAGATTGAGGAAATAAATGTAAACTAAACAGAGAGAACTAAACAGAATTTTTTTGTTGGAAATACATTATCTGAAATTAAATTTTCACTGGATAAGCATAAGAATAAAGTTAAACACTGTAGAAGAAACAGTAAACTTGAAGACTTGTCAAAAGAAACTGTAAAAACTGAAGTACAGAGAGGAAATGTTGAATAATAAAATGATCAGGACCTTAGTCATCTCTGGGATAATATCAATTAATCCAACATATATGTAATTGCAATCCTGGAATATAGGTGAAGATTAATCAAATTTTTTTCTACATTTGATGAAAAATATCAACCCCATATTCAAGAAGCTCAACAAGCCCCATGCAGGATAAACACAAGAAAATCAACCAAGACACATCATAATCAAACTGACTAAGACAATTAAGAGAAAATTTTAAAGCAGATGGGGCATTATGGTGGGAGACACATCACACACACAAGGAAAAATGAAGAAGTACTGCTGATTTCTCATAAGAAACAATACAATCCTAGGGAACATGGAACAACATCTTTAAAAGGCTGAAAGACAAAAATGTGTCTTCCTAGAATTCTATATATTCAGAATGATTCCTTCAAAACTGAAGGTGAAATAAAGATATTGTCAGACAAATGATAGCTGAAAGAAATTGTTACCAACAGAGCAACACTACAAAAAATAATGAAGGAAGTTCTCCAGGTAAAAGAAAATGATACAAGCTGCAATATGGTTATAACCAAAGGAAGGAAGAACACTGAAATTGGTAAATATGTGAGTAAATATAAAAGTTATTTTATTCTCTTATTCAATTTATTTAAAATATAGCTTATTAAAAAAATAAACAATGTATTTGGAGTGTATAACACATGTGAAATAAAATATATGACAATAAATGATCAGAGTAGAGAAATATATTATTGTAAGCTTGTTACATTTTACATTAAATGGTATAATTTTATTTCAGGTAGACTGTGATAAGTTAAAGATGAATCTACTAAACCGTAGATATTTTTCAGCCCCCAAATACATAAATATATCCATTCATACATACATAAAATGTAGCTAGTAGAGGAGATAAAATGAGGAGACAAAATACTAAACAGAAAAACAAAACAAAAAACCTAACTAATCCAAAGAAGCCCTGCAAAAAGGTAAAAGGAACAAAGAACATATAGGACAAGTAGAAAACAACTAGCAAGATGGTAGACTTAACTCAATATATCAATAATTACATTAAACATAAAAGGATTGAACACACCAATTAAAAGACAGAGATTGTCAGACCAAATTAAAAAAGCACGACACAAGTATGTTTGTCTACAAAAAAAAAAAAAAAAATGTAGTAATATAAAGACAAGGGAGGTGAAAATAAAAAGAGAAGAAAAGATACACATGGAAACACTCATCATGAGAAAGCAGGAGTGGCTATACCAGTATCAGAGAAAATAGATTTCAGAAGAACTATTACCACAGATAAAAGGAAAAATTGCAGAGTGACAAAAGGGTTAATTCATCAGGAAGACACAACAGTACTAACTGCGTAAAATGACGTAAGTGCTTGGGAAAGCACCTTGGCAATTTCTTTTAAAAGTAAATATGCACTTACCATATGATTCAGCAATTCCACTCCTAGGTATTTACCTGCAAGAAAGAAAACATGAATACACAAAAAGACTTTTAAATGAATATTCATAACAGCTTTATAATAATAATTCCAAAACTAGAAACAACTCGCAGGGCTAACAAATTGTGCAATACTACTACAAAACATCATCATGAATCTCAAAGTAGCCAATCACAAAAGAATATATATCATTTAATTCCATGTATATGAAGTTCTAGAAGAGGCAAAACTTGCCTTTAGTGTTATAAATTAGATCAGAGGTGGGGGGTGCTTAACTGGGAAGAGACACAAGGGAATTTGGGAGTTGTGGAAATGTTCAATAAATTGATCAGGGTAGTGGTTACACAGTGCATACATTTGTCAAAATTCACTGACTGTACCTTTAAAATGTGAAAATTTTATTTCTGTAAATTAGGCCTGGATTTGTGGACTTCAAAACAACAATGCAACAGGGGTCGGGAACTTTAAGGAGAGTTAACAGGGCAAAATGTCACAGAAAAAGAGGTAACTCTGAGGATTGAAAATAACTTGTTTCACTACAAGGAAAGTGTTAGTGATTTTATAAAGCACTTTCATTGAAAACATGTGTGGAATCCATGATGCAAGATATTTCAGTTATATGTACCTAGACTGAGAAATTCAAATAGAAAAAGGGCAGACTATTCTATTTCAATTAATGTTTCTCAAACTGTAGTGTGCATAGGAATCACCTAAAGGTCTTGCTAAAATGAAGATTCTGATTCAGGAAGTCTTGGGTAAGAGCTGAGATTCTACATTTCTAACAAAACACCAGGTGATGATGATGTTGCTGGTTCATCTACTGCACTTTGAGTAGCAAAAACACATCACTTTTGTGAGGCATTGATGGTTTGCATCAAGTGCCAATTTGGCCTAGAAGTTTCTCAAACCTATGGAATCCATTCCATGCAAATTGACAACCCAGCCCGCTTCCTATTTGTGAACGTAACCAGTACAGGTGCTTATGATGCGGTGGAAAATCACAGTGATTTTACATTAGCAGCCTCGGGTTCAAGTCCCAGTTCTGTTTCTCAGGCAACCATAGTCTGAGTTAGTCATTCCTAGGCTGCAAAATGAGAGAATAGTTCCTGTTTCTCCTCTCTAGGCGGTTGTGAAGATTACAATAGAAAATGTAAGTGGAAAGTATTGCATGAACTATAACCTAAAAAAAAAAAAAAAAAAAGGCTTAAAACGTCAAGCAAAGTAGGCAAAAGAATTTAAGTACCAGAGTTTGAGAACAGGGCGGGACCTAAAAGTAAAGTGGGGAGGGGGCTCCGGGATTATCCCCGTGGGCGTGCATGGAATGGACCATATTATAGGGGAGGGGAGCCCCATCTAAAAAGTAAGGTTCTGGATTTAAAATTATCCCTAAATTACGAAACCTGAAATATGAACTTTTCCCTTATTAAATATTTCAACTGGAACCTAACTCGACGTTCAGTGATACTACTGCTTCAGTCTACTGATTTCAAACAAAATCCCACCCACGCATCTCTGTCCCCTTCTCTCATCCGTTCGTCACTTTTCTGCCCCCGCCCCCCGCGGCCCCAGCCCGGGGACAGTAGTTTCCACTACGCTGAAGGGGGAGGTAGTAACGGACTCCTCTATCTACTTGCCTCGAGGAGGGGGGCATATGAGTCGCCACGTACCAGAGAACCGTAAGAGATCGGCCAAGAGACGCGGATCACGAGGACATCCTAGCCAAGGACGCGGCGTCGGTGCAGGCGGCGAGAGGGGAAGCCCGCAGCCGCCGTGCCGGCGCGCAGCTTTGCCCTCGACCGCGCCTCCCCGCGCATCCCCCCACCAGCCTTCGCGGGATGGCACCGGCGGGAGGGGGCGGGGCCGGGCGCGCGGCTGCCGCCTCTGCCGCCGCCGCCTCCGCTGCGGCCGGAAACAATAGTGGAGGAGCCCGAGCCGCGCGGAACTGCTTCTGCGGCGCGCGGAGCCGACGGTAAAGACCTCGCGCCCGGGTCCCCGACCGGCCCGCGCCTCGGCCCCGCTGTCCCGCGGTCCCGCCGCCTTCGCGCTCCGAGCCCCGCGGCCCTTCGCACTGTCCCGCGCGGGGTGCCCCGACGGACGGAGAGACGGACTCCCGGTCCGCGGCATCCTGCGCGGTGGGCGCGCGCCCCCAACGCCGGATGTGGAGTGGGGGCCTGGCTCCCCAAGGCGCTGAGTCCCGGGCTGACGGGCTGCCTTGGCCCTCGGACGCCTTCTTCCTGGGCTGGAGGAAGTCCGGGGCGAGGGGACCCCAAGGCACCTCCCGGCCCGGCTTGGACACCCCGGCTCCGACCGTGCCGGACCCGCACGGTGGAGCCTCTGCCCGGCCTTCCGTGCGGGTGCTTTAGACGCTGCCGGGACGTCCTCGGGTGTTCGCGCTTCCACGTGTATTTTCCTGCCGCGGATCTCCGATAGGAAGATAACTCGCTACGTCGAGTTAGCGAAACGCATCTCAGGGTTCCCACAATGAAGTTAGCAAAGCAGTGTCCCGAACAGGTCGTTTTTCCTGTATTTACAGCGTTAAGTAGGTTGAAAGACGCCCCCGGCAGCGCTACTCAGCTCTCTGTGCCTGGGCCGGGGATGGGGCAGAGCAGAACCCCCGTAAACTGCTTTCCTTCAGATCCCCTCCTCAACCGAATGAAATACGGGATCAGAAAAAGGCATTTAGGCATAGTGACACCTATGACAAGGCTTTAAGTTTGACTAGCTTTGTGTCATTACACAGTAAGAGGGATACTGAAGCACAAGTATGGCGATGCTTGTTTGATGAGTCTTGCATTAGATAAAGAGCATCCTTCTCGTAGAAGTTCCTAATATTACCATACTGTCAGGTTCTTGAAATTGCATAACTTTCCCTTTCTGTTTCTTAACAGGGGCACTATGAACGAAGAGGAGCAGTTTGTAAACATTGATTTGAACGATGACAACATTTGCAGTGTTTGTAAACTGGGAACAGACAAAGAAACACTCTCCTTCTGCCACATTTGTTTTGAGCTAAATATTGAGGGTAAGGACACAGTATAGATTGATTTTATGGCATGAACTTTACTTTTGCTGAACTGGTTATAAGGTAAAATAAAATTTCTTGAATGACTGGAAATTGTGCCAAGTATGATGTGTGAAGATCTGTTAAAGATAAGGATTTATGGAAACTGAAGCTGAAGTTCTCACAGCTGTGAACTTAAATCTTTACCTTTTTTTTTTTTTTTTTAAACTCCCACAGTACTAACCCCATTTTTGCTAATATAAAAAACAAAGTATGAGTATTGGTTAGTAAACATGTTTTCTGGCTTGAGACTTTATTAAGTTGTCAAGTTTAATAGATCTGTGTGTATGCTTTTGTTCTTTAGTTGATGGGCAAATGTAATTTAATTCTTTTGGCCTTCCATGCTGGTACCTGACTGAGGTGAGCTAGAACTTTTCCCTAGTGCTGTCTTATCTGAAAAAACTTAAATTTTTAGATAACCTCTTTTCAGTAATCATACACACTTTCAATAGTTTTTAAAAATTAAAAAGGTTTTTTACATTTCTTAATAGTCTGAAAGCATATGAAAAAGAGTTCTCCAAATATTAAAAAAAAATGTTATCATGTACTATTTGTTTGGATTGGTATACAGTTAATGTGTGTATAGACATTAATAGTTTGCCCTCAAGAAACATGAAGGATGTGTTTTTTTCTTTAATCTTGATGTTATGGACCCTGAGTTTTAAAAAATATTTTACTCAAACTAAAAAGAATCTTAATATTCTTAAAATAAAAAAGTATAATTATATGATATTCATTTAAGATCATATTGGTTATGATAGTTTTGCCATTTTACTCTGGAAGAATTACAGTTGCTGAACATGATAATTGATGGAAGATCTTGGATTTCTTGGGGGTAAATAGAATACCTATAACTTTGTCTTTAATAAGTGTAGTCATTATAACTAATTTAAAAGGACTCACTTAAAAATATGGTTCTTGTATAGCATCTGAATTACCATGTCCTTAATAATACTACAGTGAAAGATCTAAATATATGTTCTTTGAAAATAAGAGTTGGCCCTATATGTATTCTTTTACATTGTAGATTTTTTTTTTTTTTTTTAAGATTTTATTTATTTACTTGACAGAGACACAATGAGAGAGGGAACACAGGCAGGGGAAGTGGGAGAGGGAGAAGCAGCCTTCCTGTTGAGGAGGTTGCCTGATGCAGGGCTCTGTCCCAGGACCCTGGGATCATGACCTGAGCCGAAGGCAGATGCTTAACAACTGAGGCACTCATGCGCCTACATTGTAGATTTTAATTTTGGCTGGGCAAAGGCATTAGAAATGATCCAGCTCAAACCTGTATTTTACATTGAAGGAAACTGAGGGCCAAATAGGACCGTTCAAGGTTGCTCTAGTGGTGATGGCGTCCTGTTGTTAGGGCCAGACTCTGTACTAAGCACCTTACATGAGTTACCCTAGTTAACTCAGAATAGCTCTGGCATGGCTTCTGTTATCCATTTTAAAGGTAATGGAACCTAACCTTTGAGACCTAAGAAGTGCACTTCGAAGTCACACAGCAGTAATTGACATGCTAGTGTTTGAAGCCTGGTGATTGTTTCCAGTATATATGATCTTAATACCGTTGACCTATTGTCAGTAGTTATTTTAGTTGATAGGGCTAATATTAGAAACCCATTTTCCTGAATCCTAATTAGCTATCCTTGCTACTCGGTCAGCCAACTTTTCCTAACCAGTGCTTCCTACTAAATCATCATTAGTGGGGATCGTGCTGTGATGGACTTTTTCCACAGAAACCTAAACTTCCATAAATTGCTTTTCTTGCCTTTTTAAAATAAGCCTTCTAACTGTTTTTTTGTCATTATATAGAGAATATACAAATACTCCTCAGGTACCACTTTTGTAAATGTTTCATTTCTGATAATATCTTTTTCTTTAAAAGATTTATTTATTTTAGAGAGAGAGCATGTATTCTGAGAGCATGGGGGGGTGGAGGGCGGGAGAAGCAGAGGAAGAGGGAGAGAGAATCTCAAGCTGACTCCTCACTAAGCATGGGCTCTGTTTCAGGACCATGAGATCATGATCCGAGCCAAAATCGAGTCTGACACTTAACCAACTAAGCCACCCAGGTGCCCTGTGATAACATATTTATTTTATTTTATTTTATTTTTAAGATTCTATTTGAGAGAGAGCATGAACAGTGGGGGAGGGGCAGTGGGAGAGGCAGACTCCCTGCTGAGCAGGGAGCCCAGTGTAGGGCGATACAGGGCTCCATCCCAGGACCATGAGATCATGACCTGAGCTAAAGGCATACACTTAACGGACTGAACCACCCAGGCGCCCCCGCCCCCTAATAGTATCTATCTTAATATATAAGTCATATGTTGTTGAAATAATAGTTATGTTTAATTTAAAAGACCATTCTCAATTTGAATTAGAACTGTTTCATTTTGTACTCTACATACACTCAGGATTTTATATTTTAAAATGTGAATTAAACCTTCATGAGGAAAAATTATTTTAGAATTAAACTTTTTTATCTCAATTTATTTGATATGAGTTCTCCCAAATATACAGATTTTTATATTTACTGATACAGTCTTCCTCTTATGCCAAGCAAGGTTTTAGTCTAACTTGATGGTTGAATAGTCTATTATAACCATTTTAACTTAATGTCATAAGATTATTATAGGAGAAAACTCTGAATTCTGCAGAATTTTGGTTTTCATATCAGTATACAGGTTTTTAAAAGTCAATGAAAAAAAAAGGTGATAATAAAGTAATCACATACCTGAAAAATAACAAGGTATATTCTTGTCTATGTCAGTAAATCTGTTAAAGTGTTTTAAGGTTTAAAACACTTTAAGCTACAAAGCTGTTAGCACAATGCAAGTCAATGAATGTTAGAATGTAAGAAAAACTTGTAAAACATAACATTTAACTTTACTAGTTTCGTATAACTTTTTGTAGTATGGTAATGTTGATCTTACCTGGCTAGCTAAATTTGCTCTGAAGCATTCTGTTTTCTCTGCTAAGAGACCAGTTAAAAATTTTCTTAAGGAATAATAACAGTTTACCTAATTTTGACTCCACACATTTGTAGTAAACAAAAATATTTTATATGTCTTTGGGATTGCTCATTAGGTCAAATCAAAACTGGTCTAACCAAATGGCCTCTTGTTTAAAAGCTGTGTGCATGCATATATTTATAAAATGAAAATAAAAGAAGAAAAATAACAAAAGACAGTTAAATCTTGTCAGATTTCATATTCTGAGCATGGCTCTAAATTGCCTTTTTTCTGTGACTTTTTGGTAATTAAAAGGAAATAGTACCTACATTTTGTATACTTCCTTGTATAATTCAAGGACCTAAGAAGTGTACTTTGAGAATTCAACTCTTTTGAAATGCTCATAAGATTGACTTTTCTTCGTACCTATAATTCACCATTAGAATAATTTGCTTATGGATTAGAACACAGATGCATAAACTTACTAATACTCGTGGCCTATATCCATGGCCCTAAAACACTATAAACTTTTTTGTGCATGTATGATCAGATACTCTAATATGCATCGTAGTTCATTATGCTAAAATCTCTACAGTTAGTGATGAAATTACTACCTTTCCCTAAGCTATTGAGGCTGGGAGGAAGTTAGCCCAGGGCAATCAAGAGCCAGTAATGAAACTCAGTTGTAAAAGGTCAGAGTCAGAAATGAAACTAGAGGGGACAAAGATCCAGGACTCTGATCTGTTACTTTATACTATCTGTTTCATTTTGTGCCAAAACACTGTGCAAATAATTCTTAGAGCATCCCTACCTTCCTCTAATAATTGACTTCCTTTCTTTTCTGTGAAAATAATTTTTTTTTCTAAGACTGTATCAGTTCCTCTTATGCCAAGCAAGGTTTTAGTCTAACTTGATGGTTGATTAGTAAGCATCACTAATGCTTACTAGTGCATCTCGGTCTTCTTTCTCCCCCTAATTTGTTGAACTTTCTAGGAACTTTTCTAGAAGCCAATCTAAATTCAGATCCTTGGTAATCTTCCTAGCAAGAAAAATCTATCGGTCTTTTCTCTTGGTTAAAGCACTGGTGAACCCAGTGCTTACTTTTAATCTCGTTCTTCCTTGATTCTGTGTCTTTGACCAAAACACTGTTCACGTGGTTAGTAGTCAGGGAGCAGTTTGAATCTCAATATTAAGTCCTGATTCGGTTTGGATGTCAAGACTGGTTACTTACTATTCAGAGTCTGTCAATAGCTCTTCCACTGTCCTGCTCCTGACATACTAGCATCTTCCCACTTAAGTAAAATGACCCACCCCTTGTGATAGGGAAACTGTATATACAGCTAACTGAATCTGGCATTAGCCTCTTTCTGTTGTTTCACATGATTGCAAACATCATACATTTGTATTAACTAAGAGAGCACTTTAAAATATAAAACTTAATGTAACTTTTGAACTTTAACTTAGTTATCTTTGATATACTTAGAAATACAGACACAAGGTTAATTTTTTTTTTCTTACCTGCCTTTTTGATGCCTTTAAAGTACCTGTGACACTTTAAATAAACTTGAATACTTTTTAAATGGCAGTAACAGTTAAACCTCATTATATGGACAGAAATAGGGAGGGATGGAAGTGGAAAGTGGGTTTGACTGGTGATAAGTTTAAATTCTAGGATATTTTTTAAAAAATAATTGAATCTAGGCTAACAACATCTAGTGAAGACTTGGGACTTAACTGGTAACCCATCTTTGAGGAGCCAGGTTCCACAGTCTTATCCCTGTCATGGTGGCTTCTTTTTAGTTACTCCCAACTTTCCCTCCCTTTTAACTTTGTTAAGTTTTCTAAATCTAAAGTCTAGGATGAATTTAAAACTTAGATTGTACCCAAATTTTGGTTGGGAAGATATATCCATTAAGAATGAGATCTGGCTGTATATAAGAGGATAATAATGGTGAAATAAAATAGAATGGGTATTTTATATCTCCCATATAAAAAGAAGTTGAATCTGGAGTTGGTATGGTAGCTCCATGATCAGAAGGTCTCAAGCTGCTTCTGTTTTTCTGTTCCACCTTCCTTACCACATACGTAACCGTCTTCAAGTTCATCTGTTAGTAATCTCCTGCATCTAAAAAGGAGTTTTTCCTGAATTTCCACCTAATAGTTTCTTACACATTTCATTGCCCTTGAAGAGAAGCTGCTCCAAATAAAATCAGTGTTTTTCAAAGAAAGGGACAAAGGATATTGAGTAGGCAACAAGCAAAATCAGCCACAGAGAGGCCTTTCTAGTAATTAAAGGTTATTCCACGTTGAGGAAAAACTATTTCAGCTCCAGCTAATACCAACAAGTAATGCTCTAATGATTCTTCTAATCCTGGAGTTAGAACTAGAAGGGATTTTAGCAGAATGAAGGTTTATATTCTGAGGATGGACATGCAGCCAGATCACATGTGGACTTGTTGCCAGACAGCTGTAAGAATTTTCAAGTTTCTGACCTGTCTCAGTATATAACATGTAATGATTAATGCTATTGCTCTTAAAGAGAAACCCTCCCCCCCAATATTTTACTCTGTTAGAAACTTGTGTGATGAAGCAAGTTAGAGATTATAATCTTGGAAAAACTCTTCCTACTTTCTCCCTGACTCTGTTCATGACAGACTAACGTGGTAGTTCCGCCTTCCTCATACCTTTACAAGGAAGATTGCTTTTCTACAGCTGGACACATCTGTCACTGCTCCACTTTTGCTCTGCTGATGAAGCATGTGCGCCCTGGACTCAGACCTGGCCTTGCATCTTGACCCTACCACATACTAGTTGGCTTTTCTTAGCAAGATCCCTAAGTTTCTGTGTCATACTGGTTCTCAAATGTAACCAATAAAAGCAGTTTCATATTTGTATTTCTTAATCTTGAAATTACTGTGCCAGAATCTATTTCAGAAGGCCAAACTCCAGTTGTTGCCGTTTGTTCCAAGAAGAGTACTTGGCAGAATAAGCAGTGGAGCTCAGATCTGTTTGTTCTTGATGCTCAGGATGGGGCTGCAGAGTAACCGAAGTGTAGTGATACTGTGCTCCAGAGGTCCAGAAACTCCCGGTTGGGCAGACATACCGGAGCCAGACTGTCGAGATTCAAATTCCCATTTACTAACTGAGAGAACTTGGGCAAGTTACTTATGGGTATTATTATTCTGTCAATTCAGCTAGAGGTATATGCCCATCTAAGTTTTAAATAGGGAAAGATTAATACTTATTTTCTCCCATTTATGACACAGTGTATAGCTAAAATGCCTGTAGAAATGACGAGGCAGGTGGGAAACCCTCATTTGCCACTGATTTTTAAGCAGAATCAAGCATTTATTATAGCTAACAGAGCTCTCCCATCAGGACTAAGAGATAAGTGGTAGTAGTTCATTTATATGTGGTGGAATGAAGGCCCTGAGGTCAAGTAAAGTTGCCTTAAAGTCACCTTGATAGTAAACGGCACAGAAGGGATTCAGATCAGGTCTCTCATGTCAGAGTTGTTGTACCACTGTGGGAAATGAACTTTTCTCTGTTTGACCTTTGTCATATTTTAAGTGCTTAAATTATAGACCAGCACTTGTATAATGATGCCATTCACTCAGTTGTTTTCCTAATGTTTCTGATTAGTCCTGATAATCTTTATAGGTTTTTGTTTTTCTGGTTTTTTACTGTTAGCATACTCTGTCCTAGCCTTTTTATCCTCACTCTTTGGGCTTTCATGACCTTTTATATAATGAAAACTAGCAAATTAACTCCTGCCTCCTTCCCATCTCCCCACCCTCCAAGCTACACATCAATATATGCAACTAATTTTTAGACATCTTTACTTTTATAATGCATAAGTACTTCAAATTACATGTCCAGATCAAAGCTATTATTCCTACCCTCTCCATATCTCTTTTCAGAATGAGAGTGAATAAATAAGCGAATTCCCCCTCCATCCCTTTAACTAAAAATACCAGGGTTGGAGGTCAGGTGTGGAGAAGGTATAGACTTATATGCCTAGCTAAAATACATGCAAGGTAGCTCCACAGAGAGAACCACCTGTATCTTAATTCTTAAAAAGTTACTTCTCAAAGCAGCCTTCCCTGCCTTTCACTGCCCCTTCCCCCCCCCCCCCCCCCCCCCCCCCCCCCCCCCCCCCCCCCCCCCCCGCCCCACTCCTCTCCTAATGTTCCTTTCCCCACAGCACCCTTTTCTTCATGGTACTTGTTAAAATAGTTTACTGCAGTTATTTGCTTGCGTGTTTGTTGGATGTGCTTCCCTCCCCCCATTTTTAATTCCGTAAGGGCATGGATTCCTTTTAGAGTCTCTTTTATTTGCTAGTATATAATCAGTAGTAGCACAAGGACTGGCAAGGAGTAATGAATAAATATTTGACTGATGAGTGAATCAATCTAAAGGAGACAAGAGTACTACTTTTCTTTACATGTCCTTTCCTTTAAACTTCCTCACAATGAAACTTTTCTGCTGTTTTTCTGCCCTTTTACAGAATTTCATGAGATCTTTCTGGAGTCTACTAGAGGTTTTATGAATCTTACTAATAGAACTTTGTATCATATTCAAAAAAATAAAATGTAGCCAATAATACTAACTGATAATTGGTTCCTTTTCAGTCAGGAGGATAAAAAACAGTACTTTTCTCCAAACACAGAGCAAGAACTTTTAACAGGGCTATGTTTAGAAAGGGTGTTTCTAGATTCATTTTATTCATTGCATTTCTCTTATTCTGGACACCCCAACAGAGTGATTTGTGCTCATAATGATGACCCCAAGGCATTTGATGATCCTGAGTCCTTTTTAAATCAGTGATAAAAACATATTCCTTAAATCAGTAATTTAAAGTTGAAAACAAGGAAGCAGAATATACAACCCAGAATATCTTAGTAATAGCATCATGATTTTATAATTATATAATTATTTTTATAAAAAGGATTTGTTAGAATATTTAAAAATGGCATTCTGGTTCAACTTCATAGTTATTTCATCCCATTGTGGACAAAGATGAAAAATGTTTTACGAGATACGGAAATAAGTCTAGATTGAAAATCTTTAATATGTAGGTCAAAATTATTCTCAGTAAAGGGATACAAGTTTTGTGATTAAAATAATTTAAAACTGTTCCTGGGAAGTTGATAAAGAGAAATCAGCTACCCAGAAATAAAAGGGTAATTTTTCTGTTCCATGCAAAGTAATATTGGCCTGTGAAGAAAGAAGACAAAAGTAGGTTTCTCTGTTCTCTGGAAGAAGTGAAATACCACTCTCAAGTTGGGAGAAGCTAGTTCAACTGTCAGTAAATACTTAAGGCATTTACATTTTTAGATAAGAGACTTATCTAAATTATAGGTATTGTTTGTCAAGTATTATGCACCTTACATGCATTGTTTTTTTTTTTTTTTTTTTAAGATTTATTTATTTTGACAGAGAGACAGCGAGAGAGGGAACACAAGCAGGGGGAGTGGGAGAGAGAGAAGCAGGCTTCCCACCCAGCAGGCTTCCCACCGAGCAGTGGGGCTCGATCCCAGGATTCTGGGATCATGACCTGAGCCGAAGGCAGACCCTTAACAACTGAGCCACCCAGGCGCCTCGCATTGTTTTATTTCTTAATATAACTGTAAAGTACTGTGTTATCGCAATTTGATTAATAAGGAAAGTGAGCAGAGAGTCTAGGTAACTAGTCCAAAACTGCACAGCTTACAAGTCCAGACCCAAGGCCTCTGATTCTAAAAAACCAAGTGCCTAAATCATTTCTGCCTCCAAAGAAAACTACATGAACTATTAAAATTTAGGAGATATTAAGTAACTTTTAGGCAAAGTTAGAGATGAATTATACAAATGTGAATATTGAGGCAAGGAACAAAATCTGGGTCTCAAGAGAGATGTAATTTTTAAAAAATTATTTCTACCCATATTTAATTAATGCATGTTCAGCGGAATATCTGAAATTGTACATTTCTGATGACCTAAGAGAGTGGAATGATGCAGTCTCCATATAGATTGTAATCTCAACAATCTGTCAAGAAAATACAGTTTTTAGAACTCTTAAGTTGGACTGGTAATGATGAGGGAGAAGGGACACACACATGGGACTGTCTTGCCATTCCTGCCCAGAAAGGATAAGCTAGGTGAGAGTAGACTGACATTTGCTACAGAATCATGCAGGTGTCAGCTTGTAATGAGGTAATGGTTCTAACGCTGTTCTCTATCCTCCCAACCATCCAGGTAATGGGAGGCTAACATAGCCTGATCAGTCTTTCTCTCAAGAGGAAATAGGGTTTTGAGTAAGTGGAGGCAATCAGTGCAAACACAAGTGAAAATGTTAGCACCATTCCTGGAATTGCACACCGTGTTCCTTTTGCTCATCGGCCCCAATAAATGCCTGGGGTGCTTTGAGAAAGAGAGAAAGAGTAGTTTGAGGTGAGTTTTCTAGAAAGTTTGAGTTTAGAAGATAATGAGCATTGAACTTAACTACATCAGTAGAACATTTTAGAAATATTTAGGACATATGTAGAAATATTGCACCTCTGTTGATGTTCTAATAAAACTTAAAATTTTCCAGTGTTTATTACTGAATCTAATATGAAGACAACATATCTTTATATTTGTATAGCATTTTGGAAATTGGAAGGTGCTTTTACAGCACCTTAAATTTAATATCCACATCATATAGGAAATTAACATTAAGTGTGAATTTCAAATATAGTAATATATGAAAAATGTGTAAGTGATTGAAACCAAAGTGGCTAACACTGAAAAATTGTCAAAATGTGGTATTAACTATAGTTCTAGTTAGAGTGGATTTAAATTATGCTAATACAATTTGGCACACCATCTGTTAGAATTTTGATAAGGGGAATAAACCCATTAAACACAGCCTTGGATTTATAGTTTGTGATAAGGGAACATTGTTTATTTACAAATAATTTTAAACTAGTGTATCTGTTTCTGGTAGCTTTTTTTTTTTTTTTAAGATTTTATTTATTTATTTGACAGAGGGAAACACAGCGAGAGAGGGAATACAAGCAGGGGGAGTGGGAGAGGGAGAAGCAGGCTTCCCGCCAAGCAGGGAAGCCCGATGCGGGGCCTGATCCCAGGACCATGACCCGAGTCGAAGGCAGACGCTTAATGACTGAGCCACCCAGGTGCTCCGATTTCTGGTAGCTTTTTGCCCTTACTGTCTTCAGTTGTATACCAGAAAGGCAGAATAATGATTTCTGTGTACCCATTAAAATCTAAATCTCATAATTAAAGCTATGTCATTGGGTCCCTAGCAATTTTTTTTAAGCCCAGTTATTCAGTAAAAATTAAGCAACTGCCAGAAATTCTAGTAGCTGAGGATAAGACATTGAACAAAACAAACATAAATCCCCACCATTGCAAAATTTACTTGAGAAGAGATAAAAGACAATAGAATAAATGAATTACATAGTATGTTAGAAGAGGATACGGGATTATTTGCCTTTATGAAGTATAAATTCAGTCACCAATATATTTTTCCCTGTATTATCTTAAAATTCACACTTATTGTTCATTTCCTATGTAATAACGTGGAGATTAAATTTAATAGACAGTAAAAGCACCTTCCAATGTCTACAGTGTTCTACAAATATACTTAAATGACATTATTAATATCTAAAACTTAGAATAACTGGTGGAATAATACCTACAATGAATTTAAGGAACAAAAATTGCTAGTCTGATTTGAAAACAGCCCATATGTTGAGGAATTTTAGTGGCATTGGGGAGTATTTCAAAATTAACATAAAGTACGTAACGATCTTTAAGTATTGGGGACAGTGTAAAAAATTTTAAAGTTTTTGTGTTCTTTCTACTTCCTCATTAACTCTGTTAATATTTGCCCTGAGAACATTTCTGTTTGTTATTTTTAAAGTATCCTTTATAATCTTGACTTTGTTACTTTGGCTCCTCAGATTATTTTCAGGATATCATCAATTTTCAATTCAATGTCAAGCAACATTTTGGCTATATTTCTACTACAAAGTAGAATAAATACAATATAAATAAAATATAATTCCTACATACTGTATCAGAAAGTTCTCCAGAAAACTCAGTTTTAGGTTACCAGTGTATTTATTAACTGTGTCTGATAAATACCAGCCATAAGTGTCTTGAGAAAGAAATTAAGATCTTAATTAATCCAGTTAAGACTGGATATAGAAAAATTTCATGCTTTTTACGGACTGTCTTTTCTACCACCCACTCTTCTTAATTCATTTATTTACCCTCTCCTCAATTTGTTTTAACTTATGCTTACTCATCATCTTATCTGCCTACAGTTATCATCTCTGTATCCTGCCACATTGACCAAAAGGTGATTAGAATGGCAGAAATGCTCATGTCTCCCATATTTAAAAGGAAAAATCAAGCAAAAACACTCTTTCCTTTAAACCATAGTTCTTGAAACAGTAGTGTTCATTCATGGTCTCCTCTGTCTGTCCTCCCATCTTACTCTTCAGCGCCCCTATAATTGGTCACCATTTTCAAAATCTGACATTTAATATTTCCCACTTCCTTGAAATGGTTGACTCCCTGGGTTCCATGATAAAATACATGTCTTCTTATTTCTATCCAGGTTTCTGTCTTTCCAGGTTCATTGCCTGTTACAGGTCCCTGAAATACTAGTGTTTTCATTGAATTCTGTCCTTGCCTTCTCATATTGCACTCTTCTGTTTCTTTCACCGCAGTGTCTTCAACCATACCTCTGTACTTTACCATAGACACAGTGCCAGGCCAAACCAAATCTTTCTTCTAAGTGCCAGACCTGTATATTCACCTGCTTGCTAGACCCCTCCAGTTAGATATTCTATACATGTCTTGAATTCAAGTTTCTTGAACTAAATGTTATCTCTACTTCCATATACACATGCAATTTATATTTCATTCATCTTTTGTTCACATGAAACTCTGAGCTTCTTATGCAGAGATTTTGGTTCAATATGTCTAGAGTTGAGTCTAGAAATTTGCATGTGAACAAGAATCCCAGCTAATTCTTCAGCAGATGGTTCTCAGGAGCAAACTTTGAAAAAGCACCATTAGTGAATGAACGGTTCCAGGTTCTTCAGGACTTTACATGTAGAGTTGTGTAGGTGCAGGGATGTGTAGAGCAGAAATCTTACCTAGGCTCTGCTGTTCAAGCTGTACGCCCTGGCAGGGATAATTTTCTGATATACAAAGGCGAATTGGCCTATGAGTTAGCTGGTCCTATCTGCTACCCGACGCCTTCCACCCACCCTCTCTTTGCAGTCTGTCCCTGAGTCCTATTGATTCTCTCCCACTTGTTCCCTACTTTTCATTCCCGCTGCTGTACTTTTGTCCAGGCCCTTTTCCCTCCTTATCAATATTTCCTCAAGACCACTTAATCCATTTCATAGATTCAATCCCTTTATCCCCCTCACTGCCCTACACCCCCAGTTCTCCCTCAGTATCAAGAAAGGTCTTTAAAGTACAGCTCTCTTCCTGTCATTCATTGTCATAGAACTAACTGTCCACTGACTCCTTGCCATTTTCTTCAGGTTAAGTTATTAGCTCCCTAGCATGACATTTAAAATGTGTTCATCTGCCACTTTCATCTTCCATTAGTCTTCCAAAGGGGTGCCCCCTCCATCTCTGTCCTTCTCACTCCGGTTCCCTCCCTTTCTTTCTCACCTCCATGTCTTGGTTTGTCTAGGTTTCCTCTGCTCTAAACACCATTTACTTCTCCGTTCTCCTGGTATGCAACAGCTCAACTTTTGGGAGTACATTTAAATAGAGGTGATGATAAATAACATCGTTGCCTGTGTTCATGGGGCAGCTGTGAGGATCACACAGATAATGAATATAGAAGCCCTGTGGTAAATATAGTATGTGATGTGAATGTTAGTATTTAAATTCGAATATAGAAAGATTTTGTTTGCATTTCATCTCAAAAGATGAAATACTGAAAAGATTCCTGCAATTGGTTTGTATATTGAACAGCTTCTCCATTTAATGTTTGATGTACATTGAGGAGGCTTGAATTTATTCCAAGTTTACCTTCGGGGAGCCAGAGGGAGAGAGAAAATCTTAAGTAGGCTTCACGCCCAGCACGGAGCCCATTGGTGCGGCTCAATCTCACGACCCTGAGATACCTGAGCCAAAATCAAGAGTCGGATGCTTAACCTACTGAGCCACCATGGCGCCCCTGAGTTTACCTTTCTGTGATTTGATTTCAGTAGGTTTTTCTGCTCTAGCTTTCATCATTTCCCTCATGTAGCAGCTGCTCAGAAAATCCTTTCACCACAGTTTGTTTTTTATCAACAATATAAAACTGTGTTCACTTGTGTCTTTTTCCCTTACTTCCTTTGGATCTTTGGGTCTTCACCGAGGATTGCCAGATAAAACTATAATGTGATTATGATTTTCTTTGGGGCAGGAGAACTGCTTTCATTTGAAGGTAAATATTTTTCCTTGCTCCATACATTGTTAGTCTAAGAAAATTCTCACAGTCTTGGTAAAACTTGAGAATTTTAGGCATGTGTGCCTTTTACCATTTCAGTATCTCAGTCTTTATTGTTTGTTTCACTTAGTCCATTGGAACATACAGTACAATACTTAAAGCATAATTTGTCTTGGACCAAGGAATGCTGTGTTCTTTCCCAAACCAAGATGTATTTCTTCACAAGCATTTTTTAAATGTTTTTCATTGAAAAAGCAAATTATGCCTGTTACAGAAAAATCAAAATACAGAAAGCAGTAAGAATATTAAGATTCAGGGGCGCCTGGGTGGCTCAGTAGTTACATCTGCCTTCGGCTCAGGTCATGATCCCAGAATCCTGGGATCGAGCCCCGCATCCGGCTCCCTGCTCTGCAGGAAGCCTGCTTCTCCCTCTCCCCCTGCTTGTGTTCCCTCTCTCACTGTGTCTCTCTCTGTCAAATAAATAAATAAAATCCTTAAAAAATATATATATATATTAAGATTCATAGTCCCACCTACCTATCTACCATCAATTTCTTGATACTTTTGGTATGTTCTTCTAAATTATTTTCTGCAGTAGATTATGTATGTGTATGTGCACGCACACATGTATAGTAAATTGTGTTTAAAAAATGAAATCAAACTGTATGTACCAACTAATAATCAGTCTTTTCATTTACTATATTAGGAACATCTTTTTCATGTTAGGTAAAATTCTACCACTTTTTCTTTAAGGTTGCATCCCATTGTACCCTAATTTATTTAGCCACTATCCCATTGATGAATGTTTAGCTTCCTTGCAATATACCAGTACTAAAACATCTTTATATGTACATCTTTTATGCATGTCTGATTAAATCCCCATTCCGTTGTAGCTTAAATTCCCAGGGGTAGACTTTTAGATCAGAGGCATGTCCCAATTTGCAGTCCTATCATTTGTTTTAATGGCTTCCATTACTGCTGAATTAATACCATGTAATCTTCCAATTAAAAAAAAAAAAACTATTTGTTTCATGATGGGAAAATTTTATTGTACGTCAGTTCTCCAACCCCTTTGTTTAGTTCTTTCTACTCTAGAATTACTATAATGCAATTTTAACACATAGTCACAATATTTTTTTATTTTAGCATTTTGCAGTATGATTCATCAATTATTACTGCTTTTTTTTAGCTTTAGTTTTTCTTATCAAATGGTTAGTGAATTGTAATGATTGTTTCCCATCAGCCTGAACTTTTACCATTTACTACCTATAGCAGTAAGTGAATTATGCATGCTTTCAAATTCACTAGCTAATATATCTCTACTAGATGGTGCCATTTAGCATTTATTTAAGGAATAGTCAACTAGAATTTCAGGAACTGTGATTCAAATACATGCAGAAGTTTGAAATGCAAAACTGAGGTTTTAAAATAGCTGTGGGGCAGCTTTTCATTTTGTTTTTCTTATTTGTAAGAAAATAAATCATTCAGAACCTTAACCAGGCAGACGGGGTTTCATGAGATAAATAAAGGGCAAAGAATTCATACACCTATCACATTTCTGACTTTTGAACCTGTAATTTTACTTTGTCATAATGATTTGTCCCCATTCATCTGGTGTTACTCTAAAGGTGGTTTTTTTCAGTCTTTCTTTTGTTTAAGTAACATGTATCTTTTTAACTTTATTTTTAGGAAAGTTGGGGGTTTTGGGTTTTTTTCTGCAAATTAGTGTCTCTTTGTGTCACATATAAGTAGATATTTAAAACTGGTAACTCAATCATACTACAGTAAATTTGTGTAGCTTTTTAGGAGTCTTTTATGACAGCTTCGTGTACAAAAACAATTTTAGGATAAACATCAGTACGCTCAGTTAAAGCTCTTTTGGAGAAAATGGAACAAGTAGAGGTTTACTTGGGTCAGTTGGATTATTGACTTAAAACTTTTTATAGTACAACTTCGTGCCACTTAAAAATTATAGTCTAAATTTGACATATTTTAATGTATTAGAAAAACAGATTTAGCTTTTTGTATTGTATGCTGCTGTGAGCTTAGTATCCCATATGAAATCATCAGTAAGAACATGGGTAGCTTCCATCCATGTTCTCATTCTAAGTACCCTTTTGCTTAATTACCTCTGGACAAACTGCCCCTGTCCAATTTGGTAGCCTGACCACAATGTGGTCATTAAACTTAATTAAAATTAGATAAGGTTAAAACTTTAGTTCCTTGGTCATATCAGCTACATTCAAATGCTTAATGGCTACAGGTGGCTGGTGGCTACCGTGTTGGATAGCACAGATAAAGAACCTGTCCATCATCACAGAAAGTTCTGTTGGACCTTGCTAGTTAAAAAACAGGTAGCTAAATTAGGGAATAGAATTGAGTGTGGATTGTTATTTTTTGTATGGTTAGTAATAAACAGTTGTTATGTAGGTGTGTTTCCCCAGTGTTCCAACTGTTAAAATGAAAAAGTAAAATTCACTGAGCGGTTCTCTTTTTAACAAGTCATTTGCAGTTTATATATCTCCTTTCAATACCAGACCTCAGTTCCTTGGTTATTGGAGATTGCAGTTTATCTTTGAACATTATCTCTCTGAACTCTTGCTCACTAAAATTTTCCCTTATAATTCATTTACTGGATTAAGCTGTTTAACTGCTTAATCCTTCTCTTAGCACACATAAAAACTTTAGAATGGAATAAACATCTCTAAGCTGCATTCTGCTGTCTAAAGACCACCTGTTGGCATATCTTTCTTTAGGGCAGTGATTCTCAAAATGTGGAAAAGCAAGTTGCTGAACCCATCTGTATATTGGCTTATTGTGGCTGCCAGCAGTTCCATCTGCTGAATGCAGAGATAAGCAATTACCTATTACTTTTAAACAGTATGTTTGGTACTTGAATAGGACACACTCTTAAGTGACTCCTCAGTTAGCTAAAGGCATGGGGTGGGGGGGAATAGGACACTGTTATAACCACAGTGCTCACTAAGGCACAGGACAACCAAGAAAAATAGAAGCCCAGCCTGTTGTGGGTGGGAGAGGAGGCAGGTGCTCCAGCTGTCTATCCTTGGCCTTTGGTCTGATTTCCTACCTTTAGTCCCATGACACAATAGACGATCTGAGCTTCCTCCACTGTTGAGTGGCTGTGATGGGCAGTAGATAGAGTAGTAATAACTCTTCTTGAATCCTAGCTTGGCTGCTCCTGCTAGCTCATCAGATGGAGAATAGCCTGGTCGAGTTTGGTGTCAAAGCATCACAGGGGAAAAAAAAAAAGAAAAGCATCATCGGAACAAGCAGTTTTTATACCAAAGCAGTTCAGACCTTGTATCACTGCATAGTCTTGATGGGTGACAGGTGTCGCTAACCAACACGGCTGCACAGCTTGCTAGGTCACAGGTGCCCTACACACTCATGAAGGAAATGATAAGAATGGTTTTAAATTAAAGAGCACTTGTCCTCTTTTCAGATGTAGCTGCTTCTCATGACTAGCCGGTTGCTGCCAGATCTTCTGATTTGGTTTTTAAGAGAAACCAAATTATAAGTGGATTTTTTTTTTTTTCTTTTCAAACACTTATAGGCTAAACAAAACTTGTCTGCAGTATGGTTGTGGGTGTGCTACCTCTGCTGATAGAGCTTTTCCTCTCTTCCTTTGGTCAGAAATGCCTCACAAAGAAGTAACCTCTTAATCCCTTTAGTCTTTCTTAGGACAACAAAAAGTTTAGCTCCCCTCCCGTTTTTACCATGAACACATAAGCTCAGGATTACTTCTTCAGATGCACAGCACATAAACGTGCAGGTACTTGTCCTCCCTCTCTTAGCAACCAAGAGAAGATCATCAAATAAAGAAAAACACCTGAACTCTCGGAAAATTCTTTAAACTGGGCAAAATGTGAGCCTCCATATAAAAGATTTTGAAGCAGTACTGCATGAATCGTTGCACAAATGTTGGTCATATTTGAAGGCAATATGTTTAAAATTTCTTCACAGCATGTTAACAGCCTGGAACTTAAATTCATAACTACATTTTCTTGCCTTATTTAAATATTAAGAAAGAACACGCAAACCCACAGTTTGGAAAACCAGTACTGCCAGTTCTCTGTTTTATGTTTGAAGTAACTGTTTTATGTTTGAAGTAACTCGTGGACGCTCTCTTAGGGCTGTCTAGTCTGCTACTGCTGTGTATTACAGCTTTACATCCAACTACAGGTTGTATTAGACGTGCCCTGCCTGGGGAGCATCAAATTATGGGAAGCCACTTCTTTGATTGGGAAATGAAATAATCAAATTCAAAATGAAGTCTAATTGACAGAGAGTAAGCACGCATAAGGCAGCCAGATGATAGGATTCAAGAATGTGTGAAGCATAAAGCCATGTAGCATCAGTGTAGTCGGCTGAGAAGCGTGCTATTTGACGGGACCAGCTGGTGGACCATTAAGAAAAGATTGCTTAGCTTACATCATTCCCACCAAATCACAAATAAGGTCTTCAAGAGGCTGGGGGTAAAATCCAAGGATGATGGGACATGTAATAGGAGTTGTTAAGCCTTTGGGTTTTGTGCCCATTTTGTAGTGCCATTTAGAGTATCATCTTATTAGGAAAAAAAAAAAATGTTACTACAAAAGGCAGATTAAATATAAGCATGGAAGTAATCCTTACTTTAAAAGGGCCACTGTGGTAGGTAGACAAAAAAAAAAATCTATATTTGAGTGGTTTTTGCTCTTCTGTGGGTTTAACCAAGTTTTCTTAAAAGTAAATTGATCTTAAAGAGGGACTTAAAGAATAGAAATGGGGATAGCATGCCAGATGGATTAGTGGGAAGTTTTTCAAAGTATGTGAGAATGGTATAACAGAATCAGAGATGAAAGTGGGAAAAGATAAAAAAGAAAGAAAACTATTGAATAGGAACAGCTTAACTTTTTAAAATACCACTGTTCATATAGAAATATACTGCCTATATAAATTTCTAAATGGCCTCTATCCAGAAGAAACTAGTACTTTAATAAAAGCAATTATGGTTGCCAATTAAAGTCTTAGTTCTCTAATAATAATGACCTCATCACAAAAAAAATTTACAAGGACATTTTTGAAGTATGTTTTAAAGAAGTTTTCATAATAGTTAGGATGTCAATTACATTGGCCTTCACCTTCTTTATTAGTAAGGAAGTTGTAATGCAATTTTTGTTGACCTGGTTTGGAAACTCCTTATAACTCAGCTCCTCAAAAATATCAACTCATTTAATTACATTTAGATTCATTCTCGTTCAAAAGCTGCTGAGGAAACAAATTAGTGCTCAGAGCTGTTTATACTTGTAAGTGCAATTAAAATTGAAGTCAGTAGGGAAACTCACTGGGATCTCTGATAATAGCAATGGTTGTTTCTCTTATAATAATTCAAACTGATGAAGTGGAAGAAAACAAAATCGCTTCAAGAGTTTATAAAATGGCACGTATATTGCGGATACAAATTAAGTGGGCTACTCAACATTCTTTGCCAGACTAAAAAGTAATTTGTTCAGATATGTGAACTAGTCAGTGTATTATCCTTTTTGAATTTTTTGTTTCCTCTGCTACTGCGTGGGATATTTTAAACCACGTTTATAAAACAAACATTTTCAAATTGAACCTTAAAACTCAGTGAAGTTTCAAATTGTTAGCTTAAAGAAATTAAAGGTATTAATGAGCTACAGTTTGCGTAAAATAGCCTTCTTACATATTCACTGCATGTAAATTCTATTAAAATTATACAACTGAGGAGAAGTTCATGATTTTGCCTGGCAGATTGAATGATGCCACAAGATTGCCATCTCTATATCCGTGCCACTCATGAGTTCTTCAGACTAATGGCCCATTAAACTAAATGCAGGAGTAACTTCACTGGAAGATGGCTTTCTTTCATTAACCTCTGAGTACCCTGGCAAAACTGCACAGCCTGGCTCCCTTGCCTAGGATGGGCAAAAGTTCATTGTAGTAGACCTTGAATGATAATTGGTAATAAGTTTTGTTAGGGTTGTTTTTTTTTTAATATAATTTAAGGTTTTCCTTTATTCGTTTAACAACTTTTTCTTGAGTACTCACCATGTGCCAGGCATGATGCCAAGGATGCATGTAAAACAGATAACGGTCCCCTTCTCACAGAACTTACGGTCGGAGATAAAGACCAGTGAAGAGGCACTTGTGAAGTCTGGTCTGATCAACTAACCCGGGTATATTGGTTAAAAGAAGCTTCTCAGAGTAAGAACTAGATAGGAGATGGGAGTGACCCGACAGTGTTGGGGGGGGCGGTGATCCAAGGGTGAAGCAGGATTTGGGATACTGTACTGCTAGATTTTATGGCAGAAAAAAATTTTTAAAATGGACAGCAAAACATTTGGGATGGGTAAGGGGAGGAGTTGTCAAGGAGGACCCCTAGGTTTCTTCCTTGAGCACCTGGTGGTGCCAGACTCAGGAGGAGAAGCGGGTTTGGGGTTTGGGTACTGAGAGTGGAGGAAGAGGCATTTCGCTGAGGCAGGGTTTGTTTGAAGAGCCACTTTTTTTCATGTCTTTTATAGGTGACTTTTTCTCCTCTGAGTGTCTCAAAGAATCTGACATTTATGTTACATTTATGTATTTGCACAGCAAATTGAATATTGTAGTTCTCTGCTGTGCTGTTTATCTCAAAAGATTATCTATATGCATGTAATCATGTTCTTATCTGGGTTCCTAGCATTCATTGGGGGATTTAAGTAAAAATTAAAAGAAAAATTATTTTTGAAGAAAGAAAAGTTATATTTCACAAATTACTATGAAGGAACATTGGATAAGAAAAATCTTTAACTTCAAAAAGCCCACGTTATTCTTCAAATAGACATCTGTTGACCTGCTGTTGGAGCTCTGGGTATAGCACAAAATTCATCGTTTTGTATAATTTTTTATTTTTTATCAATACAGTTTTTGAAGTTTCTAAATAAATACCAAAGCCCACAAAATTAACAGCAAAAAAGTAATTTCTCTAGCATAATTTAGAACCCTTTTTTATATTCCAAAGAACTTCTTTCATATAGACAGAGGAGAAACTTAAAATTTACTACGTTTATTAGATTCAACTAAATCATTGCTCCATGGATTAGAGCTGTGGCAGTGGGCTAACGAGACCGTTGACTGTTTCAGGGATTGGCTGCGGCCATATGTTGGCAGTGAGACCGAAGGGAGGCTGCGGAGTAAGGCAGCTCTTTAACAGATCTTCCAGTTAGTAAAATAAGCAAATTCAAGTTCTCTCTGCCTACCTGTTTATCCAGAGCAGTAGTATTAGAATCAGACAGCAGATTGGAGCTATTTCTTTGGTCTGTAATTTGTACTAGCTACTTTTTATCTTACCTCTGGTCTAAAACATATATAATAAAACTTTAATGTTTTTATTCTAATAAGATTTGTAAACTTCCTTTTGTGTTAATTTACGCACACTATGTCATCAAGTAGAGCTTTGAGAGTTTGCACTTCAAGTACCTTAATTTTGCTCAGAATTTGACCTAATCAGACAATAACTGGTAAAAAACATACACACACACACACACACACACACACACACACACAACTGCAGTACAAGTAGCAAAGGCATAAATAGAATGTGTATGAAAGTCAGTTTAAGTTCAGTTTTAGTGCTCAGTGGAAGACATAAGGCTGAGATATTGTGAGTTTACCTCAGGAGAGCAGCTGTTCCCATATGCTTATTACATTATCACTGCTCAGGAGGTGTACTCACATAGCTTACTTAGGAAGGAACCGATAGCCCATTTAGCACTGGTTTTGGCAAACTCAGCAGGTCCCACTGTTGGCTGATGTTACATCGTTTTAGAACAAATTAATACAAGCACTTTTATACCTGATTTAATACCATTAAAGTGCAAATACTTCATTATCTTACTATTAGGCCCAGATTTGGAGTTTGGTTAATAAAATTGTTAACAGCTTCAATTTTTAAAACAAAGGATGAATGCAGAATATAATTTTTTCTGAGGAGTCAGCTAATTTTTTTTTAACCTAGCACCTGAGTGGCTCTCCACTTACCCTGTTTTCAAAGCTAAGCAGATTTACACTGGTTAATTCTGGCAGGCATTAATTTTCAGCTCCCCATCCCTTATTCACCTTCAGTATAAAAGCACTGCTGTTTGACTTTAATAATACAGCTTGAATTTATGAAAATGTATGAATGTATTCTGTATTAAGAAATGTATTGTGTTTTTGAAAATGTGTTCTATAATCTGTATTTTAAAAAAAACAATTGAAATGACATACTTAAGCTCTGCTTAAAACTTGGGAGATAGAGGGGCGCCTGGGTGACTCAGTCATTTGGGCATCCGACTCTTGATTTTGGCTCAGGTCGTGATCTCAGGGTCATGAGATCGAGCCCTGTGTTGGGCTCTGCGCACAGCGTAGAGTCTGCCTGTCCCTCTCCCACTGCCCCTCTCCACGCTCACGTACTCTCTAAAATAAATAAAATAAATCTTTAAAAAAAAAAAAGTTGGGAGATAGAAAAGTGAAATAAGAATATTTCTGCTACTTGTGGTATATAATAAACATTTGTGAGTTAAAGAATTATACTGGTTATTGTATCTTAGCGGATTGAATTTACTGCTGTATGAAAAATAATTGTGTGTAATGTGTTTCTTCTAGAAGATAAAATTATCTTGATAAAGTTTTAGGAAGCTAAAACAGAAATGTGAAAACATGTTAGATGCTTTCATTTTCTTAATAAAATAAATCTAACCAGTTCATTGACTTTTTGAGGCTATTATTAATGTGTATTTTTCTGATTCTGGTGTATCTTTCCCCAGTGAAACATAACTAATAATTTAAGAACATGATTGACTATGTATTTATTGGGAAAAAAAATTGTCAAGCATTTCTCTTATTGAGCCTTATAATAGAAATTTTTGCAAGTGTGTACTTCAGGAGGATTAGTGAAGAAATCACTATACTGTAAAGGCCAACATTTTGTAAATGTAAATTGCTGGTTTGGTAGTACTTTTTTAAAATTGTATGCAATAACATGCCTCTGGACCAACGTCCTTGGAAAGGCCTTTATTATTTATAAGAACTTAGTTTTACTGAATATATAGTTCAATTAAAGCAGAAATTATTAGACTATATTTTAATATTATTAACACCAATATTCTTTAGCATTTTTCCTCTAATTTACAAACCACCACAGACTGACATCCGCATTTTACTAAGATTTTTGTATACTCTTACTGCAACTTTAAAAAAAAACAGTTTAAGTCTTCTGTTTCTTTTTTTTTTCCTATAGGAGTACCAAAATCGAATCTCTTGCACACCAAATCGTTAAGGGGCCATAAAGACTGCTTTGAAAAATACCATTTGATTGCAAACCAGGATTGTCCTCGATCAAAACTTTCAAAAAGTACTTATGAAGAAGTTAAAACCATTTTGAGTAAGAAGATAAACTGGATTGTACAGTATGCACAAAATAAGGATCTGGATTCTGATTCCGAATGTTCTAAAAATCCCCAGCATCACTTGTTAAATTTCAGGCATAAGCCAGATAAAAAGTTACTGCCACAGTTTGACTCCCAGGTACCAAAGTATTCTGCAAAGTGGATAGATGGAAGTACAGGCGGTCTCTCGAACTGTTCACAAAGAATATTGGAGCAGAGGGGAAATACAGACTTTGGGCTTGCTATGTTGCAAGATTCAGGTGCCACTTTATGCCACAATAGTGTATTGTGGCCTCACAGTCACAACCAGCCACAGAAAAAAGAAGAGATAATCTCTAATCCAGAGGCTAATGTCCGGGTCCAGCATCCACGTTACAGCAGAGAGGAATGTAAGTAAAATGGGGAGAAAGGTAAAGATTGCAGTTTTGTTGGCTTTGGTTTTTTTACATTTTTTATATATGTGATATGTCAAGAATTTGGCTGTAGAATTATAGATTTTTATAGCATATTTAAACGACTGGATCACCCTAGCAAAAATGAGGTGTCTTGAGGAAATTAAAAGAAAAAGTTGCAGTTGGTTAAGCATCTGACTCTTGATTTCAGCTCAGGTCATGATCTCAGGGTGTGAGATGGAACCTTGTGTCAGGCCCATGTTGGGCATGGAGCCTGCTTTAAGAGTCTGTCTCTCCATCCCGCCCCCCCCAAAAAGATTCTCTCCCTCTGCCCTTTCCCCTCCTCCCCCCCAAAAAATTTTCCATCAGTTCTCTGAAATACTCCTTATTATGTCGTAAAGCATTCGAATTCTACAGTCCATCATATCTTTTGCCATTTTAAATTTATTAAACTAATGGAATTGACAAACAGAAGGAAGTTCAGAGTTCATATAGTTTAGAAGTACGTCTTCAAGCATTGGCTAACACACACTGTCCCATTGCTCATCCCTACAACACTGATTGACTGGGGGTGGCATTTCAAAAGCCAAAATCTGACATTTCACTAAAGGACAGAGGTAATGTGTGCACTTATTTTAAAGTTGGAAAAAGTGAGCCTTTCAGTTTGCATTTATTTCTGCAAAAACTCACAGAAGCTGAGATAATTTTAATTGACTCTAAGTCAAGTGATTTTAGAGCTCAAAGGGACTATGGGTGTATTTTTATACAACTTCTTGATTCTACATATGAATTATCTAAGGTTACATAACAAGGTAGACAAATCAGTTTTTCAAATTATTTGCACAGTACTTCTGTGTCTTTCCCACTGTGCATCATGCACTATGTAGTGCTTAAGTATAATCAACTTAATGAGTAGTGACTTCTAGCACTTTTTAAAAACTGAAACAAAGGGAAATAAGAGAATCCAATGGATGTAATACTAAGTATTCTCTGGCAAAACTTTTGATTCAGGTGGAGGTGTACTGGAAGGTGTACTGGTGTAAAATGTTTCTTACTGTGGGTTGCGGTTAGGATTTGAAAATGTCCTCTACCCTGCAGGAGTTAATGAATGAGTCCTAGAATACTGGTGAATACTATATTGACAGATAAGTGCCAGTGTTTTTTTAAAAATAGAATATTGTTTTAGTGATGTAGATGGTTTATTTTCCCATGTTATTGTGGTAATAATTAACATATTTTCACGTTTCAGTGAATTCGATGACTCTTGGTGAGGTAAAGCAACTGAAAGCAAAGCTCCGACAGGAAATACAGGGTAAAGAATCAGTGTCAATGTTTTATGCATGTGAAAATGTTGATATAGAAAATCCCCTGTGACAGGACACTATTAGCTTTATCTGCATTTAAATTTGGAAATGGGATTAGGACCTCTTGGAGTTTCCAGTGCAAAAAGAATAAGAAAACAACTTCTTTATGAAATCAAGAGGAAATAAGTTTTTCTTGTTTCAGTAAAAATGGAGACCTCTACCTCTGAGCTGAACCTCTACCTCATCCTAACAGTTTATTATGCCAGGCACCTGTGCATGCACTCCCTAACAGTTCCACAAGGTTGTATTAGCCCTGTTTTGTGGAGTTTTTTAAATTATAAACAATTTCAAACACAAAAGTAGTGAGAATAGTATAGTGGACCCCTTGACCCATCTTCACCAGCTTCAACTTATTATCAAAAGCATAGCTAATTTTCTCTCATCTCTACTTGCACCCATTCCTTTCACCTCACCCCCACCCCCAGCATGGATTATTCTGAAACAGATTCCAGACAACATATTGTTTGTCCACAAATACTTCAGGGTTTTCTCTAAAACATAACTTTTTTTTAAGGTAATCACAACCTCATTATCACACCTTAAAAAAAAGAAAAGAAAAACAGCTCGTAATTCTTCTGACATCATCAAATAGTATGCTAACACTAACAACAGTTAATGCTCAAATTCCCCAATTGTTTCCTTTTTTTTTTTTTTTTAAAGTACTTGATTCCCATTTAGGTGAGGAAACACTTCAGAGACATTAAGGTGCTTTCGGAGATCACGCATTCGGTTAATAACAGATTAAGGATTACATAACCCCTTCCTAATTCCACAGCCAGTGTAACAATAATAATAGTAATAGCAGCTTCTATTTATCAAGTGCTTATTCTGTGGAAAGTACTTTACAGGTATGATCTCATTTACTCCTCACAGTAGGCCTGTGAGGTGCTTACTGTCAATATCGAGGTTATACATAAGAGGAAATTAAAATGTAGTTTAAGTTACTTGCCTGAGACTCATAAAAGCGTAGGAACAAGAATTCAGAAATGAAGGTAGTCTGATTCCAAAGCCTCTTAGAGGGGTTTCCAGACCTAGATATTAATGGGCACTTCCTGTCCATAAGCCATTGTAGATACTGATTGAACCCATTTATGTATTCAACTACCTTTTAAATCTTTACAGAAGTTTTTGAAGAGTTAACACACCAGGTGCAAGAAAAAGATTCTTTGGCCTCAGAGCTCCACGTCCGCCACGTTGCCATCGAACAGCTTCTCAAGAACTATTCCAAGTTACCATGTCTGCAAGTGGGGCGAACAGGAACGAAGTCACACCTACCCATAAACAATTAAACTAAACTTACACTTACGTCCTTTGCCCTCATGCCCCTACCATTTATTGGTCTGCCAGACATGCCAACTTTGAAGAAGTTGAAGAAAGTTGTGGTCCATTTTTTTATGGTCATTAAATTTGCAAAGCTGAAGGCAGGATCTAGCATCTTCGTCAAATAAAGCAGATCGTTACACTCTAGTCTTCTAGGATTAATCATTTTGGTTCATTTTGGGAATCTTTCTTCCCATAATTACTAAATGGCCCTCCCTAACTTACCACATGTGACTACTGTTCCAGTGTGATTTTATTAAACATATTTTAATGTAATTCACCTGTCAAAACAGTAGAAAATTTAAAAAAACTCCTTAGATTAGTCTGAACTACTAAAGATAATTTTAAGAGGGAAATGGAATTCATAATACACCTCTTATTTATTATGAGCAATATTTTAATATGAAAATTTTATATATAAAAATGCTATTTTAGGTACCTTTCCATTCTCTTTATAAATGTGTATTTGAATGCCTCTGTATATTATATTTACACTTTCCTGTGTGAATATGTTCATCCATATTTCAGATCCCTGCATTTTATTCTCTTAATATGCTCTTTTTACTATTATCTTGTTTTCCAAAGATAAATGTATTTTGGAGTAGATCTCTATCTAGTTGAATTGTTTTGACTTCTAATAACTCTTATGTGAAAGAGGAATTAATAACTTTTTAAAGCAAGTATCCAAGGAAAAAAAAGTACATTATTTTTTTCTAACAAAAGCAGTTCTGAGTTCAGAAAGAAAATGCTAATCTAGTTTTCATATGTCACCTTGTCTCCATAGAAGTAAAAGCCTCTTCTACTTCATTATTATTTTCATTCTAATGACTTTGATGTGTTAGAATTTGGACAGAGTAAGTCAAGCCTCACTTCCAAGTCAAACGTAATATCTGTCAAATTGAATGTGCTGCAAAATTGTTGTCCGATCTTTGAAAAAAGCTTCAAATTTTTCTGTTTGCCGCTTCAGATACTGGTTCAAGAATCCTTAAACTGTCCAAATTCTCTTAGCAGCATCACTGAAATTTGTACCCAAAGAAGGCATTGTGAGGTATTTTTCTAAACTTTAGAATTTAAAGGAGGAAAGAGAAGACTGCTTGACACAGAAAAGTAAGACTCTAGTTCAAAAAAATAAGCCCATTTCGAAAGGATATTCTTGGAAGTTGCCTGTGATGTTGCCAAAGAATTTTGAACTAGTGGGTCATCTCGAATAGCTAGATACGTTTTTTAACAGTGTATTATATAGTAAAATCTATAACCAGTGCAGAATTAAAATGGGCTCTAAATTCTGTTTTTAGTTGGTACTTAGAATGTATTTATGAGGTAAGATCCTTTGCTTGAAAGAATCTGCAGAAAAGCCCATTAGCTTGGCAGCTTCGTGCATAAAGATATGAATGACTTCTATCTTAAATCTGGCAGCCTGCCCCCGCGTGGGTCAGATTTGAGTCTTGAACACAAACAGTATTTGACTAAGCAAAGAAATGCCTCTATCTAGTAGAAAACAACTTTTTGTAATGCTAAGATGTGTTAAATTTGCCTGAGAGTATTAATTGATACCGCAGTTGATTTGTTTTCTTTTAAGTATGACATAACTGGTTTTGGAGCTTTTGAAAAATGTTTTCAATTTCTGTCGATTTTTTGAGTCATCCAAAATGAATTTAAAATCCAGGGAGTGGGGATACATTGCCTTAGTTTTGATAAGCTTTAAACTGAATGTGTGCAATATCAAAATCTTTATAAATTTACTTTATAAGTTGAATAAAGACATTTCCTGATGATGCCAGTAAATATCTTAGTAAGTGCTTAGTTGTTAGGTCACATTTTTTAATTTGACTTTGCTCTTTTTTGGCATAATTCATCAAGAATATTACTAGCCAGTGTGTTTGCACACGTTTGTGCTTCTATTTAGATCACTTAGGGACAGTCATAAAAGTTTGGGATGTGTTGCATTTGATATCAGTAGTAGCATATTTCCAGAGTATGAGCCATATGGTGCAGTCCTAAATGCAACAGCGTTAATCCAAAGAAAAGTGCTTTGTTTCTGGCAAATATGTAGCTTTACTAATTGAGTTTGGAACAATTGGGTGGGATGGTGCATGTACTAAGGTCTTATAATTCGGGATTCTGATTTATTCCATTTACATATTTCTGCCTAAGCTCTTTAAAGGAAAGGTGCTGTAAAAAAAAAATATCTGTGGTGCTGGTACTCACATTAGTACTTTATTTGGATGAATATTGTAGTAAAAGAATTTTTTCTTGAAGGATTTTGTACAGCAGTTTATCCAACTATTTGGTAAACTGATTCCTATGTTAGTTTTCTTGATTGAATATGCAATTATTGTATATGCTAAAATAAGAATAAGGGACAGAATTAAGTTCCATCTTGAGAGAAGATGAAATACTACAAATATTGGTTACCATACTTGGCTGTTCTTCTGTATAGTTGTTAGTACTTTTTGAGGAAGTTTAGAAGAAAATCTCATACATGCCATCAGTTTCAGAAACAGCAAAAGGGAGAAGACTGCCTGTCAGCTGTTACTAACATTTTCAGAGCTTATATGATTAAGGGGAGTGAAATAAGACTAATGTTTTTTCATGTTAGATTTCATAATTAGACAAATTGAGTTTAAAAAGATCAATTTGAAGTCAAAAGCAATTTTGATCACACGAGACTATTCACTTTCAAGATTAAAGTTTTCAAATTTGTTCAGACTTTTAATTAAGCTAAAAATCTATTCTAATTTGAGATTGTCCTCCTTTGATCGTAGCATTTAATATCCAAATTAGTCTTTTTTTTTTCTTTTAAGGAAAAAAATAAGGCATGCACTTAGGACCCAGTAACAGGTGATGCAGAGAGCAGAATAGTGGCGTTTTGTTCCATCATGTAGTTCCTTAGATACTGGAGCAAAGAAATGTTCTTAGTTCTTCAAATTTTATGCTCATTTCACCACAAAGTGCCCATTTTTGTATACACTTGAGAATTATTTTTAAAATAAGTTCATGTTGGAAAGTGATTTCAAAAATATAGTCAAAATATATTCTATTTTGTTGGGATCTCGACAGGCATCTTGAAATTTCTTGGGTTTTTCATCTGATCACATTCTTTACCACTGAAAATGGTTTTAAAGTACTTGTTTTGTTGATACATATTTTTACCTTGGTGTTTACACTGTTGAAGCTTGTCAGTTTTTGCTGGGTTTTTTTAAATTAATTTTTGAAGGTCTATTTGTGTGTGTTGATGTTTACCAGTTTTGGTTTTATTTTGGTTTGTTTTGTTTTAGAAGAAATCTGCTTGTGTTATTAAATATTGTAAAATGCAATTCAAAATGTATATGCTCTAAACTTAAGAACTTTTAAAGAATAAATTATTTGTGTAGCTTAGAAGGAGGTTCAGTTGGTGACCTTAAAATTAGGTTGTGACATGAAAATTTTCAAATGGTACAATGTAAAGTTCTTATAGTGTTTTTTTCTGATTTACTGAGATATTGCTTATGCTAAAGTAAGATATCTTGAGTATTTTTAAGTACTTAATAAAAAGTTTACTACTCTACGAACTTTTTAAAGATCTTTTGTTCAGATGCAGCTGTAAAGCAAGGGCAATTGATTTTCATTTCAGTGTTTAATTGTATTTTTAACTTTGGGTTGGTGGAAATAATTATTTGAGGAAATTTGTGGTGAGAATCAGTAAAAGATAAAACCTTCAACAGGTTATTCTTGCCACATTAAGTTTTGTGGTGGGGGGGTGGGAAAGAGTTTATTTAGCAGAGTAATAAGGTACTAGGGCTCTGGCACAAGCAAAGGGTCCTGGAGGAGGGTCCTCACACTGTGGAATAACGAGGTTTTGTCCTACACGTCGGCGTCTGCATTCACTTCCTCCCTTCCTAATTGCTCTTGTTATAATTTAATCTAACTCCTTTAGCAATTTGGTCACCTTGCTATGAACCAATCATAACAAGTCCCTAGCACTAAGATTTTTTTAGCACCTAGTTTGTAACGTATACATTCCCTATTCTTTTTAGTTTAAAAAGAGTCCAAATTACTAATGCATACTGAATTAGTACACAATTTTAAGCTTACCAAAGTAAAACCAAAAAATCATGAAGATGAATATTGAGCCCTCGCCCCCCAAAAAAGTGTTCGTTGAACATCCCTCAACTGCACACCCCTCCAAAGGAATTTTAGTAAATGTGTTTTTCTTGAAACATGTAGAATATCTGTTTCCATTCTGCTGTCTCCAAAAGAGTTTAGAAAGTGTTCCATTGTGATTTCTGTTAAATGCCATCATCTCTACTTTTACGGTTTGTATGTGTGTGTTAACCTTGTTTTAAATCTGAGTAGCATATACTGTGGTCATTGAACTTGATCTCTCTTTGCTGTTAGAAATTTACTTTACAGAATTGTGCTAGGGTCTTTGGAAAAAGAAAATGAAAGTGCAGTGGTGAAAAACAAGTTGGTTTTAAAAGAGTTTTAGACATGACTTGGCAATTTTTTCTTTTAAAACTGCAATAATTTATATATTTGTATTCTGCCTTGGAACTGTAACTATGATGCTTGTCTACTATTTTTAATTTTACAACAATAAAATAAATATTTTGTTAGATCTGTTAGCTTCAGTGTATATTTTTAAATGTACTTTTTTTTTTTTGACCTATAAGAAGCGTCTGGTTTTGCAGGCTTAGGGAAGCTATACTTAACCATCATTATCTAACAGTTTATCTTAATGTTTTGTCAAAGTCTCTCATTGATAGTTACTACCGCCTGTGTCCCAAGAGCCCAGAAACAGGAAATAAGATTCCTGTGGCTGACCAGATAACTGTGCAACTTTTTAAATTGGAGTGTACTTTCCATACAGTAAATACACAGATTTTAAGTGTGGTGTTTGAGTTTTAACAAATGTACATAACTGGCTAACCATCAACCTTTGTGTCCCTTGCCAGAGTCTGCACTCCCCATTTCCCTTCCACTGTTCTGATTTCTAGCCCTGTAACTTGCATTTGGCTGCTTCAGGACTTTACATAAATATTATCATAGAGGATATACTATAGTCACTTGCCTCTGGCTTTTTTCACTCTACTGGATGCTTTGAAATTCTTCCATAGTAACACAAAGATCACTAGTTTGTGCCCTCTTTTTTTTTCTGACGTGTTCATTTATTGTAGGAATGTATTAGAACTTGTTTATCCATTCACCTGTGATGGACATTTGAATTGTTTCCAGTTTGGGGCTAATATGAATAAAACTGTTGCAAATATGTTTAAATTGGCTCTGAAAAGAAAATTAAAAATAGAAGTTAAAGTATGCAAGGTCACTTGTGGTTAGCATCATGAATCCGACTATTTACATTACTATTTTTCCCCACAAATGATTTTTAAAGTAATGTATATGCTTTTGTGATAGCTTAAAACTAGGAAACAAGGACAGTTGTACAAAAGATAAGAGGCTGAATACAAAACAAGGGATGTTGGAGAACTGGAACATTTAATGGGTTGCTAAGAGAACAGTAATCATCCTTGAAGGTCTTTTGAATGTCTAACAGTCTAAGACCACTTTGTTTTCCAGAGGAGGCAATGAAGACCAAGAGAGTCTGGTTTGGAGAAAGTACGAAAGAGCACCAGACCACAAATAACATTGTTCTCCTGTCTAGCTTTAACTACTTTGTGATGTTAAGGGAAATTGGTCACTTCACTTTTCTAAGCCTGAATTCACCGAGCCAAAGCAAAGAGTGGGTAAAATGCAAGCCTACTGCTCCTTTATCACCTTTGTTCCTGCCCAGTTTCCAAGCCTTCATGGGAATTTTCAAACTACTTATAAAATGATTTGTTCTCCCTCATTTTTAAATGTCATTATAGCGGGACACCTGGGTGGCTCAGCCGTTAAGCATCTGCCTTCGGCTCAGGTCATGATCCCAGGGTCCTGGGATCAAGCCCCACGTCTGGCTCCCTGCTCCACGGGAAGCCTGCTTCTCCCTCTCCCCCTGCTTGTGTTCCCTCTCTCGCTGTGTCTCTGTCAAATAAATAAATAAAATCTTTAAAATAAATAAATGTCCTTATAGGGCCTGGAATTCTTTGCAGGTTATCTTAGAGCCTAGCAAGTAGGTGTGCATGTGTAGGATAGAAAGGAGGGAGAGCAGCGTGCAGAATAATGTCCTTTTTATATCACATATATTGGTATTCTGAGTTATTCATAAAAGGTTTTACTTCTGGGATCTGATCTAGATGGCATCTTAGATCACTACGATCTTAAATTACACAACTTGCAAGTTTGTATTAGTGGTTTTCTCTTTTTTTTTTTTTTTTTTTTGGTGCTCTGCATCTGAATTCCATTCCTGTGTTCAAATGGCACAAACCACCTTTACCTCTAGAAGCAAACACTTAATCCCAACCTCTCTTGCATCTGAGACACCCTACCTTGATCGGCAAAATAGAGAATCGGGGTAGGGGAGGATCCATCTTGAGAGCAGCGGTGTCCATCAATAGGAGAAACATCCAGTATCCAATATCGAGTAGGGGCAGCAGGTAAGCTCCTGGCACCTGGTATTGAGGAGCCATTGCTCTGTGTAAATCTGCCCATGAATCTTGTAGGTTTTGTTCCTGCTGGTTTTCAAGCCTTCTGGGTGCTCTCTGCCCATTGAATAAATTCCTTTTCAGCCTAAGTCAACTAGTTGCTTTCCCTGGTTTGTAACTGAGAACTCAGTTACTCCTCACCTCATCCACTGGGTCCATGTCCAATGCTCTCTTACTCTGAGATCTTAACAAAATTGGTTCCTAAAAGTGAACTGCTGAGAGCCCTTAGGACCACATGGTCTGCCTGTTGGGTCAACTGAAAATGGGAAAATTCTGAAAAGAAAATAAACCTTTTGGTAATGTGGATGTCTGTTTTCCTGTTGAAACATGTTCATTGTTCAGACTTGGGGTGACATCAGAGAACCTCTCACTGTTCTCCACTAATTACTGAAAGTGCTCACAGTTTGTATCTAGCGGGATCTTGGAAGAGATGATCTTATAGAAACAGTGAAGATCATAACTCTAGCTCAGGGCTTTTGCCCATGTGCTCCCTGTTAATACTAAATGACCTTCAGCCCAGTAAGCATCTGTTGAATGAATATGCGAATGAGACTTCAGAGGCAGCACTAGGATTGCATGTTCTCTAAGAGTAAATCAGTTGTTATCCAAAAAATGCCTAAGGCCTTCATCCAGTGATTGAATACATTTCTCCTGGTATCCCACTCTTCACAACACTTCCATGACCATTTCAGGCCTTTGATAACTCACCCTTGTTCTGTTTCTTCTCCAAACCACTGGTTCTTCTGAATTTCATGAGACATAATATCATTTGGCCACACCTCCAGAGTTTCTGAATCAATAGGTCAGGGGTGGGACCTATAAACTTGTATCTAACAAATTCCCAGGTGATGCTGATGCTGCCGGTCTACATAGCACTTCGCAAACCACTGCTCTAAACCATCCATTGCCCCAGAGTTTACTTCCCAAATGATGTGATAATATTACTTCCCTGCTCATACTTTTCTAGATGACCACTGTCCATAAAATGAAAATTAATTCTCAGACCTCAGTGTTAAAAGCCTTCACCATTTGGCTCCTATTTCCCATTTAAATTTTTTTTTTTTCATCAAACTGAGACTTGGTTAAGCGCCAGGAACTCTTACAAGCCCTGGAGGCTTTGGGCCAAGGGATACAAAAGCCAACAAGACTTTCTTGGGTCAACTGAAAAGGAGTCCACCCCATGGTTAAGTTAATAAGGGCTGAAAAATGTCCATTGGATTTAGCAACCAAAAATTCAATGAGAACAGTTTTAATGGACCTATAGGAGCAAAAGTAGATCAAAATGAATTGAAGTGTGGGTAAAGAGGATAGTGGACCTGGGGTGTGATCTCTAAGAATTTTAACCATACATGAAGTTGAAGTCTGGATGTGGACCCAAGGTTATGTTTTTAAGTCAAGAAGTACTTGATCATGCGTAAATACTAAGAGGACAGATCTAGTGGAAAGACTACACATGGAGAAGTAGTCATCATAAAAGGAGTAAAGTACTGAAGAGGCAGAACACAATAGCACATCTAGAATGGTTTGTCTTTGAAGAAGTTTAGGATCATCTCAGGCTTTCACATTGGAGAGAAGGCAAAACTGCAGATGAATGTGTTTAAGGGAGTAAGCTGAGAAAGCCCCCACCTGGCTGATTCTATTTTTTTGAGAGAAAAGGAAAAGATGATGGGGTGAGAGGCTCAGAAGTGGTGAAGTGCTAAATAGATGCTTTCTGAGGAGTGAGAGAGAGGTCCTGGCTGCAAGAGACAGGCCTGCCAGACTGTTTAGAAGAGACAGAGATTGGGGTCCATGACTTGCCATTGATTGAATTTCTCCATTTGCATTCAGATTTTGTTGCTGTAAATACAGAGTAGGACTGTTTTTGCAATTGGAGTAAACTAAACTGAAATCACTACTGAAAACCGAAATCTGAAACTCAGATAAATTTGTGGCTCAAAAAGGAAATTCACAAAAACTTTACCCAAGAGATAAAATTTCAAACACAGGAAAAATGAGAAATTTGAAGAGCTACTACAAATAGTGTGTTGCGGGAAAAAATGAATTCTGTAGCTTTAACTCAAGCAAAATTTTCGAGCAATTCTTTTCATTTGAAGAGTGGACTAAGACTGTTGTGAAGGCCAAGCCCTTCTAGGTCAGTTGGTTATCAAGCTTCAGCAGAGGGAAGTGGGACATGTCTAACCCACAAAAAAGCAGCTTATTAGAAGCTAGTCAGTATACAGAATGTGAAGCAAAGCCAAGGCGTAGCTACACACAGTTTCAGATCTGCAACTTCGAAGCAAAGAGAAGGCAATGTAAAAAGAGGGGGGCACTTCTAGGGAAAAGAGGCAACAGAATGGGAAGTGATGGAGGCAGAAGAGGAAGTTCTGAAGAAGAAGGCCATTGCTACACTGCATTCGAGAACTTGGGTTTTAACCCTCCTTGGTCACTGCTGGGCACTGCTCTACCTCTCTTCTCTTCCTCTGTGCTCTCATCTGTGAAGAGTGGCAATGAACTCGGTGCTCTTTAGGGGAACTGCCAGCCCATACCCTAAAAGGATCATAAATTTTAAGAAGCCTGCGAAGGAAAATCTCCCCAGCCCCCGGCATGAACAGCAGAAATGAGCTGAAAAGAACATAAAGGAAGTGTGGTTTCATTTAAGAAGAAACTGTGAGGTGATTTTACAGCAAGATATTTCTATGATCATCTGTGACAAAAAAGAAAAGACAGCAGAATCAACCTGGCTCATAAACAGCTATACGATTCTCTATGTACTGTCTGGAGAAAGGGAAAAAAAAAAAGACTGTAAGTCTTGACACCTTATTACTCTCCCACAGACTTATATCAGGGAAAATTATTTCTCTTAGGAGTAACAGTGGGATGATTCTGCCACACAATCAGAAGTTGGGTTGCCTGCAGCTCAGGTCCTGATACCTGGCTCGGACATTTGCACCTGTGCATGGAAAATGAAAATGTCAAGCAGTGTGATAATCTGTGTAGTAGAACATCATGTATTCCATCAGCAGAACTGCCGTGTATCCTGAGATTATAGCTTTCCTATAATGGGAGTGGAAAATTGTTCTTTCTTTCAAAATGTGATAGCGGCAGTAGATGGTAGTTTTTTTTTTTTTATTTATTTGTTTAATTTTGAGTCCTTATTTGGTAAAAAATTAAAGCCACAATCTTATGTTGGTGATTAACTTAGTGTTCTCCAGAAAAACAAAACCAGTATGTTTAATATATATTGTATCTATTCATATTTGTATAAATATGTATATATGTATGTATGTGTATGAATATGTATTATGTATATATATGTACGTACACACACACACACACACACAGAAAGGGAGATTGATTGATTTTAGGGAATTGGCTCACACAATTGTGGGTGCTGGCAAGTCCAAAATTTGTAGGGCAGGCTAGAAATTCCAGAAAGACTTAATGTTGCAGTCTTGAACCCAAAGGCAATCTGGAGGCAGAATCCCCTCCACTTCAGCGAACCTCAGTCTTTTCTCTCAAGGCCTTTAACTGATTGGATGAGGCCCACCTACACTATGGAGTCTGCTTTATTCAAAGTCTACTTATTTAAATATTAACCACATCAAAAAATACTTTCACAGCAACACCTAGACTGGTGTTGACCAAACAACTGGGCACCATAGCCTAGTCCAGTTGACACATAAATTCAACCATTGAACCATAGTTGGTCACTATTTTTCATTTTATTTTAATACTCCATGCATTTGATAAGTCTGAAAACCATGGATCTGACATTTACCTCATCCAGGCAGGTGCCGCTAAGCAGCAGTTCCCCCAAAACGGTCAGCTTAGATTGTGATCTCCAGAGAAGGAAATGCACTCAACAAGCTCTTCTATTGCGTATTCCCATGTGTTCTAAGAGGGATTAGAGGAACAACTTTTCATTATTTCTTAAATAATCTTTTGAGTAACAAAGACAGTTATCTACCAATGTATTTCCTCTTAATCTGGTGTTGGTCTTAAATTATTTGAAAACTGAGTGTTCTACAAAAAGTAAAAGATATATGTAGCCCCTAGTAGACTCAATACCCAATAATGTTAGGTAAATTGTTGAAGGTTTTAGAATATTGAATGTTGGTTTGTACATCTCTTACCATCTTTGCTCTCTCCTACCTCCACCACACAAATCATTCTCTAGACAGTTATTTTGTATCAGAGAAAGATACCACCAAATCTCAACCACCATTACTCCAAAGCAAACATTTTTGAAATAAATTTAGTTAGTCCTGGGGGTAGAAGAGCCCTAGTGCTCCCCACAATTAATGGGGTAAATCACTAAGTTTCTGGTGATCTCCCTGTGGGGAGCTTGTTCCTTTCTGTCCTAATCAGATAGCTCTGAGACTAGAAAATGCAGCATCTGGGCCCCCTGCTGAGTTGCTGCCACACTGCTTTCCAGAAAAGTACCAGAAAAAAATGTGGGGGCCTTGGGCACTGCTGCTGCCCTTCAGAGAGATTGGGGGAGTTTCCCTTAACAGAAAAGGAAATGCAGGGGGAGTAGAGCGACTGACATAGAAAACCATGCTTCCTTTGCTACCTCCCTCTCTTTTCATCTTCATACCTGTATGAACAAAGCACCAGCAAATAGAAGTTCACATCCTGCTGGGCTACCCTGCTTTTTATCAAAGTATGGAGGGAATTTCGGTCTCGGACGGACACAGCCTGGTCTCATCCCCGGGAACAAAGTGACCCAGCCTGGGGGATACATAAATATCATAGGAAACCACTAAACATGTGGCACTAAGGGGGCCTTCAAGAGTCTCACAGCTTTGATTTGATTTGATTTCATTTTATTGTAGGAGAGCCCTTCAAAACAAAAAGATCCTTGAAGAACATAAATTGTAACATGAACGTAGAGATGCTGCCACTGTTCTACGTGAAAGACAATGGAGATTCTTGGAGCAAAGCTTCCTTCACATCCTTGTTAGTGACTATGCCGCCGGTTCCCCCGAACTATCACCTACACCAAAGCTGTAGGTCAGCTCTGAGTGACTACAGCCCCGGGGTACCTACAAAGGGCTGTGAGAAACTGCTGATCTAGTCTCACCTCCTAAAGTGGCCTAAAGCACTTAAGAAACTTCCAAACATTCTACAGAGCTTATTAGCCACAAAGGCAAGGACCAAATCCCAAATCTCCTGATTCCATTTCCAGAGTCCTCACCTGTACCTGGGCTCCTAGTTTTTATTTCTATCACACAAGATCTTCTGTCAAGGATATTTCTGTAGGATATTTCTTCACTCTGATGGACCACAGAAAAAACCAGGAGAGGAAAACACAGGGAAAAGAAAAAAATAGGGCAAGTCTTCCCTGCTAAGTAAAGCAAGGTTTTGTCTGAACCAAGACAATGGCTAGTGAATCCAGAGAGTATCTTAGATGTCCTCATTCAGGAAGGCAACCAGGAGAGGCTCCAGGAACAGTTCCTATCAGAACCTGAAGACAGCAAGTGCATTCCTGACATCAAAAAGCCAGTTTCAGCAAAATTCATTCCGAGGAAAAACGAAAGCTTAGAAATTCACATTGCTATTACCTAGGAAAAAAAAAAAAAAAAGGAAAACATACCCCATTGCTCCTAACTGGTTCTTCAAAACAGAAGTGCTAAAGTCATATATTACTGTAATAATTGTATGTTCAAGGGACTGTGCACAATGTGGGTGGAATTTCCTCTGTCAAAAGAAGGAAATGATAACAGCATGTTTAAAGTCCAAATGGCCCATATTCTATATATATTATATCATATTATATTAATCTCTTTTGTAGGAGTGACGTATTTCTGAATCACACCCTAGAACCAATGAGAAGGCGGCTAAGGTAGCTGGACCAGCAGATCTCATTAAGCCAAATTCCAATCCCATACCTAAGTGATTTTGAAATGGAAACCTAGTTAGATACAAAGAAACTTTAGAACAAGATCTGAAACTGTTAGGTAAGTCACCCTCTTCTTAATCATTACCACTAACTTAATGCTCATTAGAAGTAAAAGGAGGCCCTATCCAATTACCCACTGCTTGGTTTCCTGTTGTGCTAACGGACAGGAAGAGAAAGAGAGACTACTGCAAAGCATGAACTGGTGTCTGAATGCAGCCCGCAGTTGGCCACATGTCTGGGTGTGCTGAGTTATTCTGATCAGTCAATTTAGGTGAAATCTCATTACTGGAGATGCTAGAAATAGCACGAGCAAAATGCCCTAAGAAAATTCAGGAAGTTTGTGTTGCCTCTTTCCCTTTCCTTCTGGAACAATTTGGTGTAAGAACTACTAAGTGAGACAAATAAGTGAGGTGTCCAGAGGGGGCGGAGGGGGGCCTGATGGTGCGGGTATTAGAGCTGGAGGTGGGGGCTGCTGATGCCGGCTGACGGACCGCCAGAGAGGTAAGGAGGGCACCCACGGGGGCATCAGGAGAGATAAAGACCGGGCTATGGGGTGTCAGAGTCTCAATGGGCTGAAGAGGGCATCTGGAGGAGGAAGAGCGAGAGATTGATCAAATACATAAATATATTAAGGATAATGGGAGCCTGGTTTCTCATTCCTGAAGAGTTACAAATTGGAAAGGGAGAATCCTAGACTGAACTCTGTGGGCTTGATTGGAATTGAAGATAATAAATTCATAATTTTCAAGGTAGATAATAAGTAGATAGAGGAACAGAGGTGCGAACAGGTGTAAACGCATCTATATGTGCTTGTCCACTGAAAGGGTCTGGGACACTGAGCCTGGACAAAAGCAGCAAGTATTACCTAGAAACCTAGAACCAAACCTTAATTTCTACAAATCATTCTCTACTCAATCGGGCCCCTTGGGGAAATGACTGACTTTAGAGCTAGGGTAGGAAAAGAACATGATGAGTCCTTTTGTTCCAAAAAGTAGGAAAGTGCTCAAAAACTGACGTGGACATGTCAAAAGAACACAGAAGCTACATTAAAGGGACCCCACTGGCAAAATCAGAGACCATTTAAGTATCAAAACAATTTGTGAATCAATTGAGTAAGATGGGAAAATAGGTGTCCATGCTGATTTTAAAAAGTGAATAAATTGAGTTTGTCATGAGAGGTGGAAGAGTTACATAATCTCAAAACATCTCCCCCTAAATAATTATGATTTACAAAGTAGAAATGGGTAACTTTACAGCTTCGCCTTAAGTTAATCAAAGTGATGCTGGAGAGTGGGGGTGAAGGTGGGGCAGGAAGAGGCAAGGGACTATTTTCCATCAGAACATGCAATCTGAGGTTTTTTAAATGATATAAATGTAAAACTGATAAAAATAACAAATTGGAAAACATTTTCCAATTCTTGGCTATTATTCTTATGTCTGATTCACTGAAAGCTAGAAAATAAACAAATTTTATGAATTAAGGCTATCCCATGATAACAAAGCGCTTGAAACAAAAAATAAATGACAAGATTTTTACAAAGAAAAAAAAATCATATAATGGCTCTTCACACAAATCCTGACCCTCAGAATTTCAAATGTTACCAATCTGAAAGAATCAATTCAAAAATGTAGTGAATACTATTATTTGTTATAGCGGGTAATAAAATACTGACATGTAGTGTCTTCCTAAATAGCAAGTGTTGTTCTTCGTGCTTTCTACACCTTATGACATTTAACTTTCAAAATTTCTGTAAGAGGCAGGTATAATTATTATCCCCGCTCTACAGGTCAGAAAACCGAGGTACAGAGAATTTAAGAACCAAGACCCACATCACACAGAGTGAACTTAGGTGAATTTAATCATTACACAGGCAGTTTTAATCCTTAACTCTAACCCTTAGTTCTATCCCCCCTCACATTTAATCGGTCATCTAAGATCTATTAACATTGTGTAGGAGCTCTCTCTTGCCACCGTAACCATCTCAACCTTAATTCTAACCCTGCTATTTAATGCCTTGGTTATTAAGGGGCCTTCTAATTCTGTCATGCCCTCAATGTTGGTGTGCCTCCAGCATTCACGTGTTGAAGACTTAACCCCCAACGTGATGGTGTTAGGAGGTGAGGCCTTTGGGAGGTAATTAGGTTTAGGTGAGGTCATGAGGGAGGGGGCCCACAATGGGATTAGTGTCCTCCCAAGAAGAAAAGAGACCAGAGTGTTCTCCTGCGACACAGACACCCCCTTCCTCCTTCAGCCCCCTCAACCTTGTGAAGACATAGTGAGAAAGCAGACATCTAAAAGCCAGGAAAAGAGCCCTCACCAAGAACCAAATCACTCTCTATCTTGATCTTGGACTTCTCAGCCTCCAGAACCATGAGAAAAAAATATTTGTTGTTTAAACCACCCAGTGTGGTTTTTGTTATAGAGCCTGAGCTGACCAACCTACTTCCCCAATGCCCAGACTCTCCCCATCCTTATCCATAGCCCAGGCTATCTCCCAAGTCAGCTTTCAAAGACATTTATCCAAGTCACATTCTTCTTAAAAATGTGTGATGACATGTTGCCTTAGGGTGGGGTTTAAACCCATCAGGAGGGTATTCAAAACTGTATCGTTGGACCCAATTACTTTTACTAACTTTATTTCTCACTACACTTTTCAATGAAATGTTCCCTCCAGCTAAGTCCCCAAGCACAGCCCATACAGCCCCTTCTCTCTGCCTCTATATATATGCTCTCTGGCTGTTTCTGGAATGTCCTGCCCCTATTCTCTCTCCAGAAATTATTTTTACCTTTTGAGACCCACTTTAAGTGTTTAATCTTCTGAAAAGGTTTCTCCAAATTCCTGTGCTTCCTTAACACTTTGCTTACGGCTCTATTTTGGAAAGCATTTATTTAGGATCAGTTTCAGCCAAAGACTAAAAAATGCCCAAAGGGCAAGGACAGTATCTCCTTGTCTTTGTATCCTCAAACCCTTGCAGAGACTGGTAGTAAATGCTCATTAAATTAATGTTGAGGGAATGAATTGGATCTATGAATACACTCTTTCCAAATTTTGATAGCCATTAACTTTGGCTGCAGTAGTAATTTTAGTAAGTAGAGGTTTATTTTAGAGATAATCTTGCTTATCTAATTTCCTAACATTGCAAATTTCCTGCAGTTCCACATCCAGTTCACTGATCAACTACCAAACTGAAAGACAGCTTGTCACTACATCTGCAGTGAGTCACTTGCCTGGGGACAAGCGCGTGTCACACATTTACATTTTGCCCTTCAGGTAAAAGCACTTTTTTGTTTTCAGAAATGAGCAAGAGTCTTGAGAACTATAACAGTAAATCCAATGCTGATTGTGGTCAGTGATGAAAACCTAGTATCATTTACAAAATGTACAGTTTTTGGAGGTATGTTCCTGGTTTTGCAACCACTGTGACTACTAATGAGTTGCCAACTCCCAAGTCCCACTCAGATGACTTGTACAAAGAGAGCCTGTAATAAGCTCTCTGGTCCAGACGTTTCTTTAAGAAGGTTTTTCAACTGCTAACTACAAGACTGATGACCTTACACCTTCCACTAGAAGAAGAGCCTCCACAGCTGTATGAAAGGTCACTCTGGAGGAGGGCGGTGAGAGTGACGGCTAAGGACACATCACTTAGGAAGCTCTTACAATATTCTAGATGGCCTGTCTCCATGGAAGGAGACAGAACATTTCTTTCAAGTACCCTGCTGTACCACGACTGGAAGTATAGACTGCGCGGCGCCTGGGTGGCTCAGTCGGTTAAGCATCTGCCTTCAGCTGGGGTCATGATCCCAGGGTCCTGGGATTGAGCCCCGCACTGGGCTCCCTGCTCCGTGGGGGTCTGCTTCTCCCTCTTCCTCTGTGCTCTCTCTCTCTCAAATAAATAAAATCTTTAAAAAAATAAAAAACTAAGAGGGGGGTACTATGACCCAGTGGATGGGACACTGAGGCACAAGACTGAGTTGACCACATCATGAGGCTGTAAGTGGCGAAGCTGGGATGTGAGACCAGGCATTCCAGCTAACAGGGTCTGGGCTCAGGCGCTAGCTCCACCATTTAGTGATTCTAGCATCTGTGCACAAAAGGTACTACTGCTCTTCTCGCCGGTTGTGATTCTTCCCACTTGTTTGGCTTTTTAAGCACCAGCAGATTTGCCTTGCAAACAGCCCTCATGCTGAAGAGTGCCTATGAAAAGGAGATATTATACATTCAATTATATTGTGATATTAATTCATGTGATGTGATATTAATTCAATGGACCAGATCATAGATGATCTTTTAGTTTAAAAACTAGGAGACAACTAATAAAAGATGCTGCTTCTCCAGCCGGCATTCAAATGTCTATTCATCAACCTATCCTGAGGTCATAAAAACTCCCATTTTGTAACAGACACATACACAGGCGTCTCCTATAATTCTACGACCTGCACCCCATCACATCCTGCACTCCCTTTAGCACCCACAAAGTGAAAAATGCTTCTCTTAAAAAAAAAAAAAAAGACCAGGTTGAAATCACTCTAGATTTAACCCCTCCGGCATGCAAGAGTGTTCTCTGTTTTGAAAAGCTCTGGAAGCACTATTCAGCTCTGTCATCGCTTACAATATTGCATCAGTTGATACTAACAATCAACACAAATAAACGTTCAGAAATGAAACCAAGTGAGAGCAGTGGAGTGTGCTGAATGAAACAGGCCCCCAGGGGGGTTGCAGTGTTTGAGTGTCTAGCAACCTGATCTCAGCAAAAATGTCCGGTAAACTTGATTTGTCTTATCATTTCACAGCTTCTCTGCCACCAAGACTAAACTTCAGGATTTCATCTCTTTACCCAGAGCGGGCACATATCCGACTGTAGCTCTTTCTCTGCCTGCAAGCTTTATGGGGGCAGTGAACTAGAGTATATTGTGTTATTAAACCCTAACCAGGCAGTAAATTACAGGGAGAAAAACAAAAGCGAATTCTGCTGAGGAGGATGGTTTTTGTTTTGCAAGTGAACAGCCCACTCTACCTTACTCTGAGTGAGCGAATTGTGAAACATTTCTTGGGAATTCGTCATCGTGCTTCACCTTTATTTTGTCTTTAGGTTAGCGGTGGAAGCAATATTTAAAAGAAAGTTTCCACACGGGGGAAGGGATGCTGAGGGAACACTCGTGCCCTAGCAGTTGTGACAGTTACCAAGTAAACCCTGTTTCGATAACTCTTAGGATTTTGCTTTTAAATCCATGGATAAATATGCAGGGGGTGCAGGGGAGAGAATCAAACCCGAATTATTTCAACCTTCTCAGCTGTCCTAAACCTGCTGAGTATGGGTAGCAGCATCTTTTGCTCATGGAGTTCAAATTTTGCAGGCAGAGGTGATGGGGAAGGAAGGGGACAGAGCAATGCCACAAAATAGACCAAAACCATTCTTTGCCCCAATTGTGTAAAGACTATGGGGGGCAGAAGGGTGCATGGCAGTTCCCTAGGAGGCTGAGAGTGTCGGCCTCCCATCAAACCTATTTCTCTGAGCTTTTTCAACCAACCCCCACTCCCATTTGGGAGATGAAGGGCGAGGTTATCTTTGCACCAGGGAAGCACAAAACTCAATAGTCTCTGTGCTGCCTTTAATAATCCCTTCTTCCTTCAATAATGACACAAGCACTCACCAAAAGACCCTTATTAAACACTCATGTGTGTCACACTATAAAAACAAATAAAACCCATACGTGGGATATCCCCCACCTATCCATGCCCCCTTCTCCCATTATTCAAAACAATGTTGAGGGAATAAAACTGAAGCAACATAATCATGCATCATGGAATGGGAGTTAACGCTTTAGTTTAGTAGATAGAGAACCTGAGGTTCTAAGAAGTTGCTGTACTTTTTATTCCCACAAAGCTTCAAAGGTTCCATTGTAGCCATTTTGAGAACACAGAATTGTTGTTCAAGGCTAAAACCGCCCATTGCAGGAACTCTGGGTCTTCAGGAGCCTCCTTTTTTTAAACAAGTTCTTAGACTATAAAGAATCAGAAGGATGAAACTTTATACCCTTTTTCTTTTAAAAAAAGGGTCACACTAAAATGTTCCCCCAAATTAATGTAATCATAAAAGTCTTAAGTATTACATGGTTTCTCTGGAAACAGATTATCTTCCACCCTCCGGAGAGAGAGTTAAGCAATCTGTTTGCATTACAAATGACTACCAGCAAAAAAATTTCATCAGAAGATAAGGGACTCTTACTGGAAATTGCAGAATTCAGAAATGTGTAAAGGTCTATGAGTTTCAAAGATGATTCACCTTTAATTTTGCTGAGAAAACTAATTAGCTCTTCCTCAAGAGGGTTCTGTAAAACAAGGCTTTTTCAAGGATCTATTAAAAAAGAAAGTGGAGTGAAAAGAATAAAGCAGTATGCGAGGGCGGAGGGTGGTGAGGACAGAAATTATGCTCCTTAATAAAAATATTAAGGACAGTCTGCTCACCACAACAAACAGAGCCATGTGGTCAAAATAGTTCAGTCTTGGAATAGGAGCTAGCTGAGTGCCTGAGAGAAAAAAAAGAGGGTCAGTGGAAGTATGTGCTGCTCCCAAACATTTTTAGGCCATCTTTTATGAGCTCTGCATGGAACTTTAGGGATTCTTCCATTTTGACCCACATACTTAGAAGAAGTTTGAGGCCATTTCTGGGGAGCCCATCCACCACTCCTGGAGATACTCCTCAGGTGTACCCTCTTTGTGAAATCTGTCTCAACTCCTTAGGCTGGGGTGGTGGGGGCGGGGGGTACATGTCATAATCACACTGTTCTTTCTTTACATGTCCCTGAGCACCAATTGATAAGGTAAGAACTAGTACCTATGTGTATTTGTATGTGTGAAGATCCTCTGTGCTTAGCAAAGCCTGACTCAATAAATGGGTGTTAATTGATTACTCAATTAAAAGACAAATTAATGAATGTGAAAAAGAAGTCCCAGACTTATTAACTGGCTACCCAGATCACACAGTGACTTTGTGTCAAATTAAATCTCAAAGGTCTTAAATTTTTTTACACACATATTCTAGCAAAGGATTTTATTATAACAAGAAAAATTCCATAATAATACTAGCAAAACTTTAGCTCATTACCCAAATGTGTGCCTCAAATTAGCTATTTTCTTTTAAAATATTTAAAATATTTAAACAATGACATTGTGCTAGACACTATGGAGAATATTTGAAGTTTCAGAACAAATGTCAGAAAGAATTCTGTGCAATTTTTCAACATAATTGTACCTCACTTTGTCTGTGGGCCTAGTACTGTACTGGGAACAGGGAACCAAGACGCCTGGGACACGATCCTGGCTCCCAAAGAGCTTGCCAGCTGGTAGGCACTTAATGAAAACCTAGGGATCCTTTTTTTTTTTTTTTTTTAATCAAATACAAGTTTTTGGGACACCTAGGTGGCTCAGTCGGTTAGGTGTCTGCCTTTGGCTCAGGTCATGATCCTGTGGTCCTGGGATTGAGTCCCACATGGGGCTCCCTTCTCAGTGGGGGGCCTGCTTCTCCCTCTCCTTCTGCCACCCCCCCCTGCTTGTGCTCTCTCTCTCTCTCTCTCTCTGACAAATAAATAAAATCTTTTTTAAAATCCAAGTTTTTTCCAAGAAAAACCTTTTCCACAGAAAAATAATATATGTCATTTAAAAAAAAAAAAAAAAAGGAAGCCCCTGAAGAAAAAGATGCACTAAAGGGGGAGAATGGCATCAACTCTAAGTTCTGGTAGGTTCCTGGGGTGACCTGCTGCTACCAGGCAGCCTGGCACTTCTCAGACTCTTCCCTGCTCTGCGGGGGGGGGGGGGGGGGGGGGGGGGGGGGG